>NC_090436.1:489963879-490266910 GCF_031143425.1 Pleurodeles waltl
ACTGGTGCTGGGGCCTGGTTAGCAGGGTCCCAGCACACTTCTCAGTCAAGTCAGCATCAGTATCAGGCAAAAAGTGGGGGGTAACTGCAACAGGGAGCCATTTCTTTACACAAGCCCCCCCCAGCCCACAGGCCAGGAGACTCAGCCAACGCTGGAAGAGTCTTCCTAGTCTGTCAGGCGAGGAAGAGTAGAGGAAATGGCTGGTTTGTTGCAGGGCCTACTCTGCCTTACATCCTCCTGTTCAGGTCATTCCCTTTGGGGAACTGACCTACTTCCACAGTGATAGGACCTAGTCTGAATTGCCTCTTGTCTGCCTCTTCAATGTCTCCACCCATTCTTTCTATTTTGGTCTTAGAGGTATCCACCTCTGCTAATCTTATCTTGGCCAGGGTTACCCCTAGCTTACCCAGAGAGGTTACCCAGAGCTGGAGTAGCCCCACCATGACCAATAGGGTCAGGGGGCCTAACTTGCTATTTGGCATGGGGTCAGACCACCATGCTAAGGATAGTGCAGCCATAAAGGCTAACACCCAGCAGAGGCCACTGACAGCTGTCAGTGCCCAGAACCACACCTTTAGCTCTTCACCTACAAGGGAAGGGGCTAAGTTACAGGCTTCTTTGGGTTCAGGGTGCCTGTCTGCTGTATTAGAGTGGGGGGTCACCACATCTTGTAGTAAACACCCTTCTTCCACTCTTTCTTCTGTTAGCTGAGGAGCCACCCACTCAGGCTTAACAGTTGCCTGACTAGCCAGGACTTCTTGTGGGTCAGGTTGGATTTTATCAGAGCCATTTTTGGATTTCTCCCCTACTGGAGCAGAATCTCCTTGGCTTGCTGGAACCTTGGCTAAAGGTTGTCCACCTTTCCTACTCTGTTTCCTTTTCTTTTTCTTCTGGGGCCTACTTGCATTTACTGCAGAGGCAGGACTTCCAGAATCCTTGGGAGAGGACTGGCACTGGACCAGTTCCTCTCTTGGGCTCTGACTAACCTCTGGGTAGTCATTTCCAAGGAGACAATCAAGGGGGAGGTCTGTACTGACTACTACCCTTCTCCAGCTAAGAGTGCCACCCACTTCTATGGGTACTAAAGCCACAGGCCTCTTAGTGACCCTGTCTAGGCTAACTCTTACCCTGGCAGTCTCACCTGGGATGTACTGGTTTGAGAGCACCAGCCTGTCATGCACAATAGTGTGACTGGCACAAGTGTCTCTCAGGGCAGTGGTTGGGATTCCATTCACCAGTAGGTGGTGGAAGTGTCTACTTCCCTCTGGAATCTCCAACTCACCTGTTGGGCCCTGTTTCCAGTTGAAGGCTATGAAGACCTCCTCATCTGAGGAGTCATCTCCCATGGCTACACTGGTTACCCCTGGAATCTTGTTCTGGGGTTTGTTTTTGGGACAAGAAGTGTCCTTGGTGTGGTGCCCAGACTGTTTACAGTTGTGGCACCATGCCTTAGTGGCATCCCAGTTCTTACCCTGGTACCCACCTTTGTTTTGGGTTGTGTTTTGGGGCCCACCCACCTGTTCTGGTTTTTGGGGGCCTACAGAGGACTCTTTTTCTTTGTTTCTAGTGTCACCCACTTTCTCCTGGGGAGTTTTTGTAACCCCTTTCTTTTGGTCACCCCCAGTGGAAGTTTTGGTTACCCTAGTCTTGACCCAGTGGTCTGCCTTCTTTCCCAATTCTTGGGGAGAAATTGGACCTAGGTCTACCAGATACTGATGCAACTTTTCATTGAAGCAGTTACTTAAAATGTGTTCTTTCATAAACAAATTATAAAGCCCAACATAGTCACACACTTCATTTCCAGTTAACCAACCATCTAGTGTTTTTACTGAGTAGTCTACAAAATCAACCCAGGTCTGGCTCGAGGATTTTTGAGCCCCCCTGAATCTAATTCTATACTCCTCAGTGGAGAATCCAAAGCCCTCAATCAGGGTACCCTTCATGAGGTCATAAGATTCTGCATCTTTTCCAGAGAGTGTGAGGAGTCTATCCCTACACTTTCCAGTGAACATTTCCCAAAGGAGAGCACCCCAGTGAGATCTGTTTACTTTTCTGGTTACACAAGCCCTCTCAAAAGCTGTGAACCATTTGGTGATGTCATCACCATCTTCATATTTTGTTACAATCCCTTTGGGGATTTTTAGGATGTCAGGAGAATCTCTGACCCTATTTAAGTTGCTGCCACCATCGATGGGACCTAGGCCCATCTCTTTTCTTTCCCTTTCTATGGCTAGGAGCTGCTTTTCCAAAGCCAATCTTTTGACCATCCTGGCTAACAGGGGGTCATCTTCACTGAGAGCATCCTCAGTGATTTCAGAAATGTGGGACCCTCCTGTGAGGGACTCACCATTTCTGACTAACACAGTTGGAGACAGGACTTGAGGGGTCCTGTTCTCCCTATTTAGGACTGGAGGAGGGACATTGGCCTCCAAGTCACTAATTTCTTCCTCTGTGATGTCATCATCAGAGGGGTTGGCTTTTTCAAACTCTGCCAACAGCTCCTGGAGCTGAATTTTGGTAGGTCTGGAGCCAATGGTTATTTTTTTGATATTACAGAGAGACCTTAGCTCCCTCATCTTAAGATGGAGGTAAGGTGTGGTGTCGAGTTCCACCATATTCATCTCTGTATCAGACATTATTTTGCTAAAAGTTGGAAGACTTTTTAAAGAATCTAACACTGTTTCTAGAATCTAATTTCAAACTTTTAACAAACTTTTAAACTCTAAAAGAAAATGCTAAACAGGGACTTAACACACAAGGCCCTAGCAGGACTTTTAAGAATTTAGAAAAATTTCAAATTGCAAAAATGAATTTCTAATGACAATTTTGGAATTTGTCGTGTGATCAGGTATTGGCTGAGTAGTCCAGCAAATGCAAAGTCTTGTACCCCACCGCTGATCCACCAATGTAGGAAGTTGGCTCTGTATGTGCTATTTCAAAGTAAGGAATAGCATGCACAGAGTCCAAGGGTTCCCCTTAGAGGTAAGATAGTGGCAAAAAGAGATAATACTAATGCTCTATTTTGTGGTAGTGTGGTCGAGCAGTAGGCTTATCCAAGGAGTAGTGTTAAGCATTTGTTGTACATACACATAGACAATAAATGAGGTACACACACTCAGAGACAAATCCAGCCAATAGGTTTTTATATAGAAAAATATCTTTTCTTAGTTTATTTTAAGAACCACAGGTTCAAATTCTACATGTAATATCTCATTCGAAAGGTATTGCAGGTAAGTACTTTAGGAACTTCAAATCATCAAAATTGCATGTATACTTTTCGAGTTATTCACAAATAGCTGTTTTAAAAGTGGACACAGTGCAATTTTCACAGTTCCTAGGGGAGGTAAGTATTTGTTAGGTTAACCAGGTAAGTAAGACACTTACAGGGCTTAGTTCTTGGTCCAAGGTAGCCCACCGTTGGGGGTTCAGAGCAACCCCAAAGTCACCACACCAGCAGCTCAGGGCCGGTCAGATGCAGAGTTCAAAGTGGTGCCCAAAACACATAGGCTAGAATGGAGAGAAGGGGGTGCCCCGGTTCCGGTCTGCTTTCAGGTAAGTACCCGCGTCTTCGGAGGGCAGACCAGGGGGGTTTTGTAGGGCACCGGGGGGGACACAAGCCCACACAGAAATTTCACCCTCAGCGGCGCGGGGGCGGCCGGGTGCAGTGTAGAAACAAGCGTCGGGTTCGCAATGTTAGTCTATGAGAGATCTCGGGATCTCTTCAGCGCTGCAGGCAGGAAAGGGGGGGGTTCCTCGGGGAAACCTCCACTTGGACAAGGGAGAGGGACTCCTGGGGGTCACTTCTCCAGTGAAAGTCCGGTCCTTCAGGTCCTGGGGGCTGCGGGTGCAGGGTCTCTCCCAGGCGTCGGGACTTAGGATTCAAAGAGTCGCGGTCAGGGGAAGCCTCGGGATTCCCTCTGCAGGCGGCGCTGTGGGGGCTCAGGGGGGACAGGTTTTGGTACTCACAGTATCAGAGTAGTCCTGGGGTCCCTCCTGAGGTGTTGGATCTCCACCAGCCGAGTCGGGGTCGCCGGGTGCAGTGTTGCAAGTCTCACGCTTCTTGCGGGGAGCTTGCAGGGATCTTTAAAGCTGCTGGAAACAAAGTTGCAGCTTTTCTTGGAGCAGGTCCGCTGTCCTCGGGAGTTTCTTGTCTTTTTGAAGCAGGGGCAGTCCTCAGAGGATGTCGAGGTCGCTGGTCCCTTTGGAAGGCGTCGCTGGAGCAGGATCTTTGGAAGGCAGGAGACAGGCCGGTGAGTTTCTGGAGCCAAGGCAGTTGTCGTCTTCTGGTCTTCCGCTGCAGGGGTTTTCAGCTAGGCAGTCCTTCTTCTTGTAGTTGCAGGAATCTGATTTTCTAGGGTTCAGGGTAGCCCTTAAATACTAAATTTAAGGGCGTGTTTAGGTCTGGGGGGTTAGTAGCCAATGGCTACTAGCCCTGAGGGTGGGTACACCCTCTTTGTGCCTCCTCCCAAGGGGAGGGGGTCACAATCCTAACCCTATTGGGGGAATCCTCCATCTGCAAGATGGAGGATTTCTAAAAGTCAGAGTCACCTCAGCTCAGGACACCTTAGGGGCTGTCCTGACTGGCCAGTGACTCCTCCTTGTTGCTTTCTTTGTTCCCTCCAGCCTTGCCGCCAAAAGTGGGGGCCGTGGCCGGAGGGGGCGGGCAACTCCACTAAGCTGGAGTGCCCTGCTGGGCTGTGACAAAGGGGTGAGCCTTTGAGGCTCACCGCCAGGTGTCACAGCTCCTGCCTGGGGGAGGTGTTAGCATCTCCACCCAGTGCAGGCTTTGTTACTGGCCTCAGAGTGACAAAGGCACTCTCCCCATGGGGCCAGCAACATGTCTCTGGTGTGGCAGGCTGCTGGAACTAGTCAGCCTACACAGACAGTCGGTTAAGTTTCAGGGGGCACCTCTAAGGTGCCCTCTGTGGTGTATTTTACAATAAAATGTACACTGGCATCAGTGTGCATTTATTGTGCTGAGAAGTTTGATACCAAACTTCCCAGTTTTCAGTGTAGCCATTATGGTGCTGTGGAGTTTGTGTAAAACAGACTCCCAGACCATATACTCTTATGGCTACCCTGCACTTACAATGTCTAAGGTTTTGCTTAGACACTGTAGGGGCACAGTGCTCATGCACTGGTACCCTCACCTATGGTATAGTGCACCCTGCCTTAGGGCTGTAAGGCCTGCTAGAGGGGTGTCTTACCTATACTGCATAGGCAGTGAGAGGCTGGCATGGCACCCTGAGGGGAGTGCCATGTCGACTTACTCATTTTGTTCTCACCAGCACACACAGGCTTGTAAGCAGTGTGTCTGTGCTGAGTGAGGGGTCTCTAGGGTGGCATAATACATGCTACAGCCCTTAGAGACCTTCCCTGGCATCAGGGCCCTTGGTACCAGAGGTACCAGTTACAAGGGACTTATCTGGATGCCAGGGTGTGCCAATTGTGGAAACAATGGTACATTTTAGGTGAAAGAACACTGGTGCTGGGGCCTGGTTAGCAGGGTCCCAGCACACTTCTCAGTCAAGTCAGCATCAGTATCAGGCAAAAAGTGGGGGGTAACTGCAACAGGGAGCCATTTCTTTACAGGTAACATCTTCATTGTCCCCGTGTCTGGTGCAGTTTTCGCCTGCTTCAGTTCCGGGCAGTCACCTTTCTCTTTATCTCTCTTCTTTGCCCATATGCCTTCCCGCTTCTCTAATGCTCCCCAAATTTGATCACTCTGCAATATCTCTTTGAGGTGTGCCTTCATTCCAGTGGATCTCATGTGATTGAAATCTTTAGGTTCAAAGTCTAACCTATAACTCCTCTTCAAGTGCTTAGTATTGTCTAAGTCTATGCCATATTTGTCTGCTGCGTTCGCCAACCTCTGATGCACCCTGCTCACTTCTTTGGTTATTTTAGGGCACAGAAACCTCAATTCCGCTTCAGTGTATGACTCTAATCTGTTCACTCCCATAGTTCCTTTTACCAACTCAATAGCTTCCACCCCCAGTCTCACAAAATTCAGGTATTCCTCTCTTTCTGATCGCTCTGCAGTCACTGAAGTATTCTGTGGAGTGTTGAGTTTGTCTAACCACTCGTTTAATTGTTGCGCAGTTAAAACGTGCAACAAGACATTTCCAGCCTGCATCATTTGTGTCTGTGTCGTATTTGTACTCATTACCTGTGGGGTTAATGTGCCTAACCTCGCTTGCCTCGTTGTCTCTAAAGGAACTCCAATCAGACTGAAATCCAACAAGGATCTAGACCTATCGTCTGTCTGTTCTCCCTGCGTCCTCCCTTGGGGGCTTCCGGTGAACCCTCCTCTTATCGCCTCTTGAGTCATTACTCCTTGATCGCATATACTAGGCTTTGCTTGTGCATACAGCGGTACTGGTGGACCAACAGTAATTGGCAATAATATAGCAGCTGGTGTCTGTCCAGTTCCCAAACCCTGTGAAGCATTAACTCCCATATCTTGATTCATCATGGGTGCTGTAGCTGCTGATTGTGATCCTGTGACCGAAATATAATTCGGAACCACCTGTTGCTGCGGCTGGGGCAGCAGTTGTGGAGTTGGCTCAATCTGTACTAACTTTGATCTAGTATATACCGGATCAGGCGGCACCATCAAATTCATAGTTGTCTCTAGTACTGGGACATCAGAGTAGAGCTTCTGAATCGATGGTGACTGCAACTGTATCTGCGTGCCTGGTGTAGTAGATACACTGACACCATTCTGTATAGGAATTGTATTGCCTGTCTGTACTGTATTCATGTTTCCCTGATTTTGTGTCAGACCTTCAGGACCCACAATAGAACTCGGTCTGTTATTATTCATTGCATATGGCGGTGGTCGATCATGTAACAACTGATTTAGAAACTCATCATCATCTGAATCATCTGCATCTGCCCAAGACTTCTGAGTCTCCTTTGGCTTACTAGAGCCCTTGTCTGTTTTACAAGTGACCTTTTTTACCTGTATCCCGGCTTCTTGAGTTATAGCCAGAAACATCCTAATTCCGTCTACTATTCCTCTTCTCCACATTTTGGTCTCATCATCCCATTTATCTTCCGCTAAAGTCTTTTCTGCTTTCCTCATTCGCCTCACAAATTTTTGCTGTCTCTGTTGTATGGCCAGTAAATTCCAAATCGCTAATGCCTCAAATTGAGCTGGTCTCGGAGGTGGTTTTTGCTCACTTAACACCCTCCGCAAATTTTCCAAAATCCTTATATTGAACGTTCCGTACTCCGGAAACGCCTTTTCTGTCATTTTGCACCACTGCTTTAGCCAAACTCATGGCGCGACTCCCTTCTCTTCCATTACAGTATAAGCCGGAGTATCCTCTGGCGGTGTAGACTCCCTCACACTTGCGGTAATATATGTATCTCCCCTCAAAGCCCTCTTTAAAGCCTTGAGAAACTTCATTTTTGCATCTCTTATTTTGTTTTTAAATCTAATCAGGAAGTGACTTTAATTCCCAGAACACTCTTCGCCTACCTTCTTAACCAATTGCCTCTCACGGACGGCTGCCAATCTGTGCACGACCTACCTTGGCAACTGACCTATCCCAGCGCGGCTCCAATGACTTCACACTCACATACACTGTGGCTGACAAAGTCTTGCGGCTTGTGCTCCTCACACTAGATCCACACAAAACTAATGCAATATATTGCGAGCACCTTTAACAACAAAACCCAAATTTGCCGGTTTACTACAGGAAGGGTAACACAATCGCTTCAGAACTTTACAGAGATTTCACTTGAAGCCTCGGCCGCTACTCTCTCCTTTGCAGATCCCGCACTCGCAAGCAGAATTCAACCCGCAAATCGTACTCTCGACATGTTAATGGTTTGTTCTAGTGCACTTTAGAACTTGCCAAATCTCCATCGAAGGTTGCATTCACACATTTGACTCAAACTCAACTCGTCAACCACGCCCGATTGACCTATTAAACCGCACAAATTACAACGTAAACCAAGTGTCTCATACACTTATCAATATACTTCGGAGTCTCAGACCACGCCAGGTCCGTACATCAACAACAACCACATGGACAATTTGTTAGCACAAAGCGCCACATTCACATGAAGTTCGACGACTTCCCTACTATGATACTGCAGATTATGCACACTCCTACATTACCTGGCCTAAATTCTCACAAACCTCACAATTCACCTGCAATATGCATAAGCTGAGCAAGCGCTAATTCTACGTCACACATACTATCACTACAACGCCGAGAACATACCCAACTCACTCAGGCAAGCTCTGAGATTCCGGGAAAGTCATGGGGAATTTAGGGACTCATCATATCCCCAATTTGCATTATCTCGAAAAACAGTTCTAAACAATGGTCCCTCGTCCTAGGGCCCCAAAGAGCCGTAACCGTCCTCTGCTACCAGAGCTGCTAGCGCGTCCCAATCTAGGTAATTTACTCACTCTGGGACTCGTTTTAGCCCGATGATTCTTTTGACCCTGATTGAAGTCTCCTTAGAACGAGGTTACTACTCAGCATGTCAATCAACAGATCAATAACCTCGTCAATAATCACAATAGCAAATCAATCAGGTTAAACAAATGACATCAATAATCTTGAGACACACCATGACCTTTCAGTCATGAATAATCACACAGAATTTGGTAAAAATGTATGATATTTATTCCCTATTGGTTACAATTCTAACAACAGTTTATTAGTCTCAATACCAGAAAACTCATCAGCAATGTCATAATGAAGCAACTCAAATAAGACTTCATCAAACAAAAAGAAAAAAGGGAGCACACTGCTTCACACTCCAGCAAAAAGTTAGCCCCAATGCATCATGGTAAATGCAGTCACTTTGTTTTGTGTTGAAAAAGTAATCAAAAGTCTTTCACCTAAGTAGGTGCAGCAAGTGCTGTGTATCTCTGGACACGTGTTTTTAGGTTTAGCCCGTCATCAGCAGAGAGCAGCCAATTCTGTGGGGTTGCTTGAAATGCCGCCAAAAGTCTTCTCAGGTTTATGTACCACTCACTGGCGCACAGGTGCCTCACCAGAGCTCGTCAGCCCATTAGCTCAAGGGAGCAGTCATTGGACAAAAAGAAAAAAGGGAGCACACTGCTTCACACTCCAGCAAAAAGTTATCCCTAATGCATCATGGTAAATGCAGTCACTTTGTTTTGTGTTGAAAAAGTAATCAAAAGTCTTTCACCTAAGTAGGTGCAGCAAGTGCTGTGTATCTCTGGACACGTGTTTCTAGGTTTAGCCTGTCATCAGCAGAGAGCAGCCAAGTCTGTGGGGTTGCTTGAAATGCCGCCAAAAGTCTTCTCAGGTTTATGTACCACTCACTGGCGCACAGGTGCCTCACCAGAGCTCGTCAGCCCATTAGCTCAAGGGAGCAGTCATTGGACAAAAAGAAAAAAGGGAGCACACTGCTTCACACTACAGCAAAAAGTTAGCCCCAATGCATCATGGTAAATGCAGTCACTTTGTTTTGTGTTGAAAAAGTAATCAAAAGTCTTTCACCTAAGTAGGTGCAGCAAGTGCTGTGTATCTCTGGACACGTGTTTCTAGGTTTAGCCCGTCATCAGCAGAGAGCAGCCAAGTCTGTGGGGTTGCTTGAAATGCCGCCAAAAGTCTTCTCAGGTTTATGTACCACTCACTGGCGCACAGGTGCCTCACCAGAGCTCGTCAGCCCATTAGCTCAAGGGAGCAGTCATTGGACAAAAAGAAAAAAGGGAGCACACTGCTTCACACTCCAGCAAAAAGTTAGCCCCAATGCATCATGGTAAATGCAGTCACTTTGTTTTGTGTTGAAAAAGTAATCAAAAGTCTTTCACCTAAGTAGGTGCAGCAAGTGCTGTGTATCTCTGGACACGTGTTTCTAGGTTTAGCCCGTCATCAGCAGAGAGCAGCCAAGTCTGTGGGGTTGCTTGAAATGCCGCCAAAAGTCTTCTCAGGTTTATGTACCACTCACTGGCGCACAGGTGCCTCACCAGAGCTCGTCAGCCCATGAGCTCAAGGGAGCAGTCATTGGACAAAAAGAAAAAAGGGAGCACACTGCTTCACACTCCAGCAAAAAG
The DNA here is from genome assembly GCF_031143425.1 of Pleurodeles waltl. NCBI lineage: Eukaryota > Metazoa > Chordata > Amphibia > Caudata > Salamandridae > Pleurodeles > Pleurodeles waltl. The sequence goes on from NC_090436.1 coordinate 489,973,931, forward strand.
TTAGCCCCAATGCATCATGGTAAATGCAGTCACTTTGTTTTGTGTTGAAAAAGTAATCAAAAGTCTTTCACCTAAGTAGGAGCAGTAAGTGCTGTGTATCTCTGGACACATGTTTCTAGGTTGAGCCCGTCATCAGCAGAGAGCAGCCAAGTCTGTGGGGTTGCTTGAAAGACTTCATCAAAGCATGGACCATGAACATTAGCACATAGCACGACGTCAACATGGATTAACTTTAGCAGAGTATCATTAGCGCATTATTCAACAAAACATAGATTCAGTCGTTTGTCTATTTGCGTCATTCAGTGAACTCCTTAACTAACCTCAAATTAGCATCAGCATGTTGGGCTTCATGCAAAACAATTTAGCAACATCAATTTAGAAAACATCTAACTAAGGTCTCTGTCAAAAGAAGCAGTTGGTACCTAGAAGAAAAGGCAAACAGACAAATACATTTGCATCATTATATAGTTATCCTCCGTAATGGGTCAGCAGACAAAGTCAGTCTTCGTCCTCAGGACATCAGTTGATTCGCCATCGGCCAGGAAACTCAGCAAAGTTCAACAAGACAGGGCGATGGGGGTACTTCCCTCATAAGGAGAAGAAGCATAGAACGGGCAAGGTAAGGATGGGAATGAGTTTGAAGAGTCAAACAGCAAGGTCTTTAGACAGAGTGACAGAGTGGCTGGGTAATAGCAAGAATGGCTCGCAATGACATCTAATGGCTTATAATAATAATCTCTCATTGTGTACATGAATTTTATATCGATCTTGTTGTACAGTCTCCTAATTCCCAATTGGGCAAGTTTGGGCGCACCACTATCTCCATCCAATGGTTTACCATTCGTACCATCGAAATCATCACCTCATAACAGTTCTCACGTGGTTTATTGGTTCCTGTGATTGACGTCTCCGACGGGTAGAATGCCCGGTATGATTTCATGTTCTTGTGGTCCTCTCACATCCCCAGTCAGTAGTCCCATTGTCTATACCGGTTTAGGCAATCTTGTACCTGTTGCAAGTTTACACTGTTGCATTCGGCAAAAACGTCTCCTTGAGCAAGTCGAGTTTCATGAGAACGGATCCACTACAGTTACATACATCCTCTAACTTTTGGAAAAGTACGAGTAAATGTCCTTCAGCAAGTCAGCACATTACACGTTAGAAAAACACATTTAATATGAAACCGGGCAGCTAGGCCTCGATTCATGCTAACTCAGGCCTAGTGACTGATTAGCAAAATCTTAACATATAGGGGGTCATTCTGAGCTTGACAAGCGGGAACCGCCAGAATACCGCTGCGCGGTCAAAAGACCGCCGCGGTTATTCTGAGTTTCCCGCTGGGCTGGCAGGCGACCGCCAGAAGGCCGCCCGCCAGCCCAGCGGGAAACCCCCTTCCATGAGGATGCCGGCTCCGAATGGAGCCGGCGGAGTGGAAGGGGTGCGACGGGTGCAGTTGCACCCTTCGCGATTTTTAGTGTCTGCTTGGCAGACACTGAAAATCTTGGTGGGGCCCTGTTAGGGGGCCCCTGCAGTGCCCATGCCAGTAGCATGGGCACTGCAGGGGCCCCCAGGGGCCCCGTGACACCCGTTACCGCCAGCCAGGTTCTGGCGGTCAAAACCGCCAGAGCCAGGCTGGCGGTAAAGGGGTCGGAATCCCCATGGCGGCGCTGCCTGCAGCGTCGCCATGGAGGATTCCCCAGGGCAGCGGGAAACCGGCGGGACACCGCCGGTTTTCCGTTTCTGACCGCGGCTGTACCGCCGCGGTCAGAATGCCCATGGGAGCACCGCCAGCCTGTTGGCGGTGCTCCCGCGGTCGTTGGCCCTGGCGGTCCATGACCGCCAGGGTCAGAATGACCCTCATAATCCCTAATACTAGTGCAAAATCATATATTAATACATTAATTCTTCATTATTAATCAATTTAATTAATCATCGTATACATTGGTGGCCACTCCCCGTGGGCACATTTTGAACACCCGTTATGTAAAACATATTAATACATTTTCTATGCGGCAGTATTAGGCATTAGTTCATAAACATTTCATGTTAATTTTCATTATAAGAGCTACGCTTCCACAGCACCACAGAAACTACTACCACAAAGAAAGTGCCATTTTTGGGGATGAGAGGAAGGAAACCAATTTCCAAGTTGACAATGTCGTGGGTAAGAAATGTAATCGATGGTAGAGATCATGATAGTAAACCTATGAACGTAAAAAAGAACAAAATGAAAATAAATCCTGGGGATAGGGCAAAATAAACTCAGGGCGCATTAGAGGTGATTTGACTAGGTTTTGTGGACCTTTTCAAGTTAAAGAGGTACATAATTGGCATGTAGTCTTAACCAATGGTCAGAACTGGAATTTGCGCAGGATGGCAAAATTCGGTCCAATCAACACTGAACAAGGGAGGAGAGATGGTAAAGATGCCTATAAAGACATGTGTAGTGGTTATATGTTAGTTCGTGATCAAGAATTTTTGGATAGACCTGTTAAAAGTTACAAACGGGGAAATGATGAATTGGAGGAAATGAGATTAGTAGTAATATTTCAAGAGATGACTTGTGGGTCAAAGACCGTCAAGAGTGAGGAAGTTGCCAAGTTACTTAAATGACTACACTATGTAGCGAAATCATATTGTTAGAGGTTCTCGTATTTGAAGAACCCATAGCTTTGAACATTATTTTGTATCTAACTGTTGTTTCCTTTATTCCATGTTCATGTTACCTTTCAACACAATTCTATAGTACTTCAATGTTTATTACTTTCTTTTGTCTTCAGGGTGAAGGAAAGGGGGTATGTTGTATACTGGAGATAGATGTGGAACGTTGGGAATGCTGTATTCTGTAGTCATGGTATCATCCTTGCGCAACAAAATATTTTGCAGTTGCTGCTAGCTGTTGTACGGGGATGCCACGACGCTAAGGTTGTGACAAGAATAAATTGATTAACGATACCTGCTGAGTGGAAAGCCCTCTCATTATAACAGAATCTTTCCATTTCATTTAGGTTATTCCTGCCTTTGAAGCCATGTGAACAGAAGGAGGATCTTGGCAGAGGGAGACTAGTGTATCCCTGCCTCTAGGAATTAAATATAGCCCATATTTACTGCAGAATAAAATCCTTTTGGCACAGTGCCCTAGAATAAAAGCTTCCTCACACTGATGAAGTCCAGCAAGGTCAAAACCTTGATTATTTTTCAGGCCATGACCTGCAGTCCTGTATCACAAGCCGAGCCAGGCTTGGCTTTCCTGGTGCCCTCTGATTAGATGTTGCTCTCCCCAATGCGGCACACCATGCCACCCTTCCTGATTACCCCATCTTTGTCCCTCCTCCCTGTCACACCTCTTAAAGGGTCTCTGAAGGGTCCCAGGTGGAACATAACCTTTCCATATAGTGTTGAGCTCCACGTATTAAATATTGTGGGATTTTGAGTGCGTAATTTGATTTGACAGCAATCTTTAAACAGTGGTGCTGTAAATAACGCTTTGAGGAACCCAGCATGGTTCTCATGAATGGCTGTGATTTTTCCCTGAACAGTGCGAATACTTACCTTAAACCACGAGTAGGTGTTGGAGGTGCGTCCCTGGTGCATGCTTCCTCCCGTTGCATCTTTGTTCCCTTCAACCTTTCTCATCACAGCCATCAGCGACCTCCTGGAAAGAACACAAAGGACAGAGCTAACTTCGCTCCCTATTGTAAAAGAGTTGACAATCTACAGTTCAGGTTAGTGCACCAGCTAGCGGCAACCATAGCAAAAGACAAAGCAAATGAGAAAAAAGAGCATTTTAAACTTTATGTGCATTTAAAAAGACAAAGCCAATAAGGAAACAAAAAGGTATTTGAACGTTGTTTGCATTTGAACAAAATCAAACTGCAGTCTCCTCCTGAGAAGTAATCATTTAAAAATAAACTGAAAGTTTATTTGGGAGACGCAATTCCATAAAAAACGCCCAATAATTTTGGATTGAAAAACTAGCACATTATATTTCACATTTCACATGCTGCAAAAGGACACTCATGAGTAAGGTGAGCATCTTGTATAAAAGAATCAGATTCTTTATGTAATAACTGCCGAAAGCCTTTATAAGCGAGTGAATGGATGTGTAGTGTGATTTATGTTCTGATCAATAGGTAACCATACTAGTAAAGAGCAGCAATAGAAAACCTCTCCTCAAGCACCCGAGACCCAAGATTAAGGTTCACCTCTGCTAAATTCCCACAAACCAAAACCTCCCATCCCCTGGGGAGAAATCGCCCGAACACCAGGTTTGGCAGTACACTGAGCAGTGGCAGCTGGTGAACTGTTAAAGAGGTGGGCGCAAATCCATGCTCCAAAGTGCGAGTGCCTCGAGGGCCGGCTCAAGCACCTCCAGTAACAAGTCTGCAGCTGCAAGGACCCTCAACCTCTTCCGGCACGATGTAATTTGCAGTGTCTGCACTTTCCACAATACAACCGTGGCGGACGGTGCAAAAAGAGCAGTAAGACTGCAAACTGGCCAGAGGTCATTACCGCCCCATCATGACATTGGAGGTTTGGCATATGCCAAACCACCAATGTCCTGCACCGTCCACCAACAGCGGTAACGACTGCCAGGCTGGAGATTGTCTCCAGCCCGGCGGCCGTCACTAGACTGCCGGCAGTATCAGGTCCCCGCATACTGCCATGGATTCTGTGGGGTTTTCTACCACCACAAAATCCATGGCAGTATGTACCATCAGTGCCAAGGAATTAATTCCTTGGTACTGATTGGGGTCTCACCCTCACCCTTCCCCCTCCCCTGAGTCCTCCCCCATTACCCACGACCCCCCTACCGCCCCCAAAGGTAGTAGGACCCACCCCTATGGAAACCCCCACACATAACCCCTACACCCCCTACACGCATGCTTACACCACTCACACACATACATGCACACATGCACACATACATACATGTTACATTTCCACTACACACTTTACACCCCCGCATGCATACACACACTCACACAACCCCTCTACACACTGACACGCACACCCACATGCACGCACACACCACACAACACCCCCCACCCTCCTCCCCTAATGGACGATCACCTTACCTGTTCTGGTGATCCTCTGGGAGGGAATGGGATCCATGGGGGCTGCTCTGCCAACAGCACCCCGTCACCAGAACACCGCCACACTGAATACTGAGTCGTATTATGGTGGGCGGTGTTCTGATGACGTGGCTGTGACAGTGGAGCAGCCTCCACTTCACCGCCGACCGCCAGAATGGCTGCTGGCGACTCCCTGTCCAAAAAAGGGCAGAGGGTTGCCAGCAGTCATAATATGGTTGGCCGAAGAACGCCAACACTGGTGGTCTTCGGCCCTGCGGAACCTCGGCGGTCTCTGGAGGAGACCGCCAAGGTTGAAATGAGGGCCATAATGTATACAGTACCATGTAGGGACCCCCTTCAATGTCAGTGAAATTTCATTGACTCGTCCGTGGCCCCTCTGACCTGGCCAGGATACCCCTGTTACCAAGTACTAAGTACCTGATTTATACTTTTTTTTGTGCCACATTCCCGTAATTTTTTGATGCAAAAGTGGCGCAAATTTACAAAATACAATTCTATTTATCAATAAATGACGGTAATGCTGCATGAAAAAAGTACCAATCAGTACCTGCTGTCCACCCACCCTCATCAGCGAGGCATGAAGCTAGTTTTTGTCCAGCTAGTGCAAGTTGAGAATCAACGCCAATGGCATCGGTCGGGTGGGCAGGTTGGGATCCCTCTTCTTCCAGGAGGCTGGAAATGGGAAGAGTGCAAGGCCAGATGTGTGCCTACCTTGTGCGAAGGGCCGGGTTTGTGTTGAAACTAGAAGACTTATGTGACACATAGCCTTGGATGCAGCTTTGGATCGAAGCACCCCGGGCCGCAAAGTCATTGATGGCATTTCACATGCACATACATTGCACCAAAGGGCTGTAAAGAAGTAAGCACTGCATCATAGCGTCATTCCTAGAGTGCCATATGTGCAAACCTTTATTTGTGCTGCCGTACAGTGTCTGGCTGACTGACCCTCAGAGCGAGGAAGAGGCCTGGCACTGACAATAATTGTGTTATATCAATTCTATTTAATATGCATGGTGACAGATTGTACATGTTTACTTTGAGTTGACAATTAGGGAGGTGGGTGGAGCGGCAATGCCCTAAGGGAGAAATCACCCTGGCACTGAGGGTTGTTCTCAAGGGGCTTGGTCGGACAATTGTCGCTCTTGCAGAAGTCCTACATTTCAGGCCAGTGGCCATAACAGTGACAGAGCAAACCATCTAGTTTCCAAACTCTGAATCAGGCCCTATGTTTTCAATAAATTGTATTATTACTATCACTACTCGCAATCTAGGAGGTGCTTGGCTCCTTTTTAACCAAGTAGTGGCTATCTTTGTATGGTTACCATTCTTTTAATGCTTGTGTGTTGTGCTTTGCATCACTGTCATTTGAATTAGTATTCAGTTACCATTATATATTGCAGATAGGGAACCTGTTGTGCGAAGTAGGAGCAGCTGGGTCACAGTTTGCTATTATTTTTTCCCCCTCTTTTCAACAGTTCTGAGGCTAGTGCATTTCCAGGAGGCATCCCTGCCCCCGCACTCATGGTGGTCTATTTAGCCATTTGGACAGCACATCCACACAGCGTACATGTGCAGTGAGCATGCCACTGGTGCACTAAGGCAAACTAAAGGTAAGCCCATCCAACACTGGACAGCGCCCAGTGCTAAATATGTTGGCTCATCGGGCTTTCAGCTCTCAAGCAGACTCAATTACTACTCCTAGGATCCACATACATTTCAACTACATTGTCCTCACTGGTCTGTTTGGCTCTTATTCCTCATTTCAAGCAAACAGTAGCTTGCTCCTTCTATAACTTTCATTGAATGGCTATCCCTACCAAGGGATGTAGATCACTGCAGTGTTGGGAGACTTGGTTTGCTCGAAATCTTGGGGTTCTAGGCAGAGGCAAAGAGGAATTGCATAACTAACTTGTTGGGAGGTGTCAAGATGTGGCTAATAACCTTAATGACATGATCCAAGAGTAGTATTTGATTGTATGCTGCAGTATAAAGACATCTGTTATAGAACTTCGTGTGTGGCATGGTCCTTTACATGCTCCCAGGCTGGGGAGGACACTACAATAGCGACAAGTAGGGGATACATGTCCTGAAGAACAGAGACTACTCTCCCTGAGAGTTTGCAACGACACAGCAAATTGCATATGTGGCACATGCACCCAAATAGATGAGAAATAATTTGAAGTTCGCATGTGTGAAGTTGAAGCCCCACTCCAGCCCATGTATGCACCTCAAAAAAGTGGAAGCCTCTGAGGAGGACTGCATTTCAAAAGTCCACCAGAATCCATTGATAAAGATGAAAGAAGAATAATGTGGTGCACCATAACACAGAGCCATCACCGATACAAAATGAAATACTAAAGGCAGTGGCAACAAGGTATGATGCAAAAAGCCAAATGCAACAATGATCAAGTGTGAGAAACGGAACTGCTACCCACTGCCAAGAAAGAAGACAGTCATACATGATTTCAGTTCAGGTATAATGACTGAAGTGAGAATACACAGTCAGTACTTGCAGAAGGTACAGGTGCAAGTAAACAGCATCAGCTATCTGAAACAGCATATACTCTCAATAGTGGTAAAAAAGAGCGCAAAGTATGACACTGCAATGTTTCTGAAACCATCACCACCATTCAACACTGCCAAAGAGTGAAATATTGGTGCAGATGGACTGCGTAGATAGAGACATTTGATGACTTCATAGGTGCACCAGAGGAAGTAGATGACAAGAAAATCTTAAAATATTTGAAGAACCTTGCAGATGACGGAGTAAAAGAAGTGCTGAAGAAAATCTCACAAAGACAAACTATGAAACAAAACAACTGATTTCATTTGAAGACTGTCCATGATTACATTAAAAGCCAATGGTTGCCTCATAGCCTTTATCATAGACAGTGGTGCGTCGATGAACATCATACCAGTTGAGAAATGTAATAGCTTGTCTCCTGTGCCACGCCTCAACTCATCAAACATGAAGGTATACACGTGGGCTGCCTCCAAGCCATTGCAGAGTCAAGGGTAATTTATAGCAGCAATGTGACATAAAGCAGTATCATTTCAAGCACCAACTAATTCACTTTCTTCAAGAAACTTTGTCTAGTGCATGCCTATTCAGTTTTGCCACTGCTGCTGACATGGGACTAATATCTCTCAAATTCAACCTTCACACTCAATCTAAAATTGTAAGTCAGTTTCCGTCAATGTTTCATGGCCTAGGAAAGCTCAAGACAATAAAAGTGCAACTTAACATTAATGAGGACATTCTTCCTGTTGCCCACTGGCACGGTCCAGTTGCTTTTCACTTGCCAAAAACTAAAGCGAAAGAACTAGAAATGCTGTTGGAGCATGACATCATTGAGCCCTTCACCGGTCATATATTGTTGGTTTCACCCGTAGTGGTGGTTCCGGAAAAGGACAGTAAAGGTGCAGTGCCCATCTGGGTTGATATGCACCAGGCCAACAAAGTATTCGAGAGAGAACAACATCCTGGTCCACACATAGCGGTCATGATCATTTAACTGAACAGTGGCAAAGTCTTCTCCAGTCTTGACCTAAACAAGGTATACCATCAACTTGAGTTGGAAGAAAACTGCAGGTACATCACTACTTTTTTGACTCATGTTGATTGTTCAGATACAGAAGTCTGAGTTTTGAAGTGTTGTCAGCTGCTGAAATATTTCAGGATGTTATACATTGAATAATTTAACCAGTCAACATGCTTTTAATTGCAGTGATGACATATTGGTATTAGGAGCAACGCAAGAGGAGCATGACATGGCTCTTACACAAGTGTGCCAGTTACCTGCTGATGCAGATCTCACTGGACATGGCAAAGTGTGATTTTCACAAAACCAGACTTACATTTTTTGAGCACATATTCTCTGATGGGGAAATGACTCCTGATTCAGATAAAGTGCAAGCACTGAGATCTACTTGCCTCCCACAAGATGTTCACATACTGCGGTCTTTCTTAGTCATGGTAGTTATTTCTCATGGTACAATCGAGAGTTTGCTACAGTGAGTGCCCCACTAAAAGACTTGCCAAAACAACATGTCCCTTTCCAATGGTCTTTTGAATGTGATCAAAGCTTCAAAAGAAAAAATGCGCAATTGAGAATGCCACCAAGATGGCCCATTTTAACCCCAAGTCATATACTGAGATCACAGTAGATGTGAACCCAGTGCTGCTGGGAGCAATCCTTGCTCAGCATATTTGTCAGACAAATGCTCAGAGACACATCCTAGCTTATGCCAGTCAAAGCCTTTCTGATAAGGAACATGCCTCTTCTCAACCGGAGAAGGAGAGTCTGGATGTAGTGTGGGTCTGCAAACTGTTTCAAGTGTTTATATATGGAAAACATTTTACTATCATTACTGACCACCAAATGCTGCTCACTATTTTTGGAAACTTGTAAGCCAAGATGTCCCATCGCATTGAGAGGTGAGGGTGGTAACTGCAAGAGTACAACTATGCAATTGTACACAAGCCAGGTCAAGATGAGAACTCTGCTGATTATTTTTCACGAGTACCACTACATCGTCACAGAGCCCAATCCATTTGAACAGATTATTGCTGCCACTAATGCCGATAAATCATGCTTATCCTTTTGTTTATCCTCAAAGACATCATTTCAGCTCAATCGTGGAAAAGGGACAAAATATTTTGCTGATGATGTTAAATTTCAAAAATTCAAAAATGTACAAGATGAACTGTCAGTGACCAAAGAAGGTGTTGTATTGAGAGGCACAAGAGTTATCATACCTGAGAGCCTCAGACAGCAAGTCATTGAAGTAGCCTATGAAGGACATTGTGGTATTGCAGCTACCAAAACAGCCCTAAGAGTCTGAGTGTGGTTCCCACGCTTAGACAAATGAGTTGAGAAGTAACCAAAAGACTGCCATCTTTGTAGCTACCTTTCCCCCAAAGTGGCGCAGCATCCATAGACAATGTCTGACCTTCAAGCACAGGTCTGGGAAAGAGTTGCAGTGGATTTCTTTGGGCCCTTAGGAAATGGACATCATCTCTTGGTAGTCACTGATAAATATTTACGCTTTACTTTAGCAGAGGAGCCATCATCAACAACCCATGACAAGGAAATCAAGCGGCTGCACGCCATCTTTGCAGCATGGAGTATCCTCACCATTCTCAAATCTGACAATGGTCTACCATAAACAGCAAAGAATTCAAGAAGTTTCTAATCAGACTAAATGCCAAACAGCAAAAGAGTGCACGTCTGTGGCCACAAACCAATGGTGTTGTCAAAAGATTTGTGGGTACCCTCAAAAGGATGATTCAACGAGCATTGATGGAGGGAATCAAGTTAAACCAGGCCCTGTGCCAAGCCCTCATTCAACTCCTCACTCCACAACTGGTGAGAGTCCTGCCTCCTTGATATTTGGAAGAGCCATCTGAACCAAACTGCCACAGTGGACAGTGGACAGACCTTTGAATGCTGATAAGGTTTGTGTCACGGACACTTTTTGAAAGTGCAAAATGAAAACATATGCCAACTGGCATCCATGAGCTCAGGAAATAGTCTTTGATGAAGGCGACTGGGTCCTAGCTCAACAGAAACAAAAGCAGAAATAGATATTCCTGTTGCTGTTGATCCTCTGAGGGTGTTGACATGCAAAGGACACATGGTGACTGTGCATAGTCCTGGACAGACCATTACATGTGACGCGTCACATTTTAAGACCCTGACCCTGCATTCAGCAGATCCTGCAATCATGAATGAGGTGATCCCGCCTAACAGTCCAGATCAAGCATCAGAACCAGTGCTATTGCTGCCGAACCAGAGTGCATCTTGCCTGCTTCATACCACTCAATCTGGCTGACTAGTGCGAGTGCCTTGGCGACTTATTGAAAAAATATAATGTGACTGTTGTTGTTACATTTTATGTAACAAGGGGGGACATGTAGTGTCCTGAGACTTTGTGCGCTAGGACCCCATGAGGTTCTACGCAGACTCAAACAGGAATTGTGTAACTTGTTAAGAGGTGCTATGGTACGGCTATTAATGGTTATGACGTGATCCGAGAGTAGTGTGTGATTGTATGCTGAGTAATCAAAATATATGTTATAGAGTTGCATGTGTGGCATGGTCCTTTAAATGCTCCCGGGCTGGGGAGGGTGCTACAGTCTCTACTTATTGTAATTTTAACATCTGGTTGTCCAAAATCACAGACTGGATACATCTAAACTTTCTCAAGCTCAACAGGGATCTTGTTTTTTGAGAACCAGCCTCTATTTAGGACATTTAGGTGCTGGCTCTTTACGATAAATATTTTGAGAAATTTCGGTGTATTTCTTGATAACAAACTCATCTTTTCAGGGCACATCACTGAAACTGCTGCCACCTGCCTTCTTAAATTGCATGTCCTATGAAAGTTTCATTTGCTGTTGCTTCTAACACATCTTACACGTCCTGATCCTATTGCACATGGATTATGTGAATTCTGTTCTATTGGGTGTACCCAACTATCTGAGCAACCAAATGCAGATGGTTTAAAAAGCAGTTATAAGATTCTTCCTTAATATCTCTATACAATAATCTATTAAATCTCACTTTCAAACACTTCATTGGCTTCCAGCATGTAAGCACACCATTTCTTAAATGTCTGTCCATCACTCACATACACCTGCACAATACAGGCCCCAGTATTTCAGACAATACTTTTCATGGTATCAGGCTTTACCTACCTTACATTTCTCTTCATTAGTTCTTGCTACCTGTCCCTCTGACCCATCTTAGTAGGCAAGGGGCCAGATGTTTTCATTGCTGGCTGCTTTGGCCTAGAGCCAGCTTCCTTTGGAGATCAAAAATATTCAAGATCTTTGCACCATCAGAAGAAGTTTAAAAACATTGTTATTTTGAGGTGTGCTTCTTTTGCCTGATCTCATCCTTAGTGCTAGGATCCTTTGAACACACGTTTTCTCTAAAAATCTTCATTTTAATTATATTCAAAGTTTGGTTATTGTTTTCACTATTAAATTCATGATTTACTGCACAAAAAAGAAGACATAGGAGCTCCCTACATTTCTAAAAGTTACACAGGTCACCGAGGCAAGGAAGCAAATAGTTCCTTTTTTGTTACTGATATTTTGTCTTGACTATTAATGGGTATAATATTTTTTGGTATATCAGATTAATGGAATGGTAACGGATTAAGCTGCAATGTATATGTCTCACTACTTGTGAGGTGATTCTCTGTTAGGTAAAAGTACCCATGAGTTTGAAATACAATAATACAACACTGTGTAATTGGTATGCTGTGTTATTTTATGCAGTGCTATGTCATGTCATGTTATGTTATTATATGTTATGCTACTGATGCTTGACCTCTTTGGTTTTGAGAAATTTTGCGTGTCTGGAAAAGGATTGCAAATCTTGTACAAAAACAAGTTTTAGTTTTCCTTTAACAACACATCAAGTTGAGTATGCAAATGTTTCTTGACCTCCTTATTCTTGACAAATGTATCAAGAGTCTCAATAATGATTTTGACTCCTGTGTTAAAGCAGGTTCCAGTTTTCCTTTAAAAAACAATTTGGAAAGGGCATGGCTAAGATGGTGGAGTGACTAGATGTGCCCTGCTGCTGCTCCTGACCAGGTAGGGATGCAAAACCTGATTCTGGGGGGAGTGAGCAGTTCCTGAACAGCCTAGCCCAATCCTATAGCATTACAAGCCTTTGTGGGGTGTCTTGAGTCCCTTAGTCAGTGGTGAACAGAGAATGCAGCAGCAGCAAGTCTTGCCAGGGTAGAGCAGTTTGATGCACCATGGCCTGGTAATAGAGGCTGCTGGTGCCCAGCAGTGGCCCAACTTGCGGTTCCTGGTGTCTTGTGTGGAGCCTCCATGGTGGTGGGACTTGTAGAAGGATGCTTCAGAGGACATTTTTGAACATTTAAACTGCTATGAGGGGCACGTTGGGCAGTGTTGGCCCATCTGCATGGGGGGGGGGGGTGGATTCCCCCAGTATTGACCATGGTCCGGACCTTTAAAGAGTAACTGCCTCAAGGGACATGGGGGGACAGGCTTAGGGTGTGCAGGAACACTCCTTGCCCCTACCTATTTTATTTTGCTGCCCAGGAACTGAGCTGCATCAATAAAAGAGATTTCTAGGTGTGCCTTGATTGACTAATGAGAGGGAGTTGCCCTGCAGATGGAGGCTCGTCCCCATGTTGAATAAAAAGTGAACAAGAGAATTGATTTTGGATCTTTTGTAGTTGCCCCCTTTTTGGGATTACAAGCCTCATATGGCTGCACTGACTTGGTGCCTTTTATGCTTTTGGAGGCCCCAGTGAGGCTGCATAAACCTTTGTAGATTTTCAGGCAGGGTCTGAGCAAGGGGCCACACTCTGAGCAGGAGGAGCGGCCAAATTGAATATCTAGGCAGGTCCTGTTGTGGCTCCCTGTATTCCCTCTAAGAAGAAAACATCACCATGGAGCTGCCTGGTCCATCTAGACAAATCTAAGAGATGATCTGAGGTGTGCAGACATGAGATTACCCAGCACAACACAGAAACACAGTCTTCCATTATGTCCTTGACAAAGTCTGAGCTCCTGGAGAGTCTGTGCACTTTCAAGTGGAACCTAGAGATGACCTGAAGGGGGACATTGAGAACTCCTTGACTGAACTAAGAACATACCTCGGCTCCAAAATTTAGGGGTTTTGATCTGATGTGGATTCAGTGCAAAAACATTTGTGGACATGAAATTTAAAATGAATTCTTTACAAAATGTGCAAGCAAATGACTCCCTTACCGGAGTGGAAATAGATTAACAGCTAAGGATACAATTTCCTACATTGAGACTCTTAAGAAGTTGTTTTTTGGGGCAGGAGAGTGGGTGTGATATGGGAGGCAACAGATAACAGGAGCTGTTGAGAAAATGTTAGCTTGTGTTGGTCTGGGTGGGAGCGCAAGTTGTTTACTCTCTTTGGCAAAAATACTTGACCAAGTGTGGAAATGGTCTTGCCTATAGGCTGCGTTGGCTTGAGGAGTATGGCCTCTTGCCCCAGGTACTGGGTCACTATGGACCATATATGGATCTATGCCACCTTTAGTTAAGTAGGAATTATATTGTTCCTAGTTGTTCTGTACCTTTAGTTTGAGTATTTACAAAGGTAGTTAAGGGGGAGAGGACGGCCGAAATGCCTTTAAGAGATGATCGCTCAATGATAGCTCTCACTACTCTGAAAATGGAAGGCCTGAATAGCACCATAAAGAGAGGGACAACATGGAAAAGCCACAAAAACAGGCATTCCAAAGTCTTCTGCTTGCAGGAGACTCATTAATTGAAAAAAGAGCAAGGCGAGCTGAGGCATAGAGTTTACCCAATTTTATGTTGTGGGGACAAAACTCTGCAAGTGTGGGAAGCATGTATCTTGTTGGGGAGACCTCCACACTTTATAGCAGTTGTAACCAATATCACCTGGTAAGGCCAATGCTAACAAGGTTCTGAACATCTCTTTCTGACATGTATCTTCACCGAGATTCAATCTCTGGGATTAAGGTCATGGCATTGTTCTTGATGTGGAAGGGTTGTGGCTGCTTCAAACTGATGAGACACAGATTGCACCACATCTGCTAGTCCCTTGCAAAACTCTAAGACCATGTCATCAGTAATATTCATTTGCTGGAATCGCTGGCTGTCTCATTGCCCTTCCTGTTATGAGCTCATGGGGGGACAGTCCAGTCTTTCGATCAGGTACACTCCACAGACTCATTACCACAAGAGGCAGAGCATCAGGCCATTTCAATGACGTTGAAGCACACACTTTTGCCAGTCTGGATTTCAGTGTGCCATTCACATGTTCCACAAGACCTGAAGCCTCAGGTGTATAACTGCAATGTACTTTCTGCTCCATTTGCAAAGCTACACACAACAATTTCAAGACCTCATTGTTGAAATGAGTTCCTCGTTCTGATTCCAAAGAGGTTGGGATACCAAATGTAAGAATGTGCTCCCTCAATAACAGTTTAGCTACAGTGAGACCATTGTTTCACCTAATTGGGTAAGCCTCAACCCAATGGGAAAAGACACACTACAACCAAAACATATCTCAATCCATTGCACTTGGGAACCTTGATAAGATCCATTTGGATCCTGTTACAAAATCCTCCTGATCTTCCTATGTGACTCAGTGTAGCTACGGTTCTTTTGTCAGCATTGTTCTGTTGACACACAACACACCTATGACACAACACTTTGACTATCAACCTAAATTAAGGGTTGAACCAAGTCTGTCTAAACAATCTCCTCATATCTCCCCTTCCTGTATGAGCTGGAACATGGAAATGTCCAACCATAGGGGGTAACAGACTATTTGGTAACACCGGTCGTCCATCCATAGAAACCCAAACATCATCATACCTTTTGACCAACCTGCTCTGACCCAACTTTGTTGTTCCTCCTCAGACATTTCCTCCTAAAGCCTTTTCACTTCAGTCCAGGTATTAACTGTTGTCACAAAGAGGTTAAAGCAAGTGTCATCCATTCCTTCATTTCAGAATTCTACATTGAAACATTGTGTGCTCAATATTTTGCAACCTCGTAGGATACCTATTGCCCAAGGTCTCATAATTGTCTCCAGAACGATGTGCAGGGCACTTAGCCACTGCGATTTGCTTGGGCAATTGTATGGCAGTGAGGAGGTTTCTCACTTGTTCGCCGTTCAAGATCAGAGATCGAGAAGACACCAAAAAGCCCCACTGGGACCACAGTTGAACAACACCTACGCCTTACTGACTATTGGTAAAGATTGTCACTTTCAATTGATCAGAAACACAACATGCCCCTGTAAGAGCAATTAATTTTGCTACTTGGGCAGTAAATATTCCTTGAAAACAGGAAACCTTGACAACTCCAGAAAGAGTACAGACAGCATACGTTGTTCTCAGACTTCCTCCACTGTCTCTGAAGCATGAACAATCAACATGGAGGACATAATCAGATTTGAATAATGGTTCATCTTGTATGTCTGGTCTTAGATTGCAATCTTCAGCAATTTCCTCATTCAATATTGGCAACAAAGTAGCCTGATTCAAAATCTCACAGCGTTTGACAGTTACATTCTCTGCAGCCAATATCACTTGCTCATATTTAGTAAATCGACTGCTTGTGAGATGCTGTGTTCAGGTTTTAGTCAATAAAAGCTTAACAGAGTGGGGTATGTACACAGTTAATGGATGACTCATAACAATATTTTCACACCTCTCTATACTAGTGCTGTCCGCAGCTACCGATTTAAGGCAGCCAGGCAATGCAGAAGAAACAGGATCTAACATAGCGGAAAATGTATCCCAGCAATCATTTCTGGTGGCAGCTTATACTGTGGGGTTCTCAGATATTCAATGTTAGGCTTAACAGAAATCTGGGCAGGTTTTACGCCTTTACTCAGTCCGATAGCCTTTTCCGAAAAATCCCACACTTCATGTCTAACCATCTTCCTCAAATTTGGAGGCAAATCATCAAGTGTTAGCTATGGCAGCTACATACAACACGGTTCAATTTTCATTAGCTTAAAGACAGCATCCTCATCATAGGTTTGCATTTCTATTCCTGCTGGTGTGTAGAAGGTAACACAATTACATTTTTGAATTTTAAATCTCTTCCAAAGAGATTCACTGGACTGATATTATACATTATAAACTTGTGTTTATTCTCAGAAGATTATACTATCACTTTGACTAGGGCAGTTTCTTGAGCTGGTTTTTGCTTATTCTCTACACCAACAACTTGGATTGTTTTCCCCAAGACGGGAAGCTTTGGGACTTCTACTGTACTCAAAGTTGAACAGGTAGCACTAGTATCGACCAGGAATGATACAGGATTGCCATCCACTTCACTATCTATAAATGATCCACTCTGGTCTACCTCTAAGGCTGCATCAAGTACGCAGTCTTCCTCCCCTCACAGGCACCGTCAGGCTGACTGATAAGAGCCATTTCCCTCATTCAAATTGAACAAGGGAAATTGTTGAAATGGATTATTATCCTGCATCAGATTCATATTCATTCTCAAACCCTGATTCATATTCTGATGTGACCCAACAGCATTTTGCTGTGTCATCAGAGGTTGAGGGACTTGCAACATTGGAGCATTGGGCACATTACTATTTTAACTTCTGGGTCTTTGCACACCCTGTATCTGATTGGAATTTTTATTCTGAGAAGGTACAAATCCAGCATTTTGGACCTGATTAGCTGAATTTAAGCAACATTCCCGCTTCCAATGTCCCACTCTGTTGCAGGTGTGACATGGAGGTGATCTTTTTAAACTATTTATATCCATCCCTGTACCCAGATCTATAGGGACTCCTTGAACTCTATCGTGCATGGGATTTTATGATCACAGGTATAACCCTTGGATTGTGCTCACATTATTTACAACTAAGGATGTCTGGCTAGTTCTTTGAGCTGCTTTCATTTGAGTGACCATCAACTTTTCCTTGAGCTTTTTCTGCTTCATCTCTAAATCATCAAGGCAGTATTTTGCATAGCGCAAAATTTCATCAATAGAGTTATTTTGCCAACATATTGAATGTTGCTGAATCATACTTATTTCTTGCCTCAGCCCTGTCACAAACCTTGACACAAAATGTCCCATATCCTTTGCTTCTAGCACCTCCATACCACTGTATTGTTTGAATACCTGTATCAATCTTTCATAGTAATCATGGATCGACTCCTTTGACTTTTGAGTTATCATGTCAATCTTAACCTCAGTCACCATCCTGGGGAGGCACTTTTACTTTCAGGAATGTCATGACTTCATTACCAATAGTAAAGGACTCTTTGTTAATGCATTTCTCGACGGTTCCACCTCAGACCATTTAACAGCTATCTTACATACTGTCCACAGGTCACTCACAACCACATCAAATTACATATTCAGATCGATCCACATCACGTGTAAAACTTTTCACAAATCTTTAAGCTTGTCAATACCATTCCACTGGTTCTCTTGTAATTTTGGGAAATCATTGGTGAACAATGCAAGATCGATCCTGCTTCATGGCACATGAACATAACCTCCACCAGGCACTTCTCTCAAAGGGAAGGTTGTTAAACCTTTCTCTGCTCCAATCAGAGGTGGTTCACCTGAAGGTTTCTTCACCTCCTTCTTTTTCACCCACTTAGTCTCCCATGTATCTAATTCATTCAATTTCCTAATATTCTGAATTAATTCTTTAATTTGAATTTTCAACCCTGGAGTTCTCATATCAGCAATGTCTTTTTCACTAAAGCACACTCGACAGCTCCTTTGCAGAGCCTTGGTTTTATTTAAATCCACCCCATATTTCTGAGCCAATTCTGCCAATTTATCATGAACTTGACCCGCTTGTTTAGTGATGTTCCTACACATAAATGCAAGTTGTCCTTGCCCAAGATTGTCGATAATCATTGCATCCAGTTCGACTGTCCACTTTGCTACATCCAAAGTTCTCTCTCTAGGTGCTGTTGGAATTGTTCCCTGACTCACTTCTATACCTGTACTCTCTTAGATGGAATGTTTTCATTAACAAATTACACCCATTCATCTGTTTCCTTTGCACTAAGGGATTGAGTCACCACAGGGACTTTAGGTATGGAATTCTTTCCCTGAGCTCTGTCCCCAAATCCAAAGGCAGTTTCCATAAAGGAGTAGTACGTGTGGGTATCTTGTGATAAGTACCTTTTGAGGTGCCTCCTGACATATTCAAAGTCATATCTGCACTTGCTCCACATGAAGGGCTTGTGTGTGTTGGAATTAAAGGAACAAATTCCCTAGTACCTGAATTATTTGGAGCATTAGTTGGTCCCCAACACTATTGGGTACCACTAAATTTTATGTATTTCTCCTCCCAGAGCATTCGGATTTACACGTAGGGACTACTGGGCCAATAGTAACTGGAACTGTGAGAGCATCAACTGTACTCTTGGTGGGATCAACTGGGACAAACTCTCTCAAACCCTCACTTCTCGGTCCACAAGGAGCATTAGTGGGAATAGGTCCCACTGGACTAAGAGCCTTCCTAGCTGGGGCAGTAGGAGGTAATTATGCCCCTGCCTCCAATACAATGTCCCCACCCTCACTACTAGCTTCATTTTATGGGGATGGACGTTCAGATAATAACACTTCCAAAAGACCATCTCCATAATCATTGCCACTGTCTATGCTCAAGCATTTTTGATGATCATCTTCCTTTGCCCTTCTCCCTTGGTCACATCCGTGGTCAAAGCTGGATACAGTGTAATCTCTTCTATCATATCTGTTTTCCATCTTTTCTACGTATCATCCCATATAGCATCGGCACATTGCATAGTTTTCTTCTCTCTACATTGGTATCTCTCTAGTTCCCTTGCATGGGCCGCACATTCCCAAGCATTAAGTGCTTCATATTGTTCAGGTCTAGGAGGTGGCTTAATTTTGTACAAGTCTCTCCTTAAATTTTCAATAATTTTCTAATTAAATGTGCCGTAGTCTGAGAATCTCAATGTGCCATCCCATCTGTGATCCATCCTTGGTCTTGTAACATTGACTAATCCAAACACATGTCAAGCCCTACATTAACCAGCATATAATGACCAGGAGTACCTTTGGGTGGTAGCACTTCACCCTCTCTACTAGGAATATGAGCATCACCTCTGAACAGGTTTTTCAAAACTTTAAAACTTTTCATATTTCAACAACTTTCACAAGGCTTTATTCAAAAAATGTTGTATCCATAATTCCTTGCTCAAAAAGCAACCACCAATCACATTGCAGCACCATATTATGTTGTCCACCAATAGCAGTGCAGCACTACACCAGCCAACCTTTACCAGTGCAGTATACTGTGCTGCACACCTCGCTCCTCACAACATTCCCCCCTTTACAATCTGCACACACACTCACTCCACAAAATCACACGCACATACAAAACCTTTGTTTACTCTGCTAAAAATGAACAGAGTCAAACACCGAAGAAATTTCCAATCACTTTTGATGAAACCTCACGACCTGCGGTGCGTGAGCAAGACCAGTATAGCTTCATTCAGCACATTAAGACCCACTATACCAATCGCATCACATTCACATAAAGTAAGTCCCTATCTTAACTATGCCATTGACGATGTCTTACAGCAACACAACCTCTGAGCAGATAATGTAATATAATGTCCTCTACACCTTTTAAACAGTCCCAGGATATTAGGCTACATCGGAACCAATAACCTCTTTATAAATCAACACACTCACACAATATGCCAAAACATCTCAGCAAGATACCACTTAAATTCACAGTCACCATAACTAAATGCAACTGCTGCAATCCGCAACCCTATTAATACTCACTCATTCGCCACCAGTACAATTCTTCTCTGACTCATCACGATTCCGCTGATCTTCCAAGTCTGGACACAAGCATCTAAATTGGACACGGGGACTGACTGTTCTAGAGCCTAATTCCAGTTCTCCTGACTTCAGAAATAGAATTATACTCTGCTTCCATCTGATCCAGCATTAGGCTCTATCTCTAAATCATGGGTTCAGTGATTTTATTCTTCTCTGTTCTGAAGAATGAGGAGAAAATGCAGCATATTATTCAAATTAATTACAGTGTATCTCAATAGTCACATATTCATTTCCAGAGACCAACTTGAAGTTCAAAGGGCTTTATTTCAGACCCAAAGTCAAGCTTACATTTTTGAGTCTCAAAGCCATACTATAAATGTGCAGAATAACCAAAGGAGAATCAAAAAATCTCACCATATGGAATTTAATTAGCAAATAAAATACCACCAATTTGAAAGCGATATTGCAGAAAGTAAGGAAAAACAATTGATGCAATAAATGGGAATCCATGTTTTCCCACCTAACCATTTGATTTAAAATCCTAACTCTCCTAATATTCTATGGGATTCAGAAAGAAAAGTTGTCAGCACAACAGACTGTCTGCAGAAGTTTCCATCAAGAGAGGTATGGCGGCATGAAGCTACATAGAAATTAAAGTTCAAGGGATGTATATCTATGAGATCTGCTCTCAGCTAAAGATAGAGGGAATCAGAATCTTACCGTTAACTAAACCACACATAAATCTTGATTCTTCCAAGGGGGATCTCATAGGCAAATAACTTTCCCATTACAAAAACCTAACTACAAATCACACGTTGCTAAATGACACTTTAGCCTTCTGAAGTCTTCAGCGTTGACCTTGGCACACCCTGATGCTTTGGATTTTCACAAGAGGTACACCTACCAACCCAGGATACTCCTTCCATCCTTGATAAACATTTCTCCAGGTTTTTCTTATCTTCCCGTACAATGAGCTCCCTATTAACTCAGCCTCAAATCCTGACACCCGCAGCTTTTAGAAAAACATTCAAAGAGCAAACGTTATAGTGAAGGCTAGATAGAACACAGGAAAAACATATGGTCTTCACTCTGGCCAAGTTAATTAAACACAAGTACACTTTTCAGGTTAAATAAATTTGCTGTCTCTTATGTCAAAATATATAATGATTATAAAGAATAACATTTCTAAAATACTATAACATGAACATTCTTTCAAACGATGATAGACTATGGCATACATAAAACATTGCATTCGTCTGTGCAAATCACTTGAATGTCTTACAGTGCATTATGTTAAAATGAAAACATATCTTTCATTATGCAGAAAATAACCCCCTTTCATTTCATGTTTTAAGACAGAGCAAAGTTATGCTCTCTCAACCTTAAGCATTAGGTGGCACCTGGGAACGTTATATGTGATGGGTACACTGTCCCCATTCGCCCCACAGCACTTTTACGCAAGTGTAATGGGTGCCCATAGGGACCGTGCACCCTAGTACAATCAACGTGCTGTGCATTGGGTGGCTGCAAATTCAGTGAAGTACGGAGCTGATATTTACAATCCACTCCATGTTTAACAGTGCAGCTTGCAGAGGCCTGCACAACAAAGAGGGGACAGAGATCCCTTTTCAGGCAGATGCAGTGAGTTGCTACACCCTCTTGCATTAGGATGTCTAGGGGATCCATGGGACTCCCTTTCTCCCCTCCAGAGTGCTGACTCAGGGGGTGCACTGGCAGTGTGCCACTTTTTTGTGTCGAACAGTCAGCACGCTTCCTAAGGGTCTTTTCACTCTGCCCCCTCCTTCATAATTAGGGTAGAGAAGGAAAGTGATTCCTTCATTGGCATGGGCCACATCCCCATACAAATGAGGGAACACTCTCTCAAGATAGCACTGGCACTACCTGTGCTCCAGCTCTATCAGTATTACAGAAGGGGCCGCAGAAGCGTGGGTGGCTCATTCTGTACTACACACTGTCCAAGGGCACCCCTGTTGCGCCTCCAGCCATTACATGTAATACAGCAACTGGTTGCTTCACGCCTTTCCCTGTTAGATATTGTGCCTCAGTCAGTTTTTTTCCAAGTATTCAGGCGGCTAAAGTCAAAACGTGCCCTTTAAGCCACTTTTTAGTTACGGACCCTTACTTCTACCATATACAATATTTTAAATTTTTCCCTCAATATCTTATCCGTTCTGAATTCGCATGTTCTAGTCGTGGCATTTCTCTCCCATGCCCCTCTGCATCTAACCTTGCGACCTCCCTGAATATTGCATGTGATTGTCAGAGCAGGCCTTGGTGCCATTCACCTACATGGCACTTTTTGCTTCCTTTGTTTCTGAGCACGTTCCATAAATCAGGTTCAAAAATGCAGGGGCTCGTGGCTGTATGTTAAGAGATGCTTTATTCCTTTGGCAAGTGAACATTTTTCTCCTTCTAGCGTTCGCCACCAAATGCTGAAACTCTTTTAAATACTAAATACATTATCTTAAATTGCCCATCCATCTTATTCAGCTGCACCGGAGACCCCACAGCTTAGTGCTTTCCCACATGAAGGTTACATGCACGAAATACGGAGCACAAATCTGTCACATATTCAGAAAATTGCTTCTGTGTTTTGGACTTTCATACATTATGCCCTTGAATGCCACACTCCCCGAATGCCTGGGGACGTATCTTTCAAGATGGGATGATTTTCCTTATGGCATGTCGGAATATGAAAAGCATCACCGATGGGCCAGGGGCCACTCTACTGTTTTAATAAGGTAGTTTGTTTTTTTCTCTATTGCCAACCTAATATTTTACAGTTAGATTTTGACGCATTTGCCTTTAAAATGCAACTTTAACAGGTGGATAAATGCAAGGAACCACATATAAGCTGGGAAATTAAGAGGACATGTTAGCACATAAATAGCATACATTTGTTAAATACATTTTTTTGTGCACATTTCATATTATTATTATTATTATTATTATTATTATTATTATTATCGTTATTATTATCGTTATTATTATTAGTAGTATTATAATTTTTAGTATTAGGAGAAATAGTAGTATATTATTATTGTCATTATCATCCACAACAACAATATTAATTATAATAATAATACTAACTATAATACTACTACTACTACTACTACTACTACTACTACTATTACTAATAATAATAATAATAATAACAATAAAATAGGAACTTAATTGTGTGTAGTGTTCATAGCTTACATTAGCTGTTTCTAGGTAGTGTAAAAATAAAACGTACAACTACCAATTTAATGGCCATAAAGGATGAAGAGATACATGGGCCTCAGGATTCAAACTCGTGACTTGCAGATCTCAGCACACGTCCGCATTGAATGTTTAAACCACAAAGCTATCTTACCGGCTATAAGGAGAACGTAAAAAATATGTTGCTCTTTTCTTGAAGATAGAAGTGATACCGCATGTAATACATAGTTTTGTTAAGCTGAAGGTAGTTTTATTAATCACCTATTACCTCTTAGGAGTGTTAGATTAGTATACGCTTTGTCATTGAAATCCTTCATTTGTTTTTTCAAATTAACCATGCAGACAAATATAAAAAATGCAGTCATAATATCCAGCAACACATTTCATACAATCAGATTACTAAATGAAGAAGAAAGAAACAGCAGCAAACATGACAGGACCTAATGAAAACTTTACCTAAAAATTGTCAGAACGTGTCTGGTTTATAAAAACAATATATTCAATAAAAACAATAAGAGAAAAACACTATAAAATATTCATCGTTCTCATAGCACACTGCAGATATTTAGCTACAGCCCAACACACAGAAATAGAAATTAAGGACTGAATAAAAAGTATAGTTTGCTTGCATTGCCTAAGGTTGGCATGCCTTAATATTGGGACCAACTGCTGGAGTCTAAAAGGAGCATGAACTTTGCAGAACAGCAAAGAATGCATCGTAGTCTATGGAGAACAAGAATCACCAGGGCAGACTGGTAAAGCCACATTGTATGAAATATGTACGGGAAAAGCAGCCATAAAGTGCACAGTGTTGAGTCTTGATTGTGTCAGCAAGTGCCTTTGGTCGCTGTTTGAAACCCAAGCAGGATGAGGTTCCATCCCAGAATTTATAGCTATTAACATTTAATTTCTCACAGTACCTTTCAAGGACTCCAGTTGTTCTCAATTGATTGACACACAACAAGGAAATGGGCCTTTATATTATTCTTACAAGATCACCTGGATTATAAAACAGTTCTGGAATATTCAGGTTACCACTAAGTTTCTCTATGTACCTAAGGCTGACCAAGGGATCTTCATCGTCTTATGCAGCCTGATACCATCTTTCAGTATCAGCTGGATGAACGATGGCTGATTTTTTGTCCAAATAGACTACAGGATGGTACGTAGCTGAATGTGATAAATTATATAATCAATCCCTAATTCTGAATGACATAGAAAAGTAGATGTGCTTTAGGGAACTGCCAGCAACTTCTTCAGAAACCTGTTCTCAACTCAAAGTCCAATATTCCTCAGCGCTCCACACCACTGGTTGCAATTACTTTTAAACTGTTAACATTTCTTTTATTGGGTTTACTACTTAGCTTTTTTAAACAGTGCCTCTATAGTTCACCCAAAAGTGGCCACCTTAGTACAACCCAAATGGTCCAACTGCAGGTTTCATCAAATAAGACCCCCAGATAAGGAAAGAAAAGTTCTGGGCAAATCTTGGGTTGATTAGCAACATAAGACATGTTTGTAGTTTTTTGGGATTGGAAACCATAATATGGGTTTTGAACTGATTTATTGTAAAATCTAGACATGCCATAAAAAGTGATAATTTGTCCAGAAGTCTCTGCAACCCACAAGGGGTCTGAGCCATGAGTACCCTGTCACCTGCAAAAATAAGTGTGGCCATAAGGCAGGTGCCATTATGCGTACATCAATGCCAAAGTCATTCATGTACAATGTGAACAACAACTAGGGCACATCCCTGTATTACTCCCCTTGAAATAGGGTTTGGTTGTCTTGCCATTTGACCCATATCTCACACTGGCTGTCACTTCACCATGCAGTTGTCTGAAGAAATTAACAATATTGACTTAAACTCACAGGATTGACAAAATGTCCCAAATGTTATTGCAGTTTACATGATCAAATACTGAGCTTAGGTCCATGAATGCACTATAAATGTTCCCCATTTTACTACTGAATATTCATTTATTATAAGGTAAAAGTTGAGGCACTGCTCGGCTGTCCCCATACACGGAGTAAAACCAAATTGCAAATCAGACATAGGCCCTCATTATGACATTGGCGGTAAATCCCACTTAAAGCCATGCTGACTGCCGCCAGCATACTGCCACCGCCGCGGATATCCGTTCATCCTTATTATGACACACAAACACCAATCTGTCACTATTCAGCCACATACACAAGTCCGCCACACCAAAGGTCAGTGATAAACTGGTGGTATCAAAACCCACACTGTTAAGCTAACAGAACTAAGCCCACAACATCATGACCCACGAATCACCACAGTGGAGATTCAATGGCGATAAAACATTGGCGGTACATACCGCCACGCTCAAATTACACACACTCAAACAAAACAACACCACATTGGACAATTCAAACAACACACACCTGACACCCATACACACACCACAACACTATAAAACACACACACACAGTACCCACAACCCCTTATGAATACAAACAATTGGCACGAGACAGACACCACGACCACAGACAAGACCAGAGACACACACCACCATCACCGATACACCACCCAGCAACCTCACAACACACACCCCAACACATCATCCTACACACCCTCACCCACAATACTCACACAACACCAATGGCACCACAACGACACCCCAGATTCTCTGAGGAGGAGCTAAGGGTCATGGTGGAGGAAATCATCCAGATAGAGCCACAGCTATTTGGAGCACAGGTGCAGCAGATTTCCATTGCTAGGAAGATGGATTTATGGCGAAGAATCGTGGACAGAGTCAACATTGTGGGACAACACCCCAGAACAAGGGATGACATCAGGAAGAGGTGGAATGACCTACGAGGGAAGATATTTTCTATTGTAGCAAGACACCAGATCGCAGTACAGAGGACTAGCAATGGACCCCCACCTCCTTCCCCCACCTAACAGCATAGGAGGAACAAGTTTCGCAATCATGTATCCTGAGGGCCTGGCAGGAGTAGGAGGAGGACTGGACTCTGGTAAGTCAACTCTTTACTACTTTCACCCCCTACCTGCATGCCATCACATACCCCACCCTTAACCTCACTCCCATCACTCCACCACCTCCCAAACACACCACACCATCACAACCAACTCATCCCAACGCCAAGCCCTACATGCATCACCAAAGCATGGACACCACTCAGAGACGTGCATGGACACCTATCCCTAAAGCATTCACACTAGAGACAATCAGCTAGCCCACCACATAACAACTCACGCAAGGTTAATCTGCCAGGGCAATAACAACCATAGACGGCAACCCACCCATGCACAATATGTCACACACAGAAACAATAACACTGCATTTACATCCCCATAGGTATCCCAGCCAATTTCACCAGAGAAGAGGTGCCAGCAACATCCAGTCCCCCACAGAAGAGGCCCACAGTGATGACAGCGACTCTGCTCACCTGGATCTGGATGTCCAACCTGGCCCATCAGGGACCTCCGGACAGTCGGTTACCCAGGCACAGTCACACACCACCACAGAGCCTCCCCCTCAGGAAACACCACCACAGCACCCACCCAGCGTCCCCAAGACACGTCAATCA
Source organism: Pleurodeles waltl (assembly GCF_031143425.1). Lineage (NCBI taxonomy): Eukaryota > Metazoa > Chordata > Amphibia > Caudata > Salamandridae > Pleurodeles > Pleurodeles waltl. Next base: position 490,001,141 of record NC_090436.1, read on the forward strand.
GCAGTGTGTCCACCACTACAGGGACCGCAGGGCACACCACAAACCCAAGACAATCAGGGACCTGGGATCAGTGGCAATGGGCACACGGTTCAGGGGACAGAGGCACAGGACAACAGGGAAGCTGGGAGGAGTGCGGTGCACCAGGGGGAGGACCGACCCAGTGAACCGTCTCTCCAGGAGGCACTCACTGAGATCCTGGGAGCATACCAACATTCCTAGGGTGCGCTGGGCCAGATCCTGGACAACATGCAGGAGAACAGGCGGCTGCAGGAGGGACAGTACCAGATGATCAGAGAGGACTTGAAGGATATTAACACCACCCTGGTCTCCATTGCAGGGGTGCTGGCAGACATAACCAAAATTATGAGGGAGGCAGTGTCACACCAGCGGGCCCCTGCCACTAGCCAGACTTTCCCTGCGATCCAGGCAGAAGCCAGAGACCATTGCCAAGACCCCCACCAGGAAATGAGACTCTCCTGATTGTCACCCTTGTGTCCCACTCTGTCACCCTGTTCACCTTGAACGGTCATTGCCCCCCTTCCTATGTCCCCATGGACAATTCACCTGTGCTACAAATAGACTGGAACTATACACTGGACTTTCCACCACCATCACCCCAGCCCATTGCACTTCTCCCTTTTCTTCATAGCACAGCAATAAAGACACTTTGAAAAAATACAAGTATGGAGTATGTCACATGATTTCAGTATGTATTTGTTTAACAAGGTTTAAACATTGCAATTCAACTGTACAATAATGTTTACATAGGAAAGACCTGTAGTCGGCTGCGGTGAACACACCAGGAGCGATAGTGGGGCACCAACATCTGCAAAAAGAGTTGCCAAAGGGTACAGTGAGCGGCCATAGAAGTGGGAAATCACAGCCTGCCAGTGACAATGTGAAACAAAAAACTGACAATGAAATGTGAAGTTACACTGTCTTACCTGTGTGTTATTGGAAGTATTGTTGTATCACTGCAGTTCTGTTGTCCTTATCCTCATCCTCTGCCTCCTCATCTTCACTGTCCACAGGGTCCACTGCTGCCACACGGCCATCTCCAGCCTCATCCTCCTACAGAAAAGGCACGTGGCATCTCAAGGCAAGGTTATGCAACATGCAGCATGCCATGATTATCTGGCAGACTTTCTTGGGTGAGTAGCACAGGGATCCACCTGTCAGATGGAGGCACCGAAACCTGGCCTTCAGGAGCCCAAATGTACGTTCAATGATCCTTCTAGTTCAACCATGTGCCTCATTGTAACGTTCCTCAGCCCTTGTCCTGGGATTCCTCACAAGAGTCAGTAGCCATGATAGGTTGGGGTAACCTGAGTCACCTGCAAATATCGTTGGACAACTGTTGGCCACACACTAACCCTTATGGCCCTCACCATACCTATAAACCAACATCCACTGGGTGGGAACCAGGGCTCACCTATTATCATCATGCACCGACCCAGGATACTTAGCATTGGCATGGGATATGTACTGGTCCGCCAAACACACCATCTGCACACTCATTGAGTAAAATCTTTTTTGATTTCTGAAGACCTGTTCATTTTGCCGGGGTGGGGGGGAACAAATGCAATATGTGTTCTATCAATCGCCCCAATTATGGTGGGGATATGTTCCTTTGTATAGAAGTCAGCCTTCACTGTGGACAAATACTCCACCTGGGGTAAAACAATGTAGATGCACATGTGCTTAATCAGGGCAGCCAACACTCTTGTCAGCACTATTGAGAACATTGGCTGTGACATTCCTGCTGCCAAGCCCACTGTCACTTGGAAAGAACCAGTTGCCAAGAAATGGAGCACAGACAGGACTTGCACAAGAGGGGGGATCCCAGTTGGATGACAGATAGCAGATATCAGGACAGGCTCCAATTGGGCACAGAGCTCTGTGATCGTGGCCCTGTCAAGTCTGTAGGTGAGGATAATGTGCCTGTCCTCCATTGTTGCCAAGTCCACCAGGGGTCTGTACATGGGGGCATGTCTCCATATCCTATTCATCCTCAGCGGTTGCAATCTATGGGGCAAAAGAGTGAGGAGCCTGTCATAAACTGCTCTTTGTAGCCACTACAGTTCAATGCATGATGCAAATGTTAAATGTATTAGTGGTATGTATCCTGTATGTACAATTGTGATCTGTGATGCAGTTGTGATCCATGCACTGTACCCCCCTGAAATGGCGTCTGCCTGTCCTGTATGGGGTAATTCCGCTGACGTTGTGCGCCGTTGTGGGAGGCGGTGAGGATCCGCCGTGCAACGCCTCATTGGATAATATTGGGCCCTATGGGGTACAGTGGCAAATGGTGACGTCACCACCATTTTCTATCTGTTCACTCACTTGCTACCTGACCTTCAACAGGAGAGGACATACACTGCATGTGCTGCTGTGACCTGTGTCTGAAACCTACCATGGCCCATGTGACTCCAACCTCAGTGGAGTTGGAGAGACTAGTTAATGGGGTCCTACCCCAGTACCGATAGCTGTATTGGCCTCCAGACCAACAGGTGAGTACACTGTGAGCACGATGCCTGGGGCATGAATGTATGGAGTGCTGTGTGTAAAGGCCTCTTGTAGGGGGGGTTGGTGGATGGGCCCTGAGCAAGGTGCAGCATGTATGCTGGGCCATGTCTGTGTGAAGGGGGATGGGAAGGGCTATGGTGGGCCATGAGTGTAACAGCCAGGACGGTCTAACTAAAACCTTTCCCTGTGTATATTTCCTCTGCATGTTAGCACCCATCAAAAGAAGGGTATATGGTGTGCCATCGCCAAGGACGTGCAGACCCTGGGGTCTTCAGCAGGCGGGGCACCCACTGTCAGAAACGGTGGGAGGACCTGAGACGTGGGGCACAGAAGACGGTGGAGGCCCAGATGGGGGATGGCCTCCCAACGAGGAAGGGGTGCCCGTCGAACCCATCATTACAACGTACACATGGTGGGGTGGTATCCAGGTGGGGGATGTGTGTTTGTGGGTGCCCCTAGGCCATTGCAGAGTAGGTCCCATGTTGGGCAGGGATCTGATGTGAAATTCATCCAACCTAGCTAGTAGGTATCCACTACTGGGCAGGGCTGTGTGGGTCGCAGGTATGCTGAAGTTGGAGGTATGGGTCCCTCCCCATGCCCTGGTGACTAGCATTGTTACTAGTAGTGCATTGCATAGTTCGTAGGGCTGTTCCCCGTGTGTGAGGGTGCTGTGTACGCCAACGGTGGTGTTGGTGCAGCCATTGACCCAGTGTATCCTTTGTCTCTTCCCCCCTTTTTGTTTTGTCATACTGTCCTTATGTGCATTAGCACCATCTGGTGGAGGAGCAGAGGCACCGGTGACAGAGGGAGCTGCATCCCACAGGACCCAGGAGGCAGAGTCCACTGACAGTGAGGGTACCAGTGTGACGAAGGGTAAGGGGAGCACCACGCTAGAGACAGGAGGGAACAGTTCGGACATGGATACCTCCTCCGATGGAAGCTCCCTGGTAGTGGCGGACACCTCTGTGCCCACCCCAGCTACAGGTACAGCCGCCACCCCAGTACCGGCACCGCCCTCCCAGCAGCCCCTCATCAAGTTGCCCATGCCCGCTTACCCAAGAGGGTGGGCATCTCCTTCGCCCCAGGCACCTCAGACACCTCAGGCCCTGCGCCAGTTAGCCCTGCTGCCCTCAGTGAGGAGGCTATTGACCTCCTGTGATCCATCTCTGTTGGGCAGTCAACCATTGTGAATGCCGTTCAGGGGCTGGTAGCCCAAATGCAACAGACCAATGCATTTCTGGAGGGCATTCACACTGGCTTGGTGGCCCAACAGAGATCAATCCAGGCTTTGGCCTCATCTCTGATGGCAGCCATTTTCCCTGTTTCCACCCTTCAACTTCCTCTACCCAATCCCATTCCCCTCAACCCCAACCTATCCCCAGCACACAGGCAGACGAGCATGCACACAGGACAACACACAATAGTGGCACAGGCAAACACAGGCACCACACTTCATCCCACAGGGACTTACACAATCACCATCCAGATGCAGATATACCAACATCCACTGCCTCCACTGTGGCCCCCTCCTCCTCATCCACCACCTCCCTCCCAGTTGCGTCTACACTCACACCTGCGTGGACTACATCCTCATCCACTACCTCCATCACCAGCACACCTATCAGAACACACAGCTCACTGGCAGTCACCACCCCAACATCCATGCACACGTCCCCTGTGTTCTCTCCCACTGTGTCCGTGCTCCCTCCTCCCAAAGTACACAAACGCAAGCACTCAGACACCCAACAGCCATCCACCTCACAACAGCATCCAGCCCATGCACCTGCAGCCAAACACAGCAGACACCTCCTACAACCACTCCCTCTTCCTCCACTCCCAGCCCTCTCCCTCCTCCCGCCCCAATGTCCCTAAAAAGCCTTTCCTCTCCACCATTGACCTCTTCCCTACCCCCCAGTCCTTCACGCCTGGCCAGGGTGGCTAAAACCCAGGCAAGCACCTAAGCCACCCAGTCCACAGGCCCAGTAGTGTCCCCAGCAAATCATGGTGGGAAATGATCCCGGGCACCAGGCAGCCACACAGAAAGGGTGCCTGCCCCAAGTGCTGCCAGGAAGGGCAAGGAGACCTCCCCAGCTGCTGCCAGGAAGGTCAAGGTGATACCCTCAGCTGGTGAAAGGAAGGGCAAGGAGCCACCCCTCGCTGCTGCAAGAAAGGGCAAGAAGCCATCCCCAGCCGCTGCAAGGAAGGACAAGGAGCAATCCCCAGCTGCTGCCAGGAAGGGCAAGGGGCCTGCACCAGCAGGGATAAAGGACAAGGGCCCTGGTGCTGGGACTCAGTCAGAGCCTGCACCACCAACCATGGTAGTGCAGCCATTTGAGGGTGCAGGAGATGGGCAGGAACCTCTCCCCACCACCACCAGCAGCAGCAGCACCACCACCAGCAGTGGGCAACCGTCTCAGGCTGCAGGGGATGGGCTGTAGCCTCCCCCCACCACCAGCAGCAGCATCAGCAGCACCACCACTGAGCTGCCATCACTGCCAGCAGACAGTGTGTAGTCCTGCATCCATGGGCTGTTGTGCGGCCTGCCCCCTGCAAATCCTGTGGGTAAGACACCCACCTGAGAGAGTGTGACCTTGCTCTCCCCAAAAACTGCATCACGGAGCTCGATGTCCCCTCTAGAACCAGTGGGTATGGCACCCACTAACCCCATCCTCTCCAGGATGAAGATCACAGGGCATGATGCCCCCTCCATAACCAGCGGGTATGGCACCCACTCACCCCATCCTCTCCAGGATAAAGATCACAGAGCACGATGCCCCCTCCAGAACCAGTGGTAAAGACACACACTTGAGAGACTGTGGCCTTGCACTCCCCAGAACAAGTCAGTGGGCAAATCACCCACTTGAGAGACAGTGGGCAAATCACCCACCTGAGAGACTGGGGCCTTGCACTCCCCAGGACAAGTCAGTGGGCAAATCACCCACTTGAGAGACTGTGGCCTTGCCCTCCTCAGGACCAAGCACACTCATTTTAATCTTTTCCTGTGGTCCTTGTATTATTCCTGAGAGGTACGGGGTAAATATGTTATGTTACTGCATCTGCTTGAGTGTATGATGTTGGAGGTGGGGGTGTTGTGTGTTGCATGTGTGTGTCACTCTCTTTTTCCTCCCACCCTCCCCTGTGTGCTAGGCGGCTGTACTCACCGAGGTCGTCTTTGCCGTTGTTGGTTTTCTTGGTGGAGCAGGACGTGGAAAACAATGGGAAAGATGTGCAGTTCAGGCTCCACGGAAGAATGGTTCTTCCTTGAGTCTCCAATAGTGAGTCGTTTCCCTTCTGTGCAGTGTTTCCGCCAAGCTTTTGATGTCGTTGGTACTGCCCTGTCATAATACAGTGGGTGGAACATTGGCTTCAGCCTGGCTATTGGCGGCTACCGCCGTGGTGCCTGTTGATTCCGCCCTGGCGGTCGGTGTGGTAAAGTGGCTGTCTGTCTGAGCTTTTTCTGCCATGGTCATAATTTGGCAGTATTTACCGCCAGCCTGTTGGCAGTATTACTGCAGCTTTATTACCGACTGCCAGGGTTGTAATGAGGGCCATAATCTGGTTGTCCTTGGCTCACATCTCCAAATGATCTAAAATAATCTTGCCCATTGTCCTAGTCATATCATCTATCAATAATATAGGATGATAACACTTTGGATCACTTTTATTGCCTTTTTTAATAATTGGTATGATAGTTGCATGGACCAGGAGCGTCACTGACAAGAACTAGCCAAAGCCTTCAGGACGTTTGTTAAAAGAGGGACCCACAGATCAGTACTTTCCATGAATAAATCCACTGCGACCCAAACAGGTCTGGGTGACTTACCTGTAGGGCATCTGTTAATAGGGTTCAGTACAAATTTGTAATCTACTTCAACACCCACAGAATTTGCTGCCTTGCTTCCTATGTAGTTAAAAAACTACCCCGGAAGACCTCCAAAAAAGGGCAAAACCAGTTGTCAGAAGAAATAACAACATCAAGCCCTGGGTCAGATGAATCCTTGAAAAAAAAGGAGGTTGATCACCTGCAAATGGACTAGCTTGTGGCCTAGGCTTCACCTAGGCATCTCTTCTTGCGCTGGCAGCAACAGCCCGTCTTTCCAGGTAAAGAGTATCCCAGCTGGAATTTGGGAAACTGAGTCCAGTGACAGGTGCAGTGGAGAGTCACCTGTGCAGTAAGAAGCATAATCACCTCCTCTAGCACTGGCAGCAACAGCCCCACCGTTCCAGATAATGAGGAGCCCAGGTGGAGTCTGAGACACTGAATCCAGTGGCTCAGACTCCAGCTGGGCTCCTCAAACAACTGATCTGATTTTGTTACTGAGGAATTGAGCCATTATTCCCCAGAATGGTGTATTAAGTAGTAGTTGGTGACTTTATTTCCTCAGTAATTGCCTGCACTATTGTTAGGACTAAGTATCTCTGAAGATATGGGGGATAGGCCTTTTTGCTGGTAGCTTATATGGTACTTTAAAAGAGCTGGTTTGACTACCTATTTGATGGTAAGGAGGCAGTATAGGATTCTCATGTGGGATTCAAGAAGTTCGAAATCCATACTTTGATTGTTTTTTCTCCATGAATTTGGTATCAGTAATAACTTGGTAATGTCTGACCCAAGATTTCGACCTCAGTTATATCACAAGGCTGTTTTGTGGACGCAGTTATGACCATTGCCTCTGTTTATGCTTTAAACATGGGAACAAGACTTAGAATTTTACTCTTTCTTCCACAGGAAGTCAGTGGATGTCCATCTAGGTTAGAGTGAAATCAGCCACCTTTTGTTATTTAAACAACCTATAAATAGCATACTTTTATCAGCATAATAGAGCCTACCTAATCATGGATTTTCTCATTTCTTGAGCAACACCATTGGATATTTCTTGTCTACCATCTTAAATTGTGGTATATGATTTTAGAATTTGTTACTTGTCAGAAGTGTTCCATATAAGAGAATCACAGAAGCACCAGTATTGATGAACGCTTGCAACATTTCCTCACCTGCTGGGACGATAAACAATAAGTGATGTAGTGATTCACAGAGTTTTAGGTAAAATGGACAAAAGAAACAAATGCAAACAAAAGGGTATTGACTTGGCATCTTTAGTAACAATAAGGAATTAGTTGTTTGGATAAAACTTGGGAGTCTATTCAATACCTACTACTTGTAGCAGAACCCATACTCCAGCCTCTTAAATTTCTGAGAAGAAATACCTGCAGTAGGATTTCCTTATCAAAAGGCATGGTGCTGGGCAATCATGTAATTCAGTTTTTTTCAGAGTAGTACTCGTGTCCCCTAAATAGTCAGTATCAATAGACAAGTACAAAGCCCACAAGGTCAGTTCTCAATGCCGCAAAGCTCTAGGTATTTAAAGACTGCTCAAGTTAAGTTTGCTTTATCAGCTTTCAGAAAAGCTATTCAAGACCAATAGTTGTCAATATTCACAAAGGTGCTTAAGGATTAAGAGCATACCACAGTTATGTGAGGTCAAAGGCCTTGGTGTGTTCTCATGAAGCAGTTTCACTAACAGGACTATCTTGGTCAAAATGATGAACATCATCTACTTGCAGTGACTTAGCTGTCATTTGTGCATCCAATTCAGGCTTTTGTTTATCGTTGGAGTCCTAGTTCCTGATTATGATGAGACAGAGGGATGAATGCTCCTACTTCCTCTTTTGCTGATGTCATCAAGTGCCTTGTTAATTTACCGGATATTATATTAAGCATGATAGCCCATGAAAGTGCAGTGTCTTGCAGGTGCTGTTTTCTCAAAATGCTTACACAACACAATTGGATGTCACAAGTGGTGCCAGAGTTAGGGTTTTGACATTGAAGCACCATCTTGATGGTTTCTGATGAAGGAAAGTGGCAGTGGATGGGATTTCACATAAAACGTGGCAGAATACAAAGCAACATATATAACCCACAAGAAAAGCACAGAAACCTGTAAAACCTACTGCAAAAATGTTTAATAATTCAGGAGGGAGTGACCAATATCGACTTAATGAACACAGTCTGGTTAGGCCAAAGTACAATTCTTATTCTTAGAGAATATCTGCTCAACCTCTAGCAATTGAATCAAGAATCTGCAGGTAATCCTCAGAACAGTGCATGGTAAGTTCAAGCAATACAAACAATTATAGAGTTAAGAACACAACATAATAACGTTCCCAAGAACATTAAAAAATAAATAAATATTTAATTAGCAAAAACACACCAGCATCATTGAAATCGTTAAAAGCAGGGAGGTAAACTGAAGATATGGCTTTTTAAAGTTTGAAGGCAAAAAGCACCTGGACAAGCCACAATAAAAAAATAATTGAATTTGCGTTGACAGTGACCTAGGCATGATTTCAGGCTGACTGCAATGGAACAGAAGAGGTAAGATTCATCAAGTGGGTCATCTTTGTCAAGGATTATCACTTATTAGAGTATGGCAAACATTGGCATCCAAAACAAACATGGTAGAGCCCCTGCTCTTTTTATGGTACTACACCACAAACTGATGGTCTGCTCCCTCTATTTAGAGTTGGGGAGACAATCATGTTTCTGTCCACAGTGCTGCCACTAGCTCCGCACGTGGAAACCTTACACTGATAGCCAGGAATGCTTGGGGCCGTCAGTGTAAGTACCTCAGAACAATCGCCCTATACAGGGCAGACTTTCAATGTACTTTTTTTCTGTTGAGGACCATCAGGATAAGCCTGGTTCTTCCACACAGAAAACAAATAACTCCTGCACCCTGGGTGAAAACTCCCAAGGTGCCATGGTCATTAAAAAATTTTGTTTTACAAAACCAAACTCCCACTTTTGTAGTTTGTTCTTCTAAAACAGAAAAGTTTATTGAGCGGCCACATGAAATATGGCAGCCATGCAGCAAATTTTCAGTGCCCTCAGAGAAGCAGCCATGGTGGTGCTTCTCTGATGTCTTGGAGATCTCTGCCAGGTAGGCTGACATCTTTAAATGTGGTGGGTTGTATGTCCATGAGGGCACTGGAATCCATCTGCCCGCTGCCCAGTCAGTAAAAAAGTACAGGCAGAAATAGTTTAAATGACCCCTTAGTGTCTGAAATGTAAATGAAAAACCTTCAATCTTCAGCAAGTCTAAGACTGAGTTCAACAGGAGTCCCTCAAAATCAGATACGTCATTGTTGAGCTCTCGCTGATGCTGTGGCATGTAGTGCCAAAAGCTCCAACAAGGACAAAGCTGCATTTTGTAGCCACTGTGATTGCTCCATCGCTATGATGAATTTGCCACTTCGTCCCAGTCCAAGGTTTCATCTTTGGACTAAATTGCTTGTTCAGTTCCCAAAATCCTCCAGCTAGGCAAGGCTGGAAACTGTAGAGGGGCATGGTTCCATGAGGTTGGATACCTTTACTGGGAGGTCCAGCTGAACCTGTTTTCACTATGGCAAAAATCTCCAAGTAGGCCAAGCCTGTGTTTTTTTGCTGGCAGGAGGAGCAATATCCATGGGCAAGTCTTAACACCTTTGCCTGGATTCGACAATGGGATAAAATGACTGGGTCCTTCTTTTCTCCAACAACTCAGATAGTTATTCCTGAAGCCCAATGTTCTTAGGGCAGCCTTCTAGGCACGAAACCTCTCTCCATCCAGGGCACCTGCAGGGTACTATCCTCTGTGCTCTTGGGGTCCTCCTGAAGTTAGGATTCCTGCTGATTTTTGTGTCCTTGGAGGCCAATCTCATCACCCTTAGAGATCATTTCCAGTCACTGGCTGTCACAGGAGTCCTTGATTTTTTGAATTCTCTTCTTCCAGCATTAGTCAGATTTGTTTTTTTTTCTTCCAGAAGGTCCTTCTTTTTCAGCTGTTGCTTTCCCAGGTCTAGGAGTGATCTGAGTAGGTGTCGGTGAAGAGCCATTCTTATTCTGTATACTAGTCAATGATTACAGAATGTTTGCTACCTTATCCTGTCCACTTTCTTGTGTCTATGTTCAACTCTTTTTGCTGCACTATATATATGTCCATGGTGCACCACTTGCAGTCTATCTAAAAAAGTCTAATCACTCTATGTCATCTCATTGTTGTCTTCTCTATATTCTTCTTTTCTTTAAAACACTTCATAACAGCATCAGCCAACTCGCTTCGTCCTCAACACAGGACTTCTTCAGGGCTGTAATACAATAAATGTAATAACCTAACATTGCGAACCCTCATAGATATCATATGTTCTAAAAACAAACATGACATACTTAACGTTGACTAATCACCTTTAACTAACAACTTAGTATGCAGACAAGGGACACCCACACTCCATATACTCAAATTTAAATAGATATATAACAAACACATTATAATACAATTTCCACATATTTCTATCATAAAAACATATACAAACACTATATAACAAAAAGACTTACACACTTAATAACAAGAATAGACAAAAGAATGATAACTCATGTAATTCTTAAAAAACACATCTATATATACTGAAAAAAGCATTATTAGGAACATTTTTAAAAAAAACTGCAGTACCTCCAAGTCATTACTGCCTCAAATGAAGGTTTTATCTGCAGTAGTAATCATTGATGTTTTATCCCTTCCATAATACATCTACAGGGTCAATTGCCCATAGCCACCAAAGAACTGCTATGTATATGTGTTTTAATAGTAACACAAAGGAAGTCTACCATTTTTATTTCTACAATGTTCCTGATTGTTATTGTCATTGTCCTTATGGGCTGGTATGAGAGGGAGCATGCCTGTGCAGACATGCCTCCTGATGGACTGATTTGGTTGTTTTTTGGGGGCGGTACATAGATGATATCATCTTACTGTGGAACGGGACCTTGGTGCAGTTATTGGTATATCACGTCTTCCTCAATGATAATCCATATAATGTTCAACTGAGTTTACAATACAGCAGGGAACGAATAGAGTTCCTGGATATCGAATTTTCTGTGGAAAACAATAAGATACAGAGGGGGTCATTCTGACCCTGGCGGTCATCGACCGCCAGGGCCAACGACCGCGGAAGCACCGCCAACAGGCTGGCGGTGCTTCCTGGGCCATTCTGACCGCGGCGGTAAAGCCGCGGTCAGAAAAGGGGAACCGGTGGTTTCCCGCCGGTTTTCCCCTGGCCCAGGGAATCCTCCATGGCGGCGCTGCTTTCAGCACCGCCATGGGGATTCCGACCCCCTTCCCGCCACCCTGTTCCTAGCGGTTGTTACCGCCAGGAACAGGATGGCGGGAACGGGTGTCGTGGGGCCCCCTAACAGGGCCCCATAATGATTTTCAGTGTCTGCCACTGCACCCGTCCACCCCAGCAACTCCGCCGGCTCCATTCGGAGCCGGCTTCATCGTTGCTGGGTCTTTCCCGCTGGGCCGGCGGGCGGCCTTTTGGCGGTCGCCCGCCGGCCCAGCGGGAAAGTCAGAATGACTGCCGCGGTCATTTGACCGCAGTGCGGTCTTTCGGCGGTCTCCCACCGCCCGCCGGGGTCGGAATGACCCCCAGAGTCCCTTGTTCAGGAAGTCCACAGCATGTAACAGTGTCCTTCATGCCAGCAGTGCCCACCCGAAATCGGTCATTAACAACATTCTGTTTGGAGAAATGGTTCAGATAAGGCGCAATTGTAGCAATAGGGACACATTCACTGCTCACGTCAATAAAGCTAAACAGAGATTCAGGAATCGGGGCTATAAGGAAGATGTCCTGACAAATGCGGAAAAACAGAACGATGGGGTGATGAGAAGTGCAATATTAAAACCTAATGACAACAAAAAAAGAGAAAAGCCCACGCATTTGGCGTTTGTAACCCAATTTTTTATTTTGAGTAATGATATCTACAAGATCTTACAAAAGCACTGGCATCTGCTTTTGGAGGTGTCTGGCATTAAAAATGAGGTGCCCAGCAAGCCAAAGGTGACCTACCGTAGGGGCCGGACGCTCAGGGACTATTCATGTCCCAGTTACATCACCACACCCAAGACACCCACATGGCTATCCACAAGTCCAAAAGGATTCTTTACATGCCATGAATGCAGTATTTGCAGTCTGGGAGTGGATAGGATCAGGAACTTCTCTTAGAATACAAGGAGGAGATATGAAATCAGGCATTTTATCAATTGTAAAACGAAATATGTTGTGTATATCATAGGGTGAACATGCAATAAAATCTATGTGGGCAGTACAATAAGGCCTCTAAAATTCCAGATACAGGAACATATCCGTGCGATAAGGAATAAAGATATGAGATATCCCTGAGCGCTTCAAATGATAGAACACCACTCTGTTAACAGTAAAATATGGTTTCAAGGGGTGGATCAGGCATTCCCTAATCGGAGAGGGGGAAATAGAGAACTTGCCTTACGCCGGAAGGAGGCTGCGTGGATCTGCCACTTGCGCTCTGTGGAAATGGGCTATAACACTGACGAGGAATTTCATTATTTTTTGTAGTCTTGAGTGACACAGTTAGTGAACAATTATATATTTGTGTAATTCGCTGAACCGAATACCTGCTTCCAAAATGGGGGGGCAGGTTGCTATTGCACCTCTGAGCAGAATATGGATGGCACGGTTGATTGTGAACAAACATAATAATGTAGGTGGGTGTCATTGATGAGTTCAAATAAGACATGGAGATTTGAGTACAATCACTAATTTAACATTTCAGCTATGTGCCTTTGATTTTTGGCCTGTGTGTTGTTTGAGTCACACGCACTGATGGTGGATGTACTATCAGATGGATTATGACTAATAACAGTTTTGGGATTGCTGGTATAGAAGTTGACTTGAGTCCCTCTATTATGAATGTGCAATTGGTTGAGAAAGTGAGAATATATTGCAATCATGTTTAGATGGCTGTTGTGCATTTTACTCACTATTTGCCTTGGCTGTTTATCTGTATGAAACTTTTTCCAATAGGGTGTTGGATCTGTGGAATAGTTTGAAGGAAATTGTTGGATGCGAAGATGTGTTGGTTAATAGGCGCGGATGGACTTTGGGACCATTCAAAATGGCCGCCGTATTTTCTCTCAGTTTTCCTTGTTTTACATGTCGATCTTTTACTATGGTAACCCAGATGTGGGGCTGCATTATTGTGATGGATTTGATATGTTGAGATGGCAATAACCCATATTTGATTACTGCAATAGAAGATTAATTGAGCCTTTTTGTCACCAATGTGTAATGTTTGAAGAAAATGAAAAAACACTACGAGTATGGTTGGGCGGCTGTTGCATTTTTGATTTATTATGTGTGACGGTTGATTACTCTGATGTTTCTTGCAAATTTAAGGAATGACTTGGAGGAAATTGTCAGATATAAATAGGCCATGTCTTGGTTATTAGGTGTGACCGAACACCTATACCATTACAAAATGGCCACCATATTATCTATTCTAGCAGTGGGCCTCCATGCCAATTGTTTACCATGAAAACCCGGATGTGATGCGGCATTATGGGTACGGGAAAAAATGCGTAACCTTTAAAAGCGAGCATTGTTGACGGCTCGGTTTCGGTCTTATGCCTTAGTGACAGCCGTCACTGGGATTATGGAAGGCTCAGTACTGAGGCTTTAAGAAGGTAAGACATTTAAAATAACAGTCCGTTGGTCAAGACTTGTGTCTTCAATAATGTTTGATAATGTAGGGATCTACTTGTCATGTTCTTGCTGAATATATGGGATATCTAAATATTTTCCCCGACCCTTTCACTGTATTTGGCTTTTGAACAAGATGAATGACAAGCACTTTAGTAAAAATGGGTGGGGGCTGTAATCTATAATGAGGTAATATTACGCCTCTTGTCCCTCAAGTCCAGGTTGACAAGACAGAGCATCCTTGTTAACACAGAATAGATCAGCAGAACAATGAAGAGACATTCCTGTTTGTCGTTGATAGACATGGTGGCCTAACAAAGCACCTTCTTATTTTAGGTTAAAGGTTGTGGTTATTTTGCTTCATGATGGGGGTGAGGACTGTTGGACCTTGAGAATATGTGTGAGCAAGGATGGTGGCATCTCTGGTGTGATATGGCATTTTACATTTTGTATTAGGTATTGTGCCCAATGTAGGCAATATGATGTGGACAGTGCAATTAGTGATTTGAACAGGAAAGATTGAAATCGGTCACAATTCGATCGAAAAAGGTATGAGTGTCTCTATATTTTGGTTTGACGAAAATGGTATGAGTGTCTTCATACTTTGGTTTGACAATAACAATCAGGAACACCGTAGAAATAAAAATAGTAGACTCCCTCTGTGTTACTATTAAAACACATAGACATAGCAGTTCTTTGGTGGCTATTGGCAATTGACACTGTAGATGTATGATGGAAGGGATGAAACATCAATGATTACTACTGAAGATAAAACCTTAATTTGAGGCAGAAATGTCTTGGAAGTACTGCAGGTTTTTTTAAATTGTTCCTAATAATGTTTTTTTCTGTATCTATAGATGTGTTTTTTAAGAATTACATTAATTTTTTTCTATTTTTGTTATTAAGTTTGTAAGTCTCTTTGTTGTATAGTGTATGTATATGTTTTTTATGGTAGAAATGTATGGAAATCTCGTTCATGTGTAAGAAAAAAACATCAAAGATTAAGGCAGTTTGTGAGAAGGATGATGGTTTGACCAAGTATTGTGAAAAAGAAAAGACCCTCTCCAGTACACTAAATGGATACTGTAATTCACCTTGGATTTCCGCAGCCTGATAAAGGAACTCTTCGGGTTTTTTCCTCTATATGGTCATGGAGCCGCTTTGTGACTCATAATATCTTTAAAATGTATGGCGTGGGTAATTTATCCCTTATGTGATAAGGCAGATGGGTTATCTGTCATGTTTGTAATAGAGTAACTGTTTGAGAAACTGTAATGCACGTTAGTAAGGTGACTGTGTAGTGCTCATGTTAAAAAAGTAAATACAGTGGATAACAAAAAATATAAAGCAATGAAGTTGCAGGTCATTTTGACTGTAACAAGTAGTGTATGAACAGCTTGGAAAACAATTCAAAGAAGTCCACCAGATTAGGTATTCATCACCAAAGTACAGTATATAACAGTATGGTGTATTTTACAGAAGTTTCAATCCCTAATGGATGAATAAATGTGGGTGAGGATAATGCCTGTAACCACTTATATGTAGTGTTAGGCCTGACATCCTTGGTGTTGTATTCCCCCACACTTGTTGCCTTCACTCACTTGTTTTGCTGAACTTGTGTTTGTTGGCATTAGGACTCTGTGCACTTTACCCCTGCTAACCAGTGGCAATGTGCTTGTGAGTGCTACCTTAAATATATTAAAATTGGCCTACACCTAAATGGTACATTCAATGTACTTATAAAAATCCCTAGTAAATGGTACTACATGCACCCAGGGCCTGTAACTGGTATGCTACTAGTGGGTTTAAGCACTCATTGTGTTACCCACTAAGATAGCACTGTAACATGTCTCAGGCCTGCCACTGCAGCCTGTAGTGCAGTTTTAAACTGCAATTTTCTACCTAACAAAATAAACATTTTGCCAAGTCTAAACCTTCCTACATATATGTCACCCTAAGTTAGCCCTAAAGGATCATAGGCCAGGGTGAATTGTATTTAAAAAGTAGGACATGTGTACATGTGTTCTAGCAGGGAAGAACTAAAGTTGTTTTTCACTTACTGGAATTGTATCCCTCCCATTGACTAAAACTGATTTACCTTATTTCACTTAATATATTAAAAACAGTTTAGGAACAGATAGAAACATGCCTCTGCCACTTCAAGGAATTGTAATTTAAAATGCACTTTAATGTTAAAGTCAGATTTTGGGTTGCTATTCTGAAAATGTCACTTTTAGATATTAGGCATTGTTCTGCCTAAACCAAATGTTTCTGGCCTTTTGGCAGTGTTCATGGCCACAAGACTGTGAATGGATCTTCTGTTGTGCTTTGGGTATTTCTTTTAGACATGGTTACAAAAGAGCCATGGGTGTAGGGCAGGGTGCTGCTCTCCAGAGCAGGTTGTCCTGGGTGGTGTACCCAGTTGTTCCTGAGCTTTAAAGGGCTTGCCCATCCCCTTCCTGACTTCTAAGGGTTGCCTGCCCTGCCACTGACAAATGCAGATCACACCTAGACATGCCTGTCCTTCATCACACTAGACAGTTTTGAGTCAACTTCATGAAAGAGGGCATCCCTACCCACAGTCTGGCACTGGGGATAAAAGTGGCACCTTCAAAACCATGCATATGAACACTTGTGGGCCTGTGGAAGATTCAGAAGAAGGACTGTCCTGCTGTCTGAAGAAGCAAGACTGGAGCTGCTTGCCTTGAGTGTAGTCTCCCCAGAAATTAAACTATTGATATAGCAGAGAAGAAAATGTATTACCCAAAATAAATTCTATTGTCGGGGTTCACCAGGGCTGTGAAATGGCCCCCTTTTTTTGACTTTATAACAATGGCCTGAAAGAATTCTTGTGCTCAAGAGGTAGAGACCTGCCAAAGATGTGCTCCCATTTCATACTGGTATTATTATATGCGGATGACATGGTGCTATTAGCTAGAACTGCTAATGGGTTTCAGACCCTTCTGGATGTTTTTTAACAACACATCTTTCCAAGTCATGTATAATGAATGTGGAGCTAGTCTCTTTACGTTTTGGAAATTTACCCTTCTCAGTGAAAAGGTAGTTCAAGTTTAAATTTTTTCTTATTTGGGAATCCAGCTGGATGCAGCATTCAATTGGAAGTATCTGTTAAAAATTACAGCTCTCCAATTTCAAAGGTCTGTTTATTCTATATTCCATTTTGCCAAAAGGATGGGGCATAGACTGGTGAAGTAGATAGTCCACATTTTAAAAAGAAAATGCCTATCTACTTGTGGTGTACATAGATGTCAGCCCTATTCAAAGGATTGAAAGCAAATTCATACTCAGGCTTCTGGCTGTCCCACAACCTTCACCCCCTGTTTTTTGCCACACTGAGGCCGGCTATGGCTTTTGGAAGATTATATTAAATTGCAACCATAATGCGCACAAGGCGGAACTGTGTGCATGGAAATCAGATACACCCCTCTGGAACGCTATTGCGAGTCCTTTGCCAGAGGCTTATTTTCAATGTATTTTAAATTAATGGAATAGTTTCCTCCTCACAAGGGTGTGTTTTAACCTTGTCAACTTCCTGTTGGCATTTCCAATCCAAGGGCTGTGGTTCATATCTCTTCCCACATGCCCATGTGATGGTAGGTCCAGACAGAGCACTATGCACTTTATCTTATTTTGCACACTTTGTACCACCCACAGAAAACTCTTCCTTATTCCAATACTATGTAGATCCAATATCTGATCTCAGAAGCATATTTTTCTTTTGTACAGCAATTAGGGAGCCCTGCGATGTGGTATACAGTGATTCATTTTATAAAATGCTTTTTACTCAGTAGATAGAGATATTGACATGAAAAATTGATGACTTTTAATAACTACGATAATAGTTATTCTTTTATTAAGACACAGTAGTCATGTGTGTACTTGTCATTTTAACCGATTTTTCATCTTATTGATTATTGTTATATTCATGTATTATGTTTGATACAGGCTTTTTATAGCTGTCATTGCAACCAAATAAAGCTTGATTTGATTTGATCTGATTTGACTCTAAGCGTCAGTTGTCTGACTGCCTGCTTAAGCTACAGGGACACAACAAGCTTCTGGAGGCCTCCCTTCAAATGCCAAGCTGACCAGCACAAACTGGACCTGCATGGACCTACCTGAGGCTTGCCGGTGACCTCTGCTGGAGTGAGTCCTGGCCCCCAAAAGGTGCCCTCGAGGTCCTGGACCCTTGGCTGTCATCAGAGTTTACTCCTCCTGAACTCAAGTGAAGATACAGAAGTTTTGGGGCCCTCATGACTGCGTAGCAGCCTCTTCAGCCTAAGAAATGATAACCCGCGACAGCCACCAACGCGAAGCTCCAGTGAGGCTTGCACTTTTTGCTGACATCAACAGTCTACTTGGACCACTAATGCAAAGCTTTTGCAACATGCGGCTCTAGGGGCAAAACAGCAAACCCAGGATTCTCAACCTGCTCCTCGCGTACTCCGCCAAAGTAAATGTCAGCTCTTTCCACAGATTTGAGAAGGTAACTAATGAGCAGGACGAAGCTGGCCCCTGTATCTGCCCCATCCTCCATTGCGGTCATACTGAGCTTGTGACATTACGCCAGTCCAGCGTGGCAAGATAACTGCGAGTGGCGCTTTATGCTTTTTGGCACTATTTTCTCCTAAAACTTGAAAAACTCATCTCCTTGGTTCTACTGATTTGATTTTTGCTGTTGTGGTGGCATTTTACTCATTAAAATTAACTCTGTTTTTCTTGCGTTGTGGTTTTACTTTATTACTGTTTGAGTGCTGCATAAATACTTTACACATTGTCTCTAAGTTAAGCCTGACTGCTTTTATGCCAAGCTAACAGAGGGTTAAATACAGCTTTACTTAGTGACTTTTCTGCTTCACCCTGACAAGTATTGTGTTCATTATTTGAGCTGGGCTTCCACCCCTCTCAACTAATAACCCAATTTCCTACAAGCAGTGTCAAAATAGGATCTTCAAAAAGCCCTGATGTACTATCAGGTCACAAGGTCACAAGACTGAAATATGAATGATGGAATAATACATCCATAGAAAAATCAGAAGAGATGCAACATCTGTCAAATAATCAAGAAGTAATGCAGCAGGACCTGCCGTACAACTTTAGATTTTCCCTCTAGCACATGTGACTCCCTTTCTACTTTCTTGCCCTGATATATGAAATTTCCATTTGAACAAAGTGGATGAAAATTGTGCACCAACTCCAAATCGCAGTTGGCTGCAATCCAACCTACCTCATCAATTTTCATGAGAGGAGTCATAAATTGCAATTCACTATGGCCCTCCTTATAACATTGGCAGTAAATCCCACTTACCGCCATGCCGACTGCTGCCAGCATAACGCCGCCACCGCGGATAACCGCCAACCATATTATGACACATACATACCAATCTGTCACTATACAGCCACACACACAAGTCCGCCAGCCCAAAGGTCAGTGATAAACTGGCGGTATCAAAACCCACACCGTTACGCCAACAGATCAACACCCATCACATCATGACCCAGGAATCACTGCGGCAGACATTCAATGGCAGTAAAGCTCTGGCGGTACATACCGCTGCGCTCAAAATACACACACACATACAAAACAACACCACATTGGTCAATTCAAACTACACACACCTTACACACATACACACCACACCCACACCACTATAAAACACACACCCACATCACCCACAACCCTTTACGACTACAAACAATTGCCAGAACAGAGAGAGACAGCAAGAGCCCCCACACAACCAGAGTCACATACCTCCATCACCTCTACACCACACATGCACCGTACATCACACACACCCCAACACATCACCCCACACACCCTCAAACACACCACTCACACTACACCCATGGCACCACAACGACACTCCAGGTTCTCAGAGGAGGAGCTAAGGGTCATGGAGGAGGAAATCATCCGGGTAGAGCCACAGCTATTTGGATCACAGGTGCAGCAGATATCCATTGCTAGGAAGATGGAGCTATGGCGGAGAATCGTGGACAGAGTCAACGCTGTGGGACAGCACCCCAGAACAAGGGATGACAACAGGAAGAGGTGGCACGTCCTACGGGGGAAGGTACGTTCCATTGCAGCAAGACACCAGCTCACAGTATAGAAGACTGGCGGTGGACCCCCACCTCCTCCCCCACAGCTAACACTATGGGAGGAGCAAGTCTTGGCAATCATGCATCCTGAGGGCCAGGCCGGAGTAGGAGAAGGACTGGACTCTGGTAACTCAACTCTCTATTATTATCACCCCCCTACCTGCATACCACCACATACCCCCACCCTCACCCTCACTCCCATTACTCCACCACCTCCCACATACCCCACCATCACAACCCACTCATCCCAATACCAAGCCCTGCATGCAAAACCAATGCATGGACACCCCTCACAGACCTGCATGTACACCTATCACCACTGCATGTACACTAGAGAGAATCACCTAGCCCATCAAATAACAACTCACACAAGGCAAAACTGGCGGGGCAATAACAACCATAGAGGGCAACACACCCAAGCACAATATGTCACACGCAGAAACAATAACACTGCAATTACATCCCCACAGGTATCCCAGCCAATGTCACCGGAGAAGAGGTGCCAGCAACATCCAGTCCCCCCACAGAAGAGGCCCACAGTGATGACAGCAGTTCTGGTCGCCTGGATCTGGATGACCAACCTGGCCCATCAGGGATCTCCGGACAGTCGGTTACCCAGGCACAGTCTCACACCACCACAGAGCCTCCCCCCTCAGGAAACACCACCACAGCACCTACCCAGCGGGCCCATACCTCTTTCCCCAGGACACATCAATCAGCAGTGTGTCCACCACTGCAGGAACACCAGGCCACCCCACAAACACAGGATGATCAGGGACCTGGGGTCAGTGGCAGTGGGCACACGGTTCAGGGGACAGAGACACAGGACAATAGGGAAGCTGGGAGGACTGCTGTGCGTCTGGGGGAGGACAGGCCCAGGGAACCAACTCTCCAGGAGGCACTCACCGCGATCCTGGGAGCATGCCCTCCGCCTCCGCTGCCACTAGTGGACAGGAGGTCCCGCCGCAGGAACAACAGGCCACCAGCACCCCTCCCCCTGCAGAAGGAGAACCTCCCCGCAAACGTTTCCTGCGATCCAGGCAGAAGCCAGAACTATTGCCAAGACCCCCGCCATGAAATAAGACTCTCCTGATTGTCACCCTTGTGTCCCACCCTGTCACACTGTCCACCTTGAGCTGCCATTGCTCCCCTTCCTATGCCCACTTGGACAATGCACATGTGCTACAAATAGCCTGGACTCTACCCTGGACTTTCCTCCATCATCACCGCAGCCCATTGCACTTCCCCCTCTACTTCTTAGCACTTAAATAAACACTCTTTGAAAAAATACAAGTATGGAATATGTCAAATGATTTAAGTATGTATTTGTTTAACAAGGTTTAAACATTGCAATTCAACTGTACAGTAATGTATACATAGGAATGACCTGTAGTTGGCTGCAGTGAACACACCAGAAGCGATAGTGGGGCACCAACATCTGCAAAAAGAGTTGCCAAAGGGTATAGTGAGCGGCCATAGAAGTGGGAAATCACAACCTGCTAGTGACAATGTCAAACACAAAACTGTCAATTAAATGTGAAATTACACTATCTTACCTGTGTGTCATTGGAAGTATTGACTAATAATTGCATTTCTGTTGTCCTCATCCTCATCCTCTGCCTCCTCATCTTTACTGTCCACAGGGTCCACTGCTGCCACACGGACATCTCCAGCCTCCTCCTCCTGCAGAAAAGGCACATAGCAGCACAAGGCAAGGTTGTACAACATACATCATGTCACGATGATCTGGCAGACCTTCTTGGGTGAGTAGCACTGGGATCCACCTGTTAGATGGAGGCAACAAAACCTGGCATTCAGGAGGCCAAAGGTCCTCTCTATAATTCTTCTTGTCCCCCCATGTGCCTCATTGTAACGTTCCTCTGCCCTTGTCCTGGGATTCCTCACAGGGGTCAGTAGCCATGGTAGTTTGGGGTAACCAGAGTCACCTGCAAATATCGAGGGACAACTGTTAGCCACACACTAACCCTTAGGGCCCAGACCATACACCAACATATACTGGGTGGGAACCAGTGGTCACCTATTAGCCACACCCTGTGCCTTTGGAGGTGGCCCATCACATTTGGGATGCTTCTATTCCTCAGGATAAAGGCATCATGCACAGACCCAGGATGCTTTGTATTGACGTGGGAGATGTATTGGTCCGCCAGGCACACCATCTGCACATTCATGGAGTGAAAGCTCTTTCGATTTCTGAACACCTCTTCATTTCGCCAGGGGAGGAGACAAATGCAATATGTGTTCCATCAATAACCCCAATAATGTTGAGGATATGTCCCATAGCATAGAAATCACCTTTCACTGTGGCCAAATCCTCCACGTGGGGGAAAACGATGTAGCTGCACATGTGTTTAATCAGGGCAGACAACTCTCTGGTCAGGACTATTGAGAACAGTGGCTGAGACATTCCTGCTGCCAAGCCCACTGTCACTTGGAAGAAGCCAGTTGCCAGGAAATGGATGACTGATTGCACTGGAGCACTGATAGCACTTGCACAAGAGGGGGGATCCCGGTGGGGTGATGGATAACAGAGATTAGGTCAGGCTCCAGTTGGGCACACACCTCCGTGATTGTGGCCCTGCCAAGTCTATAGGTGAGGATAATGTGCCTGTTCTCCATTGTTGCCAAATCCACCAGGGGTCTGTACACAGGGGGATGTCTCTAACTCCTATTCATCCACAGCGGTTGCAAACTATGGGGTAAAATAGTGAGCAGCTGTTCATTATCTCAACATTCCAACCACTACAGTTCAGTTCAGCAATTGGGCAGAATGTTCCTGCTTAACTGTCGCTCTGTACCAGCACACTCTTTACATATTCACACACTATTTGCTGCAGATCTCCAACCTGACGCACTTTTCCTTACCGAAACGTGGCTGACAGATTATTCATCTGTTGATATTTGCAAACTCTACCATCTACTTACTCTATAATTCATGTGGATAGACCCCTCACAAGAGGGGGGTGGTATTGCTATCATTTATAAGATGGCAATTAAATGTGTCACTTCATTATTGGATATTGCAGGTGGTGAGAGCATGACTTTTACCTTATATTTATCGCCTACTTTCACTTTCTCGGATATTCTTCTTTATCGTCCCCCAGGTTCCTGTGTCAATTTCTTAGAATCCTTACCTGATGCCGTAGCCAATCTCATTTGTAAATCTCCCAATTTGACCATTCTCTGAGATTTCAACATTCACTCCGAGAATGCAGACTGTCCTGCCGCCAAATCCTTACTAGCCTCCCGAACAGCCTTGAATTTGGTACAATATTCTACTTCTCCCACTCACCTTAAAGGTCACACTATTGATCTTATTTTTAGTAACGCCCCTGATTTTAGGACTTTTACTCCTCTGCCCCTGACTTGGACAGATCATTATCTCATGTCCTTTTCTCTCTCAGACAACCACACTTTGGATGCTTATACTAAGACTAAAACAGTGGGACGTATCTGGTCCAAGTTAGTCCCCACAGAGTGGCATAAAGTGCTCTGTACTTCTCCTCATTCATCGTTGATTACTGCAGAGTCATTTAACAACTGGATCTTTACTTCTTTAGACTCTGTTTTACCAATTAAGACAAAACTAAAGAAGTCCACTCATAAATCTAACCCATGGTTCTCACCTTTTCTGCTACAACTTAAAAAAACTGTAAAAAACTTGAAAGAATCTGGAGAAAGAACTATAGTCTTTCTTCTAAAGAAGCATATGGGCAAGCTATTAGATATTATCATCAGAATATTAAAGCAGCCCAGGCGACATACTATAGTACGAAAATAGAAGAATCTTCTAATTCCCATAAAGCAATTTTTCAGATTTTCAAGGAATTGACGTTGGCTCCTCAAACTGATTCCCCTATAGAGACATCTATTAAACAGAGTAACTCATTTACCACCCCTTTTCGGGATAAAATTATCAAAATATATTCTTCATTCTCCTCTGCCTCTTCTTTAGAATCCATGGACCTTTAGTTAACTGATGTGTCTGTCCCATGTACTACATTAAGTGATTTTCAACCCCTTACAGATACTCTGGTAGTTAACCTTCTCCGCAGCATCAATTCTGGTTCCCCTCTTGATACGCCCCCTCCTTCCATCCTGCTATTGGCCTCAGATATAATTGTTCCCCCACTGACAAAAATTTTAAACCAATCCTTATCCTCAGGTACTCTGCCTCCGTCTTTTAAACATGCAATTATTAAACCCCTTCTTAAAAAAACCAGATTGGATCCCGTTTTGCTAGATAACTATAGGCCAATTGCTTTCCTCCCCATTTTAGCAAAAGTCCTGGAAAAACATGTCAACCTTCAACTGACAATTTATCTGGAGAACCAGAAACTCTTGGATTCCTCTCAGATGGGTTTAAGAGCCCAGCATAGTACTGAGTCTGCTCTCTTAGCAGTCACTGAATCTGCCAGGCAACTTCTGGATCAAGGTGGCCATGCAGCTATTATATTACTTGATCTTAGTGCAGCATTTGATACTGTTGACCACAATCTCCTCTCCTACAGACTCTCTAAGATGGGGATAGAAGGCACTGCTCTGTCGTGGTTTTCTTCTTTTCTCAACGGAAGATCTTTTCAAGTCTTAGACCGCTCTTTTTTCTCCAATATTTATCCTCTAATCTGTGGAGTCCCTCACGGTTCTTCTCTGAGTCTGACTCTATTTAATGTCTATTTATCCTCTTTAGCGAAGGTGGTCTCCCCCCATAATCTTTCTGTGGTTACCTATGCTGACGATACTCAGCTAGTAGTATCTCTCTCTAGCACTGGGCAGTCCTCCTCAGCCAGTCTTTCTGGCTGTCTGGCAGACATTGCTAACTGATGAACTTATCCAAACTGAACATTAATGATGGAAAATCCGAAGTTATGATTGTAGGTAATGGCCCACCTGTTTTTCCTCTGACTTCCTATTCAGAGGCTTTCGGGAGCCTCCTTCCTCCTAAGACTCACATCAAGAGCCTTGGTTTTTGGCTTGAGCCCCGTCTTACTATGGAAATCCAGTCTAAAAAGCTCTCATCTATGTGCTTTGGCCTTTTGAGATCTCTTAGGAAGATCTTGAATCTTCTTCCACCCAGGGCTAAAAGAATCCTCGTTCAGGCACTGATTCGTTCCCGCTTTGACTATGGCAATTCTTTGTTCCTTGGTTCGCCAGACTACGTGATAAGGAAACTTCAAGTTGTGCAGAATGCCGCAGCTAGACTGCTTACCAATCTATCTAGGCATCTGTCCGCTAAACCAGCGCTCGCAAAACTTAATTGGCTGCCTATAACAACGTATCCAATTTAAATCCTTATGCCTGGTCCATAAAACCCTACATGACAGGGGGCCCTTTTTTCTTAGACATTCTTTCTCCATCTACACTCCTGCCAGACTTTTGCGTTCATCTACCTCCCAGCAAGTTCTTATAGCACGATTCAAGAAATCATGGGGAGGTAACTCCTTTACCATGAAAGCTGCTCAGCTATGGAACTCCCTTCCTCTAGAGCTTCAACACGAGTCTTCCGAGCGCTTTTTTAGGAAGAAATTAAAAACTCTTCTTTTTGCTGTCAACTCTTTGACCTAATTCTCCTTTTTTCTGTTCTTTCTTGGAGCCTTCACGTACCTCAGCGCTGGGACGCCCTAGGGTAGCTACACACTTTACAAACTCATAAACTCAAACTCATAAACTCAATGCATGCTTTGATTGTAACAGTATTTTGTTGTAGATGTCTAAATAGTGCATTTGTGTCATTTGACGCAGTTAGGATCAATGGCCTGCACCCCCCCTGAAATGGTGTCCGCCTGTCCTGTATGGAGGGACAGGTGGAAATGAGGTAATTCCACTGGTGTTGTGCACCATTGTGGGAGGCGGTTGAGAACCTCCGTACAACTCCTCATTGGTTAACATTGGGCCCTCATGGGGTACAGTGGCCAATAGTGATGTACGCCGGGCGGGGACAGTATGTACCCCCGTGGACGTCACCGCCATTTTCTATCTGATTTCTCACTTGCTACCTGACCTTCAACAGGAGAGGACCTACACTGCATGTGCTGCTGTGACCTGTGTCTGGAACTGACCATGGCTCGTGTGACTGGGGAAAGGGCCCCTGCCTTCACCTCGGTGGAGTTGGAGCGACTGGTGGATGGGGTCCTACACCAGTACCAACTGCTGTATGGGCCTCCAAACCAACAGGTGAGTACACCGTGAGTACGATGCATGGGGCGTGAATGCATGGAGTGATTTGTATGAAGGCCAAATGTAGGGGGTGGATGGTGGATGGGCCCTGGGCAGCGTGCAACATGTATGGTGTGCCAAGTCTGTGCTAATGGGGATGGGAAGGGTCATGGTGGGCTATGAGTGTAACAGTCAGGACGGTCGGACTAATCTCTTTCCATGTGACTATTTCCCTGCAGGTCAGCGCCCAGCAAAAGAAGGGTATAGGGCGTGCCAACGCCAAGGACGTGAGGACTCTGGGGGTCTATGGCACGGGGAGCACCCACTGCCGGAAACGGTGGGAGGACCTGAGACGCTGGGCACGGAAGACAGCAGAGGCCCAGCTGGGGATGGCCTCCCAACGAGGAAGGGGTGCCTGTCAAACCCTGACCCCCTGATGGTCAGCATTCTGGCAGTGGCCTATCCGGAGCTAGATGGGCACTTGGGGGCATCACAGCAGCCAAAATGGAGTGAGTACAGTGCCCTAATATACAACTCACGCCTGGTGGGGTGGTATCCGGATGGGGGGGGGCCTGTGGGTGCCACTAGCCAAGGCCTGGCATTGCAGGGTAGGTCCCATGTTGGGTAGGGTTCTGATGTGAAAGGACTCCAACCAAGCTAGTAGGCATCCACTACTGGGCAGGGGTCTGTGGGTCTCAGATATGCTGCAATTGGCATTAGGTGTCCCTATCCATGGGACCGGTGACTAGCATTGTGACTGGTAGTGCATTGCCTAGTGCGTAGGGCTGTTCCCTGTGTGTAAGGGTGTCGTGTACGCCAACAATGGTGTTGTTGGTGCCACTGATCCAGTGTATCCCTTGTCTCTTCCCCCCCTTTTTGTTTTTTCCTTCTGTGCATTAGCATCATCTGGTGGAGGAGCAGAGGCACCGGCAACGGAGGGAGCTGCATCCCACAGGACCCGAATCCACCAACGGTGAAGGCACCAGTGTGATGGAGGGCGAGGAGAGCACCACGGCAGAAACAGGAGGAAACAGTTCCGACACAGATACCTTCTCCGATGGGAGCTCCCTGGTGGTAGCAGGCACTTCTGTGATCACTCCAGCTACAGGTACAGCCGCCACCCCCGTACCAGCACCGCTTTCCCAGCAGCCCCTCAGCGAGTTTCCCGTGCCCGCTCACCCAGGAGAGTGGGCATCTCCTTCGCCCCAGGCCCCTCAGGCCCTGCCCCAGTGAGCCCTGCTGCCCTGAGTGAGGAGGCTATTGACATCCTGCGATCCATCTCTGTTGGGCAGTCAACCATTGTGAATGCCATCCAGGGGCTGGCAGCCCAAATGTAACAGACAAATACATTCCTGGAGGGTATTCACACTGGCTTGGTGGCCCAACAGAGATCAATACAGGCTCTGGCCTCCTCTCTGATGGCAGCCATTGTCACTGTTTGTAGCCTCCCCCCTCCAACTTCCTCTTCCCAATCCCATTCCCTTCAACCCCAACCTATCCTAAGCACACAGTCAGACGAACATTCACCCAGGACAACACACAAGAGTGGACATGGCAAACACAAGCACCACATTTCATCCCACAGGCAATCACACAAACACCATCCAGAAGCAGACATACCAACATCCACTGCCTCCACTGTGGCCCCCTCCTCCTCCTCGTCCACCTCCCTCCCAATTGTGTCGCCACTCACACCTGCATGCACCACATCCTCATCCACTACCACCATCACCAGCACACCTAACAGTACATGCCCCTCACTGGCAGTCACCACCCCCACATCCATGCACACATCCCCTGTGTCCTCTCCCACTGTGTCTGTGCCCCCTCCTCCCAAAGTACACACACACAAGCACTCTGACAGCCAACAGCCATCCACCACACAACAGCATCCAGCCCATGCACCTGCACCCAAACACATCAGACAGACACCTCCTACCACCACCATGTTGGTGTTCATAGTGAAGCAGAACGTAGAAGAGCATGGGGAACACATGCAACTTGGGCTCCATGGCGGCGTGGTTCTTCCTTGAGTCAGCAGAGGTGAGTCGTTTCCCTTCTGTTCAGTGTTTCTGCCAAGCTTTTGACGTCGTTGGTACCGCCCCAGAAAAGGTGGAGGATTGGTGTCTCGTAATACAGTGGGCAGAACATTGTCTTCCGCCTGGCTGTAGGCGGTTACTGCCATGGTGCCTGTTGATTTTGCCCTGGTGGTCGGTGTGTTAAAGTGGCTGTCTGTCTGAGCGGTTTCCGCCGTGGTCATTATTTCATATTTATTGCCACTGGCCTGTTGGCGGTATTACCGGCACTATATCACCGAATGCCAGGGTTGTAACGAGGGCCTATGTTTGGATGCCCTAACAGAGATGGTTGCTTGCTGGGGTCAGAAAACTACTTGATCTGTGATCACATTTTAAATAAAGTCAAAATTTGTTTAAATGCAGCAGAACAGGGCTGCATTGTTTTGTCTGTTTGAGAGTTGGCAGTGGTGCCATGGACTACTGGCTACTCCCCAACAAACTTTTTTTTAACTCAGTTAGGGTAAGCAATTCCCAGAGGGCCCCTACCCATTTGTGAATGGGTTAAACCCCTCTTGAGGTGTCCGTATATTATGTTATATTATGTGATTTGTAGAGTGTGTCTAATCACCTTTAAGGATCTCCAGGTGCTGAGTAGGGCAGGCCTGAGGGGGAGGAGGAGATCATGCCTATTACCTCTAAACTAGCCATGTCTAGGGCTTCCTTTGAAAGTCCACAAACTAGGGGAAGGTTATAAGTGTTGTGGGAGGTTGTTCCAGGTCTTGGCTGCAAGGTATGAGAAGGAGCATCTACCGCTTCTGGTCTTCTTGATGCAAGGGAGGTGTGCTCTTGCCTGAGACACAGATCGAAGGTGTCTGGTGGGTTGGTAGAAGTTGAGGTAAGCTGGACCGGTGTTGTGGAGAGCTTTTTAGGCATGAGTGAGTAGCTTGAACTTACATCTTTCTTGGACTGGGAGCCAGAGCAGATTGTTGAGGTGTGGAGAGATGTGGTTATTTTGCTGCCCTGGTCAGGATAAGTCTGGTGGTGGCCTTCTGGTTGCTTTGGAGTCAGCAGAGAACATGAGCTGGGATTCCAATGTAGAGGGCATTTGCGTAGTCAAGTCAACTTGTGATAAGTGCCTGGGTGACTGTTCCTCTGGTGTTAAATGGGATCTACTTGAAAATCTTGCATAGAATTTGCAGGATGTGGAAGCACGATGAAGTGACGGCATTGATCTATCTGCTCCTGGAGAGGTTGGTGTCCAGGATGAGCCTGAGGTTCCGCAATGAAAGCGGTTTCTGTGATGTGATTGGAGTGAAGGCAGATGGAGAGCTGTCTAGGAGTTTATGGAGTTCTAGGTGGTCTGCGAGTTGGGTATTGATGGCTTTCTCCATGACTTTAGCTGGAAAAGGCAGGAGCGAGATGTATCTGTAGCTACTGAGAGTGTTGGGGTCCACTGTTTGTTTCTTCAAAAGGGCATTGACTTCTGCATTTTTGAAGCAAGACAAGAAGGTGGCAGTGGTTAGTGAGGTGTTGATCATAGTGGTGAGCATGGGGGAGATGATAGTTTTCCAGGTTTGTACATCAAATCAAATCAAATCAAATCATTAGCATTTATAAAGCGCGCTACTCACCCGTGTGGGTCTCAAGGCGCTAGGGACAAAGGGGGTGGTTATCGCTGCTCGAACAGCCAGGTCTTTAGGAGTCTCCGGAAAGCGGAGTGGTCCTGGGTGGTCCTGAGGCTGGTGGGGAGGGAGTTCCAGGTCTTGGCCGCCAGGAAGGAGAAAGATCTCCCACCCGCCGTGGAGCGTCAGATGCGAGGGACGGCGGCGAGAGCGAGGCCAGAGGAGCGGAGGGGGCGGGTGGGGACGTAGAAGTTGAGGCGTCTGTTGAGGTATTCCGGTCCCTTGTCGTGGAGGGCTTTGTGTGCCTGGGTGAGAAGTCGGAAGGTGATCCTTTTGCTGACTGGGAGCCAATGCAGGTGTCTCAGGTGTGCGGAGATGTGGCTGATGCGGGGTACGTCGAGGATGAGGCGGGCCGAGGCGTTTTGAATACGTTGTAGGCGATTTTGGAGTTTGGCTGTGGTCCCGGCATAGAGGGTGTTGCCGTAGTCCAGGCGGCTCGTGACGAGGGCGTGGGTCACGGTTTTTCTGGTGTTGGCGGGGATCCAGCGGAAGATCTTGCGGAGCATGCGGAGGGTGAGGAAGCAGGCGGAGGACACGGCGTTGACTTGCTTGGTCATGGTGAGAAGAGGGTCCAAGATGAAGCCGAGGTTGCGGGTGTGGTCTGCGGGGGTCGGTGCAGTGCCGAGGGCCGTGGGCCACCAGGAGTCGTCCCAGGCGGACGGGATGTTGCCGAGGATGAGGACTTCCGTTTTTTCAGAGTTTAGCTTTAGGCGGCTGAGCCTCATCCAATCTGCGACGTCCTTCATACCCTCTTGTAGGTTGGTCTTGGCGCTGGCGGGGTCCTTGGTGAGGGAGAGTATAAGTTGGGTGTCGTCGGCGTAGGAGGTGATGATGATGTCGTGCTTGCGTACGATGTTGGCGAGGGGGCTCATGTAGACATTGAAGAGTGTCGGGCTGAGTGATGAGCCTTGAGGTACGCCGCAGATGATCTCAGTGGGTTCTGAGCGAAACGGAGGGAGGTAGACTCTTTGGGAGCGGTTTGCGAGGAAGGAGGCGATCCAGTCCAGGGCCTGGTCTTGGATCCCGGTGGACCAGAGGCGGGTGATTAGGGTGCGGTGACAGACGGTGTCAAAGGCAGCCGAGAGGTCGAGAAGAATGAGGGCGACTGTTTCACCGTTGTCCATCAGGGTTCTGATGTCGTCTGTGACTGAGATGAGGGCGGTTTCAGTGCTGTGGTTGGTTCGGAATCCGGTCTGTGAGGGGTCGAGCAGGTTGTTGTCTTCCAGGAAGGTGGTCAGCTGTTTGTTGACGGTCTTCTCTATTACTTTGGCTGGGAAAGGCAGAAGGGAGATGGGGCGGAAGTTTTTCAGGTCGCTCTGGTCAGCCGTAGGTTTCTTTAGTAGGGCGTTGACTTCGGCGTGTTTCCAGCATTCGGGGAAGATAGCAGAAGAAAAAGAAGAGTTGATGACGGTCTGGAGGTGCGGGGCGATGATGTCGTCGGCTTTGTTAAAGATGAAGTGCGGGCAGGGGTCCGAAGGGGCGCCGGAGTGGATAGAGTTCATGATGGATTTGGTTTCTTCCGTGCTGATGTGGGTCCAGTTGTTGAGGGTGATGGTCGGGGATGAGGGTTCTGTGGTGTTTGGTTGGGTCTGGTGTCCGAAGCTGTCGTGGAGGTCGCTGATCTTGCGATGGAAGAAAGTGGCGAGGGATTCGCATAGATCCTGTGAGGGCGTGACGGCGTTGGCGTTGGCGCTGGGGTTGGAGAACTCCTTGACGATGCTGAAGGGTTCTCTGCTGTTGTGGCTGTTTTTGTCCAGTCTGTCGGTGAAAAAATTCCTTTTGGCAGCGCGGATCAGGTGGTGGTGTTCGCGGGTAGCGTTCTTGAGGGCGGTCATGTTGTCAGCGGTGCGGTCCTTGCGCCAGGCTTTCTCAAGTGCGCGACAAGTTTTCTTTGATTCTTTGAGGGTGTCAGAGAACCAGAGGGGTTTCTTGGTGTTGTTCTGTCGCTGCGAGCGTTTGAGGGGAGCAAGGTTGTCTGCGCAGTTGGAGATCCAGTTTGTGAGGTTGAGGGCTGCGTCGGTGGTGAGGGTGGGTTGGTTGGCGGCGAGTGCGGAGAAGAGTTGCTCTTCAGGGATCTTGTTCCACTGTCGGTGAGGGATGGGTTGAGTGCGGAGGTGGCGGGTCTCGCGTCGGAATGTGAAGTGGACGCAGCTGTGGTCGGTCCAATGAAGGGCGGACGCGTGGCTGAAGAAGACGTGTTTGCTGGCGGAGAAGATAGGGTCGAGTGTGTGTCCGGCGATGTGGGTGGCAGTGTTCACCAGTTGTTTGAGGCCGAGGTTGGCGAGGTTGACGAGCAGGGTGGTGGTGTTGGGGTCGTGGTTTTGTTCCAGATGGAAGTTGAGGTCACCTAGGAGGATGTAGTCCAGTGAGGCGAGGGCGTGCGGGGAGATGAAGTCGGCGATGGCGTCGCTGAAAGGGGCGCGAGGTCTGGGAGGACGGTAGACGAGGGATCCTCTGAGGGTGGTCCTCGGGTCGGTGCAAATCTGAAAATGCAGGTGTTCAGCGGCGAGAGGGGAGTCTTCAGTGGAGGTGGTGACGCTGATGGAGTCTTTGAAGACGATGGCGATACCTCCTCCTACTTGGTTGGTGCGGTCTTTCCTGGAGATCTTGTAGCCTTCGGGGATGGTGGTGGCGATGTCTGGAGCAGAGGAGGCGTTCATCCAGGTCTCCGTGATGAAGGCGACGTCCGGTGCTGTGGAGTCTAGGAGGTCCCAGAGTTCAACGGCGTGTTTGTGAATGAAGCGAGCGTTGACTAGGATGCACTTGAGGTGGTTGATGGCGCGTGGGCTTGTGGTCGTAGTTGTTGCGTGGTGGAAGATGTGTTTGCAGGAGTTGCAGGCGAAGGGTCCATGGGTGTTCGTTTGGGGTGAGCTTGGAAGCAGGTGTTGGAGCGTCCTGGGTTGAGGGCATGGAGGGTGGTGGGGTCGTAGCGGATCATCAGGGCTTGGGAGAGCTGGGGACCAGGGGTCGTGGCGCTGGGCGCGGGCCAGGCACGGACGGGCGCAGACAGGCTTGCCTCTGGCCGCAGCGGGCGCCATATGAGGTAGGAGGGGTCAGCTGGGGGCGAATGGGAGCTGGGGGGGGCGGGGGCGTGCAGGAGGTCGCGGCGGGAAAGCGCGAGGGAGGGGGGGACAGGTAGAGTGAGAAGAGCTGGGGGAGGGGTGTTTAAGGGGGGAGGGGGGAGAGTGTTAGGAGGTTTAGGAGATTAGGGAGAAAGATAGGTGTAGGGTTGTGAAGATAGGGGAGGGGGGGTTTTAGAGGTGGGTGAGGGTGAGAGGTAGAGTGAGGGGATAGGAAGATAGGTAATAGAGGGGGTGGCGGGAGGGGGGGAGAGATAGAGAAATAGGTAGAGAGAAAAGGTAGATAGAGAAATCGATAGATAGGGAAAAAGATAGAGAGATAGGAAGATAGGAGGAGGTGGAGAGTGAGGGAGTTGGATAGTGGGATAGAGAGATGAAGAGATAGGTAGATAGGAGGAGTGAGGGAGGTAGAAAGTGAACAGGTTAGATAGGGGAGATAGAGGGGGGGATGCGAGTGGGGGAGGGGGATGAGGCAGGAGCAGGAGGGCAGGCGCGGGGAGAAGAGGACGGAGGAGGCAGAAGAGCCGAAAGGCAGAAGACAAGAAGACAAGAAGAACAGAAGAAAAGAAGAACAGAAGAAAAGAAGAACAGAAGACCGGAAGAGCAGAAGACCGGAAGAACAGAAGAAACACAGAAGAACACAGAAGAACAGAGAGGAATACAGAAGAACACCAAGGAAGACAGAAGAACAGAGAAGAATACAGAAGAACACAGAGGAAGACAGAAGAACACAGAGGAAGAAAGAAGAACACCGAGGA
The DNA here is from genome assembly GCF_031143425.1 of Pleurodeles waltl. Lineage (NCBI taxonomy): Eukaryota > Metazoa > Chordata > Amphibia > Caudata > Salamandridae > Pleurodeles > Pleurodeles waltl. The sequence goes on from NC_090436.1 coordinate 490,035,055, forward strand.
AGACAGAAGAACACAGAGGAAGACAGAAGAACACAGAGGAAGACAGAAGAACAGAGAAGAATACAGAAGAACACAGAGGAAGACAGAAGAACACCGAGGAAGACAGAAGAACACAGAGGAAGACAGAAGAAGACAGAGGAACACAGAAGAACACAGAAGAACACGAGGAAGATACAAAAAACGAAGAAACAGAGTGCAGAAGACCACAGCAGAAGATGAGGAAGAAGAGAAGAGGAGAGAAGACGGGGAGAAGAGGAGTACAGAAGAAGAATACAGACGAGGAGAGAGGAGGAAGAACAGAGAAGAAGAAAAGAGGAAAAGAAGCAGGAGCAGGAGAGAGGGTGAGTAGCGCGGGGCAGAACGAGGGGCTGGGAGGTGGGGGGTACTTACTGTGGGGTGGGTCTCAGGAACTCAGGAACCTGGAGGAGCTGCAGCGGCAGGGGGAGCGACCTACCCTTGGGTCAAGGGTCGCTACCACTGTCGCCCAGCGGCCGCCATATGAGGTAGGAGGGGGGGGAGGGGTCAGCTGGGGGCGAATGGGAGCTGGGGGGGCGGGGGCGTGCAGGAGGTCGCGGCGGGAAAGCGCGAGGGGTGGGGGAAAGGTAGAGTGAGAAGAGCTGGAGGAGGGGGGTTTAAGGGTGGAGGGGGGAGAGTGTTAGGAGGTTTAGGAGATTAGGGAGAAAGATAGGTGTAGGGTTGTGAAGATAGGGGAGGGGGGGTTGTAGAGGTGGGTGAGGGTGAGAGGTAGAGTGAGGGGATAGGAAGATAGGTAATAGAGGGGGTGGCGGGAGGGGGGGAGAGATAGAGAAATAGGTAGAGAGAAAAGGTAGATAGAGAAATCGATAGATAGGGAAAAAGATAGAGAGATAGGAAGATAGGAGAAGGTGGAGAGTGAGGGAGTTGGATAGTGGGATAGAGAGATGGGTAGATAGGAGGAGTGAGGGAGGTAGAAAGTGAACGGGTTAGATAGGGGAGATAGAGGGGGGGATGCGAGTGGGGGAGGGGGATGAGGCAGGAGCAGGAGGGCAGGTGCGGGGAGAAGAGGACGGAGGAGGCAGAAGAGCCGAAGGCAGAAGACAAGAAGACAAGAAGAACAGAAGAAAAGAAGAACAGAAGAAAAGAAGAACAGAAGAGCAGAAGACCGGAAGGACTGAAGACCGGAAGAGCAGAAGACCGGAAGAACAGAAGAAACACAGAAGAACACAGAAGAACAGAGAGGAATACAGAAGAACACCGAGGAAGACAGAAGAACAGAGAAGAATACAGAAGAACACAGAGGAAGACAGAAGAACACAGAGGAAGAAAGAAGAACACCGAGGAAGACAGAAGAACACAGAGGAAGACAGAAGAACACAGAGGAAGACAGAAGAACACAGAAGAATACAGAAAAACACAGAGGAAGACAGAAGAACACCGAGGAAGACAGAAGAACACAGAGGAAGACAGAAGAAGACAGAGGAACACAGAAGAACACAGAAGAACACGGAGGAAGATACAAAAAACGAAGAAACAGAGTGCAGAAGACCACAGCAGAAGATGAGGAAGTAGAGAAGAGGAGAGAAGACGGGGAGAAGAGGAGTACAGAAGAAGAATACAGACGAGGAGAGAGGAGGAAGAACAGAGAAGAAGAAAAGAGGAAAAGAAGCAGGAGAGAGGGTGAGTAGCGCGGGGCAGAACGAGGGGCTGGGAGGTGGGGGGTACTTACTGTGGGGTGGGTCTCAGGAACTCAGGAACCTGGAGGAGCTGCAGCGGCAGGGGGAGCGACCTACCCTTGGGTCAAGGGTCGCTACCACTGTCGCGCAGCGGCCGCCATATGAGGTAGGAGGGGGGGGAGGGGTCAGCTGGGGGCGAATGGGAGCTGGGGGGCGGGGGCGTGCAGGAGGTCGCGGCGGGAAAGCGTGAGGGAGGGGGGGACAGGTAGAGTGAGAAGAGCTGGGGGAGGAGGGTTTAAGGGTGGAGGGGGGAGAGTGTTAGGAGGTTTAGGAGATTAGGGAGAAAGATAGGTGTAGGGTTGTGAAGATAGGGGAGGGGGGGTTTTAGAGGTGGGTGAGGGTGAGAGGTAGAGTGAGGGGATAGGAAGATAGGTAATAGAGGGGGTGGCGGGAGGGGGGGAGAGATAGAGAAATAGGTAGAGAGAAAAGGTAGATAGAGAAATCGATAGATAGGGAAAAAGATAGAGAGATAGGAAGATAGGAGGAGGTGGAGAGTGAGGGAGTTGGATAGTGGGATAGAGAGATGAAGAGATAGGTAGATAGGAGGAGTGAGGGAGGTAGAAAGTGAACAGGTTAGATAGGGGAGATAGAGGGGGGGATGCGAGTGGGGGAGGGGGATGAGGCAGGAGGGCAGGCGCGGGGAGAAGAGGACGGAGGAGGCAGAAGAGCCGAAAGGCAGAACACAAGAAGACAAGAAGAACAGAAGAATAGAAGAAAAGAAGAACAGAAGAAAAGAAGAACAGAAGACCGGAAGGACTGAAGACCGGAAGAGCAGAAGACCGGAAGAACAGAAGAAACACAGAAGAACACAGAAGAACAGAGAGGAATACAGAAGAACACCAAGGAAGACAGAAGAACAGAGAAGAATACAGAAGAACACAGAGGAAGACAGAAGAACACAGAGGAAGAAAGAAGAACACCGAGGAAGACAGAAGAACACAGAGGAAGACAGAAGAACACAGAGGAAGACAGAAGAACAGAGAAGAATACAGAAGAACACAGAGGAAGACAGAAGAACACCGAGGAAGACAGAAGAACACAGAGGAAGACAGAAGAAGACAGAGGAACACAGAAGAACACAGAAGAACACGAGGAAGATACAAAAAATGAAGAAACAGAGTGCAGAAGACCACAGCAGAAGATGAGGAAGAAGAGAAGAGGAGAGAAGACGGGGAGAAGAGGAGTACAGAAGAAGAATACAGACGAGGAGAGAGGAGGAAGAACAGAGAAGAAGAAAAGAGGAAAAGAAGCAGGAGCAGGAGAGAGGGTGAGTAGCGCGGGAAAGAACGAGGGGCTGGGAGGTGGGGGGTACTTACTGTGGGGTGGGTCTCAGGAACTCAGGAACCTGGAGGAGCTGCAGCGGCAGGGGGAGCGACCTACCCTTGGGTCAAGGGTCGCTACCGCTACATGAATTGGGGGCATGGGTCTGAGGGGGTTCCTCAGTGGATGGTATTTATCAGGGTGGTGGTGAGTTCATTTGAGAGGGGCTTTCAGTTGCTTAGCTGCTGTTGACGATGAGGGAGATGTCCTGCTAAGCGTTCCTATCAGTATCCTGTGGGCCAAATTTTTTGTTGATCCTGGCAATATTCTGTTTGAAGAAGTTTGAGAGGTGATTGCATGGTGGTTGGGGTGGGATGATGTCGTTGGCAGCTGCAGAGTTGGAGAGCTCCTTGACGATGGGGAAGAGCTCTTTGCAATTGTTGTGGCTGGCCTCAAGTCTTAGAATTCTGTCCTTTTTCTTTGCATTTCATAGTTGTTGATGGTAGAGGTTGAGGGCGGCTTTGTATGTGGATCTTGTGGTGGTGTTTTTGTCAATATACTATTTTCCCGTCAAGATGTTTACGGTGGTGTTTGAACTCCTTGAGGTCATTTGTGCACCACCTGGATCATTTGTAGTATTTGGAGATCTTGTTTCTGGTGGGAACTGTGTGGTTGGTGCAGTTGGTGAGCCATTTATTGAAGAGCTTGGTGTTGACATTAAGGTTCCTTGTGTGGTTGAATGGACATTCTTGTAAGGTCTTGTTACGGTTTTCTTCAGATATTTTGTCCCAGGGTCTTGATAGTGCTTTCGGTCTCCCCCTATAATCTTTCTGTGGTTACCTATGCTGACGATACTCAGCTAGTAGTATCTCTCTCTAGCACTGGGCAGTCCTCCTCAGCCAGTCTTTCTGGCTGTCTGGCAGACATTGCTAACTGATGAACTTATCCAAACTGAAATTTAATGATGGAAAATCTGAAGTTATGATTGTAGGTAATGGTCCACCTGTTTTTCCCCTAACTTCCTATTCAGAGGCTTTCGGGAGCCTCCTTCCTCCTAAGACTCACATCAAGAGCCTTGGCTTTGGCTTGAGCCCCGTCTTACTATGGAAATCCAGTCTAAAAAGCTCTCATCTATGTGCTTTGGCCTTTTGAGATCTCTTAGGAAGATCTTGAATCTTCTTCCACCCAGGGCTAAAAGAATCCTCGTTCAGGCACTGATTCGTTCCCGCTTTGACTATGGCAATTCTTTGTTCCTTGGTTCGCCAGACTACGTGATAAGGAAACTTCAAGTTGTGCAGAATGCCGCAGCTAGGCTGCTTACCAATCTATCTAGGCATCTGTCCGCTAAACCAGCGCTCGCAAAACTTAATTGGCTGCCTATAACAACGTATCCAATTTTAATCCTTATGCCTGGTCCATAAAACCCTACATGACAGGGGGCCCTTTTTTCTTAGACATTCTTTCTCCATCTACACTCCTGCCAGACTTTTGCATTCATCTACCTCCCGGCAAGTTCTTATAGCACAATTCAAGAAATCATGGGGAGGTAACTCCTTTACCATGAAAGCTGCTCAGCTATGGAACTCCCTTCCTCTAGAGCTTCAACACGAGTCTTCCGAGCGCTTTTTTAAGGAAGAAATTAAAAACTCTTCTTTTTGCTGTAAATTTTTTGACCTAATTCTCCTTTTTTCTGTTCTTTCTTGGAGCCTTCACGTAACTCAGCGCTGGGACGCCCTAGGGTAGCTACACACTTTACGAACTCATAAACTCAAACTCATAAACTCAATGCATGCTTTGATTGTAACAGTATTTTGTTGTAGATGTCTAAATAGTGCATTTGTGTACTTTGACGCAGTTAGGATCAATGGCCTGCACCCCCCCTGAAATGGTGTCCGACTGTCCTGTATGGAGGGACAGGTGGAAATGAGGTAATTCCACTGATGTTGTGCACCGTTGTGGGAGGCGGTTGAGAACCTCCGTACAACTCCTCATTGGTTAACATTGGGCCCTCATGGGGTACAGTGGCCAATGGTGATGTACGCCGGGCGGGGACAGTATGTACCCCCGTGGACGTCACCACCATTTTCTATCTAATTCCTCACTTGCTACCTGACCTTCAACAGGAGAGGACCTACACTGCTTGTGCTGCTGTGACCTGTGTCTGGAACTGACCATGGCTCCTGTGACTGGGGAAAGGGCCCCTGCCTTCACCTCAGTGGAGTTGGAGCGACTGGTGGATGGGGTCCTACGCCAGTACCAACTGCTGTATGGGCCTCCAAACCAACAGGTGAGTACACCGTGAGTACGATGCATGGGGCGTAAATGCATGGAGTGATGTGTATGAAGGCCTCATGGAGGGGGTGGATGGTGAATGGGCCCTGGGCAGCGTGCAACATGTATGGTGTGCCAAGTCTGTGCTAATGGGGATGGGAAGGGTCATGGTGGGCTATGAGTGTAACAGTCAGGACGGTCAGACTAATCTCTTTCCATGTGACTATTTCCCTGCAGGTCAGCGCCCAGCAAAAGAAGGGTATAGGGCGTGCCATCGCCAAGGACGTGAGGACTCTGGGGGTCTATGGCAGGGGGAGCACCCACTGCCGGAAACGGTGGGAGGACCTGAGACGCTGGTCACGGAAGACAGCAGAGGCCCAGCTAAGGATGGCCTCCCAACGAGGAAGGGGTGCCTGTCAAACCCTGACCCCCTGATGGCCAGCATGCTGGCAGTGGCCTATCCGGAGCTAGATGGGCGCTTGGGGGCATCACAGCAGCCAAAATGGAGTGAGTACAGTGCCCTAATATACAACTCACCCCTGGTGCGGTGGTATCCGGATAGGGGGGGTGGGCCCTGTGGGTGCCGCTAGCCCAGGCCTGGCATTGCAGGGTAGGTCCCATGTTGGGCAGGGTTCTGATGTGAAAGTACTCCAACCAAGCTAGTAGGCATCCACTACTGGGCAGGGGTCTGTGGGTCTCAGATATGCTGCAATTGGCATTAGGTGTCCCTATCCATGGGACCAGTGACTAGCATTGTGACAGGTAGTGCATTGCCTTGTGCGTAGGGCTGTTCCCTGTGTGTAAGTGTGTCGTGTACGCCAACAATGGTGTTGTTGGTGCCATTGATCCAGTGTATCCTTTGTCTCTTCCCCCACTTTTTGTTTTGTCCTTCTGTGCATTAGCATCATCTGGTGGAGGAGCAGAGGCACCGGCAATGGAGGGAGCTGCATCCCACAGGACCCGAATCCACCAACGGTGAAGGCACCAGTGGGATGGAGGGCGAGGAGAGCACCACGGCGGAGACAGGAGGAAACAGTTCCGACACAGATACCTTCTCCGATGGGAGCTCCCTGGTGGTAGCAGGCACTTCTGTGATCACTCCAGCTACAGGTACAGCCGCCACCCCCGTACCAGCACCGCTTTCCTAGCAGCCCCTCAGCGAGTTTCCCGTGCCCGCTCACCCGGGAGAGTGGGCATGGCAAACACAAGCACCACATTTCATCCACATGCAATCACACAAACACCATCCAGAAGCAGACATATCAACATCCACTGCCTCCACTGTGGCCCCCTCCTCCTCCTCGTCCACCTCTCTCCCAATTGTGTCGCCACTCACACCTGCATGCACCACATCCTCATCCACTACCACCATCACCAGCACACCTAACAGTACATGTCCCTCACTGGCAGTCACCACCCCCACATCCATGCACACATCCCCTGTGTCCTCTCCCACTGTGTCTGTGCCCCCTCCTCCCAAAGTACACACACACAAGCACTCTGACAGCCAACAGCCATCCACCCCACAACAGCATCCAGCCCATGCACCTGCACCCAAACACATCAGACAGACACCTCCTACCACCACCATGTTGGTGTTCATAGTGGAGCAGAACGTAGAAGAGCATGGGGAACACATGCAACTTGGGCTCCATGGCGGCGTGGTTCTTCCTTGAGTCACCAGAGGTGAGTCGTTTCCCTTCTGTTCAGTGTTTCTGCCAAGCTTTTGACGTCGTTGGTACCGCCCCAGAAAAGGTGGAGGATTGGTGTCTCGTAATACAGTGGGCAGAACATTGTCTTCCGCCTGGCTGTAGGCGGTTACTGCCATGGTGCCTGTTGATTTTGCCCTGGTGGTCGGTGTGTTAAAGTGGCTGTCTGTCTGGCGGTTTCCGCCGTGGTCATTATTTCATATTTATTGCCGCTGGCCTGTTAGCGGTATTACCGGCACTATATCACCGAATGCCAGGGATGTAACGAGGGCCTATGTTTGGATGCCCTAACAGAGATGGTTGCTTGCTGGGGTCAGGAAACTACTTGATCTGTGATCACATTTTAAATAAAGTCAACCTTTTTTTAAATGCAGCAGAACAGGGCTGCATTGTTTTGTCTGTTTGAGAGTTGGCAGTGGTGCCATGGACTACTGGCTTCTCCACAACAAACTTTTTTTAAACTCAGTTAGGGTAAGCAATTCCCAGAGGGCCCCTACCCATTTGTGAATGGGTTAAAACCCTCTTGAGGTGTCCGTATATTATGTTGTATTATGTGATTTGTAGAGTGTGTCTAATCACCTTTAATGATCTCCAGGTGCTGAGTAGGGCAGGCCTGAGGGGGAGGAGGAGATCATGCCTATTACCTCTGAACTAGCCATGTCTAGGGCTTCCTTTGAAAGTCCACAAACTAGGGGAAGGTTATAAGTGTTGTGGGAGGTTGTTCCAGGTCTTGGCTGCAAGGTATGAGAAGGAGCATCTACTGCTTCTGGTCTTCTTGATGCGAGGGAGGTGTGCTCTTGCCTGAGACACAGATCGAAGGTGTCTGGTGGGTTGGTAGAAGTTGAGGTAAGCTGGACCGGTGTTGTGGAGAGCTTTGTAGGCATGAGTGAGTAGCTTGAACTTACATCTTTCCTGGACTGGGAGCCAGAGCAGATTGTTGAGGTGTGGAGAGATGTGGTTATTTTGCTGCCCTGGTCAGGATAAGTCTGGTGGTGGCCTTCTGGTTGCTTTGGAGTCAGCAGAGAACATGAGCTGGGATTCCAATGTAGAGGGCATTTCCGTAGTAAAGTCAACTTGTGATAAGTGCCTGGGGGACTGTTCCTCTGGTGTTAAATGGGATCAACTTGAAAATCTTGCATAGAATTTGCAGGATGTGGAAGCAAGATGAAGTGACGCCATTGATCTGTCTGCTCCTGGAGAGGTTGGTGTCCAGGATGAGCCTGAGGTTCCGCAATGAAAGCGGTTTCTGTGATGTGATTGGAGTGAAGGCAGATGGAGAGCTGTCTAGGAGTTTATGGAGTTCTAGGTGGTCTGCGAGTTGGGTATTGATGGCTTTCTCCATGACTTTAGCTGGAAAAGGCAGGAGCGAGATGTATCTGTAGCTACTGAGAGTGTTGGGGTCCACTGTTGGTTTCTTCAAAAGGGCATTGACTTCTGCATTTTTGAAGCAAGACAGGATGGTGGCAGTGGTTAGGGAGGTGTTGATCATAGTGGTGAGCATGGGGGAGATGATAGTTTTCCAGGTTTGTACATGAATTGGGGGCATGGGTCTGAGGGGGTTCCTCAGTGGATGGTATTTATCAGGGTGGTGGTGAGTTCATTTGAGAGGGGCTTCCAGTTGCTTAGCTGCTGTTGACGATGAGGGAGATGTCCTGCTAAGCGTTCCTATCAGTATACTGTGGGCCGAATTTTTTGTTGATCCTGGCAATATTCTGTTTGAAGAAGTTTGAGAGGTGATTGCATGGTGGTTGGGGTGGGATGATGTCGTTGGCAGCTGCAGAGTTGGAGAGCTCCTTGACGATGGGGAAGAGCTCTTTGCAATTGTTGTGGCTGGCCTCAAGTCTTAGAATTCTGTCCTTTTTCTTTGCATTTCATAGTTGTTGATGGTAGAGGTTGAGGGTGGCTTTGTATGTGGATCTTGTGGTGGTGTTTTTGTCAATATACTATTTTCCCGTCAAGATGTTTACGGTGGTGTTTGAACTCCTTGAGGTCATTTGTGCACCACCTGGATCATTTGTAGTATTAGGAGATCTTGTTTCTGGTGGGAACTGTGTGGTTGGTGCAGTTGGTGAGCCATTTATTGAAGAGCTTGGTGTTGACATTAAGGTTCCTTGTGTGGTTGAATGGACATTCTTGTAAGGTCTTGTTACGGTTTTCTTCAGATATTTTGTCCCAGGTTCTTGATAGTGCTTTCGCTCTCCCCCTATAATCTTTCTGGGGTTACCTATGCTGACGATACTCAGCTAGTAGTATCTCTCTCTAGCACTGGGCAGTCCTCCTCAGCCAGTCTTTCTGGCTGTCTGGCAGACATTGCTAACTGATGAACTTATCCAAACTGAAATTTAATGATGGAAAATCCGAAGTTATGATTGTAGGTAATGGCCCACCTGTTTTTCCTCTAACTTCCTATTTAGAGGCTTTCGGGAGCCTCCTTCCTCCTAAGACTCACATCAAGAGCCTTGGTTTTTGGCTTGAGCCCCGTCTTACTATGGAAATCCAGTCTAAAAAGCTCTCATCTATGTGCTTTGGCCTTTTGAGATCTCTTAGGAAGATCTTGAATCTTCTTCCACCCAGGGCTAAAAGAATCCTCGTTCAGGCACTGATTCGTTCCCGCTTTGACTATGGCAATTCTTTGTTCCTTGGTTCGCCAGACTACGTGATAAGGAAACTTCAAGTTGTGCAGAATGCCGCAGCTAGGCTGCTTACCAATCTATCTAGGCATCTGTCCGCTAAACCAGCGCTCGCAAAACTTAATTGGCTGCCTATAACAATGTATCCAATTTAAATCCTTATGCCTGGTCCATAAAACCCTACATGACAGGGGGCCCTTTTTTCTCAGACATTCTTTCTCCATCTACACTCCTGCCAGACTTTTGCGTTCATCTACCTCCCGGCAAGTTCTTATAGCACGATTCAAGAAATCATGGGGAGGTAACTCCTTTACCATGAAAGCTGCTCAGCTATGGAACTCCCTTCCTCTAGAGCTTCAACACGAGTCTTCCGAGCGCTTTTTTAGGAAGAAATTAAAAACTCTTCTTTTTGCTGTCAACTCTTTGACCTAATTCTCCTTTTTTCGGTTCTTTCTTGGAGCCTTCACGTACCTCAGCGCTGGGACGCCCTAGGGTAGCTACACACTTTACAAACTCATAAACTCAAACTCATAAACTCAATGCATGCTTTGATTGTAACAGTATTTTGTTGTAGATGTCTAAATAGTGCATTTGTGTACTTTGACGCAGTTAGGATCAATGGCCTGCACCCCCCCTGAAATGGTGTCCGACTGTCCTGTATGGAGGGACAGGTGGAAATGAGGTAATTCCACTGATGTTGTGCACCGTTGTGGGAGGCGGTTGAGAACCTCCGTACAACTCCTCATTGGTTAACATTGGGCCCTCATGGGGTACAGTGGCCAATGGTGATGTACGCCAGGCGGGGACAGTATGTACCCCCGTGGACGTCACCGCCATTTTCTATCTGATTCCTCACTTGCTACCTGACCTTCAACAGGAGAGGACTTACACTGCATGTGCTGCTGTGACCTGTGTCTGGAACTGACCATGGCTCCTGTGACTGGGGAAAGGGCCCCTGCCTTCACCTCGGTGGAGTTGGAGCGACTGGTGGATGGGGTCCTACGCCAGTACCAACTGCTGTATGGGCCTCCAAACCAACAGGTGAGTACACCGTGAGTACGATGCATGGGGCGTGAATGCATGGAGTGATGTGTATGAAGGCCTCATGTAGGGGGTGGATGGTGAATGGGCCCTGGGCAGCGTGCAACATGTATGGTGTGCCAAGTCTGTGCTAATGGGGATGGGAAGGGTCATGGTGGGCTATGAGTGTAACAGTCAGGACGGTCAGACTAATCTCTTTCCATGTGACTATTTCCCCGCAGGTCAGCGCCCAGCAAAAGAAGGGTATAGGGCGTGCCATCGCCAAGGACGTGAGGACTCTGGGGGTCTATGGCAGGGGGAGCACCCACTGCCGGAAACGGTGGGAAGACCTGAGACGCTGGTCACGGAAGACAGCAGAGGCCCAGCTGGGGATGGCCTCCCAACGAGGAACGGGTGCCTGTCAAACCCTGACCCCTGATGGTCAGCATGCTGGCAGTGGCCTATCCGGAGCTAGATGGGCGCTTGGGGGCATCACAGCAGCCAAAATGGAGTGAGTACAGTGCCCTAATATACAACTCACGCCTTGTGGGGTGGTATCCGGATGGGGGGGTGGGTGCCGCTAGCCCAGGCCTGGCATTGCAGGGTAGGTCCCATGTTGGGCAGGGTTCTGATGTGAAAGTACTCCAACCAAGCTAGTAGGCATCCACTACTGGGCAGGGGTCTGTGGGTCTCAGATATGCTGCAATTGGCATTAGGTGTCCCTATCCATGGGACCGGTGACTAGCATTGTGACTGGTAGTGCATTGCCTAGTGCGTAGGGCTGTTCCCTGTGTGTAAGTGTGTCGTGTACGCCAACAATGGTGTTGTTGGTGCCATTGATCCAGTGTATCCTTTGTCTCTTCCCCCCTTTTTGTTTTGTCCTTCTGTGCATTAGCATCATCTGGTGGAGGAGCAGAGGCACCGGCAACGGAGGGAGCTGCATCCCACAGGACCTGAATCCACCAACGGTGAAGGCACCAGTGGGATGGAGGGCGAGGAGAGCACCACGGCGGAGACAGGAGGAAACAGTTCCGACACAGATACCTTCTCCGATGGGAGCTCCCTGGTGGGAGCAGGCACTCCTGTGATCACTCCAGCTACAGGTGCAGCCGCCACCCCCGTACCAGCACCGCTTTCCCAGCAGCCCCTCAGCGAGTTTCCCGTACCCGCTCACCCAGGAGAGTGGGCATCTCCTTCGCCCCAGGCACCTCAGGCCCTGCCCCAGTGAGCCCTGCTGCCCTGAGTGAGGAGGCTATTGACATCCTGCGATCCATCTCTGTTGGGCAGTCAACCATTGTGAATGCCATCCAGGGGCTGGCAGCCCAAATGTAACAGACAAATGCATTCCTGGAGGGCATTCATACTGGCTTGGTGGCCCAACAGAGATCAATTCAGGCTCTGGCCTCCTCTCTGATGGCAGCCATTGTCACTGTTTGTAGCCTCCCCCCTTCAACTTCCTCTTCCCAATCCCATTCCCTTCAACCCCAACCTATCCTAAGCACACAGTCAGACGAACATTCACCCAGGACAACACACAAGAGTGGACATGGCAAACACAAGCACCACATTTCATCCCACAGGCAATAACACAAACACCATCCAGAAGCAGACATACCAACATCCACTGCCTCCACTGTGGCCCCCTCCTCCTCCTCGTCCACCTCCCTCCCAATTGTGTGGCCACTCACACCTGCATGCACCACATCCTCATCCACTACCACCATCACTAGCACACCTAACAGTACATGCCCCTCACTGGCAGTCACCACCCCCACATCCATGCACACATCCCCTGTGTCCTCTCCCATTGTGTCTGTGCCCCCTCCTCCCAAAGTACACACACACACACACAAGCACTCTGACAGCCAACAGCCATCCACCCCACAACAGCATCCAGCCCATGCACTTGCACCCAAACACATCAGACAGACACCTCCTACCACCACCATGTTGGTGTTCATAGTGGAGCAGAACGTAGAAGAGCATGGGTAACACATGCAACTTGGGCTCCATGGCGGCGTGGTTCTTCCTTGAGTCACCAGAGGTGAGTCGTTTCCCTTCTGTTCAGTGTTTCTGCCAAGCTTTTGACGTCGTTGGTACCGCCCCAGAAAAGGTGGAGGATTGGTGTCTCGTAATACAGTGGGCAGAACATTGTCTTCCGCCTGGCTGTAGGCGGTTACTGCCATGGTGCCTGTTGATTTTGCCCTGGTGGTCGGTGTGTTAAAGTGGCTGTCTGTCTGAGCGGTTTCCGCCGTGGTCATTATTTCTTATTTATTGCCGCTGGCCTGTTGGCGGTATTACCGGCACTATATCACCGAATGCCAGGGTTGTAACGAGGGCCTATATTTGGATGCCCTAACAGAGATGGTTGCTTGCTGGGGTCAGAAAACTACTTGATCTGTGATCACATTTTAAATAAAGTCAACCTTTTTTTAAATGCAGCAGAACAGGGCTGCATTGTTTTGTCTGTTTGAGAGTTGGCAGTGGTGCCATGGACTACTAGCTATTCCCCAACAAACTTTTTTTAAACTCAGTTAGGGTAAGCAATTCCCAGAGGGCCCCTACCCATTTGTGAATGTGTTAAAACCCTCTTGAGGTGTCCGTATATTATGTTGTATTATGTGATTTGTAGAGTGTGTCTAATCACCTTTAAGGATCTCCAGGTGCTGAGTAGGGCAGGCCTGAGGGGGAGGAGGAGATTATGCCGATTACCTCTAAACTAGCCATGTCTTGGGCTTCCTTTGAAAGTCCACAAACTAGGGGAAGGTTATAAGTGTTGTGGGAGGTTGTTCCAGGTCTTGGCTGCAAGGTATGAGAAGGAGCATCTACCGCTTCTGGTCTTCTTGATGCGAGGGAGGTGTGCTCTTGCCTGAGACACAGATCGAAGGTGTCTGGTGGGTTGGTAGAAGTTGAGGTAAGCTGGACCGGTGTTGTGGAGAACTTTGAAGGCATGAGTGAGTAGCTTGAACTTACATCTTTCTTGGACTGGGAGCCAGAGCAGATTGTTGAGGTGTGGAGAGATGTGGTTATTTTGCTGCCCTGGTCAGGATAAGTCTGGTGGTGGTCTTCTGGTTGCTTTGGAGTCAGCAGAGAACATGAGCTGGGATTCCAATGTAGAGGGCATTTGCGTAGTCAAGTCAACTTGTGATAAGTGCCTGGGTGACTGTTCCTCTGGTGTTAAATGGGATCCACTTGAAAATCTTGCATACAATTTGCAGGATGTGGAAACACGATGAAGTGACGGCATTGATCTGTCTGCTCCTGGAGAGGTTGGTGTCCAGGATGAGCCTGAGGTTCCGCAATGAAAGCGGTTTCTGTGATGTGATTGGAGTGAAGGCAGATGGAGAGCTGTCTAGGAGTTTGTGGAGTTCTAGGTGGTCTGCGAGTTGGGTATTGATGGCTTTCTCCATGACTTTAGCTGGAAAAGGCAGGAGCGGGATGTATCTGTAGCTACTGAGAGTGTTGGGGTCCACTGTTGGTTTCTTCAAAAGGGCATTGACTTCTGCATTTTTGAAGCAAGACAGGAAGGTGGCAGTGGTTAGGGAGGTGTTGATCATAGTGGTGAGCATGAGGGAGATGATAGTTTTCCAGGTTTGTACATGAATTGGGGGCATGTGTCTGAGGGGGTTCCTCAGTGGATGGCATTTATCAGGGTGGTGGTGAGTTAATTTGAGAGGGGCATCCAGTTGCTTAGCTGCTGTTGACGATGAGGGAGATGTCCTGCTAAGCGTTCCTATCAGTATACTGTGGCCAAATTTTTTGTTGATCCTGGCAATATTCTGTTTGAAGAAGTTTGAGAGGTGATTGCATGGTGGTTGGGGTGGGATGATGTCGTTGGCAGCTGCAGAGTTGTAGAGCTCCTTGACGATGGGGAAGAGCTCTTTGCAATTGTTGTGACTGGCCTCAAGTCTTAGAATTCTGTCCTTTTTCTTTGCATTTCATAGTTGTTGATGGTAGAGGTTGAGGGTGGCTTTGTATGTGGATCTTGTGGTGGTGTTTTTGTCAATATACTATTTTCCCGTCAAGATGTTTACGGTGGTGTTTGAACTCCTTGAGGTCATTTGTGCACCACCTGGATCATTTGTAGTATTTGGAGATCTTGTTTCTGGTGGGAACTGTGTGGTTGGTGCAGTTGGTGAGCCATTTATTGAAGAGCTTGGTGTTGACATTAAGGTTCCTTGTGTGGTTGAATGGACATTCTTGTAAGGTCTTGTTACGGTTTTCTTCAGATATTTTGTCCCAGGGTCTTGATAGTGCTTTCGCTCTCCCCCTATAATCTTTCTGTGGTTACCTATGCTGACGATACTCAGCTAGTAGTATCTCTCTCTAGCACTGGGCAGTCCTCCTCAGCCAGTCTTTCTGGCTGTCTGGCAGACATTGCTAACTGATGAACTTATCCAAACTGAAATTTAATGATGGAAAATCCGAAGTTATGATTGTAGGTAATGGCCCACCTGTTTTTCCTCTAACTTCCTATTCAGAGGCTTTCGGGAGCCTCCTTCCTCCTAAGACTCACATCAAGAGCCTTGGTTTTTGGCTTGAGCCCCGTCTTACTATGGAAATCCAGTCTAAAAAGCTCTCATCTATGTGCTTTGGCCTTTTGAGATCTCTTAGGAAGATCTTGAATCTTCTTCCACCCAGGGCTAAAAGAATCCTCGTTCAGGCACTGATTCGTTCCCGCTTTGACTATGGCAATTCTTTGTTCCTTGGTTCGCCAGACTACGTGATAAGGAAACTTCAAGTTGTGCAGAATGCTGCAGCTAGGCTGCTTACCAATCTATCTAGGCATCTGTCCGCTAAACCAGCGCTCGCAAAACTTAATTGGCTGCCTATAACAACGTATCCAATTTAAATCCTTATGCCTGGTCCATAAAACCCTACATGACAGGGGGGCCTTTTTTCTTAGACATTCTTTCTCCATCTACACTCCTGCCAGACTTTTGCGTTCATCTACCTCCCGGCAAGTTCTTATAGCACGATTCAAGAAATCATGGGGAGGTAACTCCTTTACCATGAAAGCTGCTCAGCTATGGAACTCCCTTCCTCTAGAGCTTCAACACGAGTCTTCCGAGCGCTTTTTTAGGAAGAAATTAAAAACTCTTCTTTTTGCTGTCAACTCTTTGACCTAATTCTCCTTTTTTCTGTTCTTTCTTGGAGCCTTCACGTACCTCAGCGCTGGGACGCCCTAGGGTAGCTGCACACTTTACAAACTCATGAACTCAAACTCATAAACTCAATGCATGCTTTGATTGTAACAGTATTTTGTTGTAGATGTCTAAATAGTGCATTTGTGTACTTTGACGCAGTTAGGATCAATGGCCTGCACCCCCCCTGAATTGGTGTCCGCCTGTCCTGTATGGAGGGACAGGTGGACATGAGGTAATTCCACTGATGTTGTGCACCGTTGTGGGAGGCGGTTGAGAACCTCCGTACAACTTCTCATTGTTAACATTGGGCCCTCATGGGGTACAGTGGCCAATGGTGATGTACGCCGGGCGGGGACAGTATGTACCCCCGTGGACGTCACCGCCATTTTCTATCTGATTCCTCACTTGCTACCTGACCTTCAACAGGAGAGGACCTACACTGCATGTGCTGCTGTGACCTGTGTCTGGAACTGACCATGGCTCGTGTGACTGGGGCAAGGGCCCCTGCCTTCACCTCAGTGGAGTTGGAGCGACTGGTGGATGGGGTCCTACGCCAGTACCAACTGCTGTATGGGCCTCCAAACCAACAGGTGAGTACACCGTGAGTACGATGCATGGGGCGTGAATGCATGGAGTGATGTGTATAAAGGCCTCATGTAGGGGCTGGATGGTGAATGGGCCCTGGGCAGCGTGCAACATGTATGGTGTGCCAAGTCTGTGCTAATGGGGATGGGAAGGGTCATGGTGGGCTATGAGTGTAACAGTCAGGACGGTCAGACTAATCTCTTTCCATGTGACTATTTCCCTGCAGGTCAGCGCCCAGCAAAAGAAGGGTATAGGGCCTGCCATCGCCAAGGACGTGAGGACTCTGGGGGTCTATGGCAGGGGGAGCACCCACTGCCGGAAACGGTGGGAGGACCTGAGACGCTGGGCACGGAAGACAGCAGAGGCCCAGCTGGGGATGGCCTCCCAACGAGGAAGGGGTGCCTGTCGAACCCTGACCTCCTGATGGTCAGCATGCTGGCAGTGGCCTATCCGGAGCTAGATGGGGGCTTGGGGGCATCACAGCAGCCAAAATGGAGTGAGTACAGTGCCCTAATATACAACTCACGCCTGGTGGGGTGGTATACGGATGGGGGGGTGGGCCCTGTGGGTGCCGCTAGCCCAGGCCTGGCATTGCAGGGTAGGTCCCATGTTGGGCAGGGTTCTGATGTGAAAGTACTCCAACCAAGCTAGTAGGCATCCACTACTGGGCAGGGGTTTGTGGGTCTCAGATATGCTGCAATTGGCATTAGGTGTCCCTATCCATGGGACCGGTGACTAGCATTGTGACTGGTAGTGCATTGCCTAGTGCGTAGGGCTGTTCCCTGTTTGTAAGTGTGTCGTGTACGCCAACAATGGTGTTGTTGGTGCCATTGATCCAGTGTATCCTTTGTTTCTTCCCCCCCTTTTTGTTTTGTCCTTCTGTGCATTAGCATCATCTGGTGGAGGAGCAGAGGCACCGGCAACGGAGGGAGCTGCATCCCACAGGACCCGAATCCACCAACGGTGAAGGCACCACTGGGATGGAGGGCGAGGAGAGCACCACGGCGGAGACAGGAGGAAACAGATCTGACACAGATACCTTCTCCGATGGGAGCTCCCTGGTGATAGCAGGCACTTCTGTGATCACTCCAGCTACAGGTACAGCCGCCACCCCCGTGCCAGCACCGCTTTCCCAGCAGCCCCTCAGCGAGTTTCCCGTGCCTGCTCACCCAGGAGAGTGGGCATCTCCTTCGCCCCAGGCACCTCAGGCTCTGCCCCAGTGAGCCCTGCTGCCCTGAGTGAGGAGGCTATTGACATCCTGCGATCCATCTCTGTTGGGCAGTCAACCATTGTGATTGCCCTCCAGGGGCTGGCAGCCCAAATGTAACAGACAAATGCATTCCTGGAGGGCATTCACACTGGCTTGGTGGCCCAACAGAGATCAATTCAGGCTCTGGCCTCCTCTCTGATGGCAGCCATTGTCACTGTTTGTAGCCTCCCCCCTCCAACTTCCTCTTCCCAATCCCATTCCCTTCAACCCCAACCTATCCTAAGCACACAGTCAGACGAACATTCACCCAGGACAACACACAAGAGTGGACATGGCAAACACAAGCACCACATTTCATCCCACAGGCAATCACACAAACACCATCCAGAAGCAGACATACCAACATCCACTGCCTCCACTGTGGCCCCCTCCTCCTCCTCGTCCACCTCCCTCCCAATTGTGTCGCCACTCACACCTGCATGCACCACATCCTCATCCACTACCACCATCACCAGCACACCTAACAGTACATACCCCTCACTGGCAGTCACCACCCCCACATCCATGCACACATCCCCTGTGTCCTCTCCCACTGTGTCTGTGCCCGGTCCTCCCAAAGTACACACACACAAGCACTCTGACAGCCAATAGCCATCCACCCCACAACAGCATCCAGCCCATGTACCTGCACCCAAACACATCAGACAGACACCTCCTACCACCACCATGTTGGTGCTCATAGTGGAGCAGAACGTAGAAGAGTATGGGGAACACATGCAACTTGGGCTCCATGGCGGCATGGTTCTTCCTTGAGTCACCAGAGGTGAGTCGTTTCCCTTCTGTTCAGTGTTTCTGCCAAGCTTTTGACGTCGTTGGTACCGCCCCAGAAAAGGTGGAGGATTGGTGTCTCGTAATACAGTGGGCAGAACATTGTCTTCCGCCTTGCTGTAGGCGGTTACTGCCATGGTGCCTGTTGATTTTGCCCTGGTGGTCGGTGTGTTAAAGTGGCTGTCTCTCTGAGCGGTTTCCGCCGTGGTAATTATTTCATATTTATTGCCGCTGGCCTGTTGGTGGTTTTTCCGGCACTATATCACCGAATGCCAGGGTTGTAACGAGGGCCTATGTTTGGATGCCCTAACAGAGAGGGTTGCTTGCTGGGGTCAGAAAACTACCTGATCTGTGATCACATTTTAAATAAAGTCAACCTTTTTTTAAATGCAGCAGAACAGGGCTGCATTGTTTTGTATGTTTGAGAGTTGGCTGTGGTGCCATGGACTACTGGCTACTCCCCAACAAACTTTTTTTAAACTCAGTTAGGGTAAGCAATTCCCAGAGGGCCCCTACCCATTTGTGAATGGGTTAAAACCCTCTTGAGGTGTCCGTATATTATGTTGTATTATGTGATTTGTAGAGTGTGTCTAATCACCTTTAAGGATCTCCAGGTGCTGAGTAGGGCAGGCCTGAGGGGGAGGAGGAGATTATTCCGATTACCTCTAAACTAGCCATGTCTTGGGCTTCCTTTGAAAGTCCACAAACTAGGGGAAGGTTATAAGTGTTGTGGGAGGTTGTTCCAGGTCTTGGCTGCAAGGTATGAGAAGGAGCATCTACCGCTTCTGGTCTTCTTGATGCGAGGGAGGTGTGCTCTTGCCTGAGACACAGATCGAAGGTGTCTGGTGGGTTGGTAGAAGTTGAGGTAAGCTGGACCGGTGTTGTGGAGAGCTTTGTAGGCATGAGTGAGTAGCTTGAACTTACATCTTTCCTGGACTGGGAGCCAGAGCAGATTGTTGAGGTGTGGAGAGATGTGGTTATTTTGCTGCCCTGGTCAGGATAAGTCTGGTGGTGGCCTTCTGGTTGCTTTGGAGTCAGCAGAGAACATGAGCTGGGATTCCAATGTAGAGGGCATTTGCGTAGTCAAGTCAACTTGTGATAAGTGCCTGGGTGACTGTTCCTCTGGTGTTAACTAGGATCCACTTGAAAATCTTGCATAGAATTTGCAGGATGTGGAAGCACGATGAAGTGACGGCATTGATCTGTCTGCTCCTGGAGAGGTTGGTGTTCAGGATGAGCCTGAGGTTCCGCAATGAAAGCAGTTTCTGTGATGTGATTGGAGTGAAGGCAGATGGAGAGCTGTATAGGAGTTTATGGAGTTCTAGGTGGTCTGCGAGATGGGTATTGATGGCTTTCTCCATGACTTTAGCTGGAAAGGCAGGAGCGGGATGTATCTGTAGCTACTGAGAGTGTTGGGGTCCACTGATGGTTTCTTCAAAAGGGCATTGACTTCTGCATTTTTGACAGGAAGGTGGCAGTGGTTAGGGAGGTGTTGATCATAGTGGTGAGCATGGGGGAGATGATAGTTTTCCAGGTTTGTACATGAATTGGGGGCATGGGTCTGAGGGGGTTCCTCAGTGGATGGTATTTATCAGGGTGGTGGTGAGTTAATTTGAGAGGGGCTTCCAGTTGCTTAGCTGCTGTTGACGATGAGGGAGATGTCCTGCTAAGCGTTCCTATCAGTATACTGTGGGCCGAATTTTTTGTTGATCATGGCAATATTCTGTTAGAAGAAGTTTGAGAGGTGATTGCGTTGGGGTGGGATGGGATGATTGGCAGCTGCAGAGTTGGAGAGCTCCTTGACGATGGGGAAGAGCTCTTTGCAATTGTTGTGGCTGGCCTCAAGTCTTAGAATTCTGTCCTTTTTCTTTGCATTTCATAGTTGTTGATGGTAGAGTTTGAGGGTGGCTTTGTATGTGGATCTTGTGGTGGTGTTTTTGTCAATATACTATTTTCCCGTCAAGATGTTTACAGTGGTGTTTGAACTCCTTGAGGTCATTTGTGCACCACCTGGATCATTTGTAGTATTTGGAGGTCTTGTTTCTGGTGGGAACTGTGTGGTTGGTGCAGTTAGTGAGCCATTTATTGAAGAGCTTGGTGTTGACATTAAGGTTCCTTGTGTGGTTGAATGGACATTCTTGTAAGGTCTTGTTACGGTTTTCTTCAGATATTTTGTCCCAGGGTCTTGATAGTGCTTTCGGTTTTTCTGGTGGTGTGGCTTGGTTGGAGGGTATCTTGAAATATATGATGTATTGATTGGACCACGTAAGCGAAAGTTGTGTGGGGGTGGTGATCCTGTTGTTGGAGGGGAAAATAGGGTTGAGAGTGTGCCTTGCTGCATGGGTTGGTCTTTAGACAAACTGGGTGAGTCTGAGGTTGCTGATTCTGTCAAGGAGGGCTGTGGAGTAGGAGGCTGTGATATCTTACAGGTGGAAATTGAGGTCCTCGAGGAGAATGTAGTTGGTTAATCCCATGGAGAGGGTTGCGATGAAGTCCGCAATGTGGTTGTAGAATTCTGCTCGGGGGACAGGGAGATGGTAGGCGAGTGTTCCCTTTAGGGTGGCATTGTAGTCTGTTCGTATTTTGAAGTGGAGGTGTTCCCGAGGTTGGTGCCTGAGTCCGTGAAGGTGGTATAGTCAATCATGTTTTTGTAGATGACCGTGGGTCCTCTGCCTGGTTTGTGGGCTCAGTCCTGGTGTACAGCTGGTTTGAGGTGGTGGGGTGCTTTGGTTGTTTGGAGGTAGTGATGTTGGTGTCTGAGGTGTTGCAGGTGAAATCGCAATGGGTGCAGGAGAAAGGTATTAATGTGGTGCTGAGGAATGGGCAGCAGTAGTGTGTTTGCTAGTGTCTGTTGTTGGGGTCTCGGAGGATGACAGAGGAGTAGAGGCAGTGTTTGTTTGCTACAGGTGCAGCTGCAACTGTAGTTATGGTGTTGATTTGGATGGTTGTGGGGCCAGGGTTCTTGGCACTGGGCGCGGTCCAGGTGCTGATGGGTGCAGATGGGCTTGCCTTTGGCGTGCCAGTTGTGCACCTGCAGTGCCCATCCACTGCATGGTCACCCTGCAGCCTGCATTAAGTACGTCCTGGAGTGGGCAGGGCTTATGTTTGCTGGAAGAATAGTGAGCAGGTAAACCGGGCCAGGAAAATACAGGCAGTGGGAGTGTCACTTTGTCAAAAGGTAGCAACTGGATCTGGTTGGAGCAAGCAGGAACTAGACGCCACAGGCAAGTGGCAGGTTAGGTGCCCAGGTGCTAACTTTGAGGGCCTGATTCACAAAGGAAAATGTACAAATGTGTGTAAGTTTACCTTTTTTCAGGATTCATAAAGTATGAGTTAATAATAGGTTTGTTGACTGCCAAGACCCCGCAGTCAGGGTGGAGAACTGCACTCATAAAAAGATAGGGCAGGCCTATCTTTTTATGTGCGGAGATTCCCCCCCCCCCCACTACAAAGTCATAAACTTACTATTTGCTTGTACTCTGTGAATACCAAAAAAAACTGTAAACTTACGCAAAAGTGTTAGTTTCCCTTTGTGAATCAGGGGCTATACGTTTTGCAACTGGATTTCAGTTGTAAAACATTGGTACATATGTTAAAGAACCACTATTTGGGAGGGCAACCCTAAAAACGCCCCCTCTAAGTTCTGATTTGTTATGTGTTTTTGAACCCATTTTAGGATTCCGTAACATGTTACTGAATCAGAACGTTTGTTAAGTAAATAACAAAAATCCATTTTGCAACCCCTGTGTGTCTGTGAATTGTAGGCATTGAAACTGCAAAATGGCTTTGTACATCAGGTCCTTCATTACATACAATGGGCTATCATTCCACAGTCATCTTAAGGTCTGTTCTCAATCCCTCTGAATTCTTTTTCAGGTGATAGCTATGTCTATGGTAGAATAGTTTCCATAGATTTCTGTTACATTTCCAGAAAAACAAGAGGATTTTACAAAAGGTTGAAAATATACAACATTCCATTTCCTTTTTACTCTTTTTTTATGTTATTGGTTTTAAGTTTCCCTGATAATATCATTCAATTTGCAAGATAAAATGTAACCATCTGTAACTAAAATCTTGATCGAAATGTATTGTGTTTTGAACCCTTTGGAGCTTTTGGTGCATTGCATGTTTAGGGCTTTTGAACTAATCAAAATCAATCAATATTTGTACAAAAAGATTAACAATTGGATTTGTACCAGTTATGGGATGTCAAATGTTCTCCTTATAATATTGCTTCATTATATTCCGCAGGGCCCTTACATTAAATAATGTATGCTATTTACTGTTCTTCATAGCACTTTGACAAATAAATTATGCTACAATCTTTTAAAAGTGGCATTCCTAATGAATCTTTGCTTTTTGAGACGTCCCTCACGAGATCTTGCCATGGTACTGCTCTTTGCAGAAATCTCTCATCACTCTCCTACCAGGATTAACTCAGTTCGCTAGCACTTTTTCTGCCCGCTTTCAGTACGCTCATCTCAGTCTCATTTTAAAACCGCTTAGCCTGTTTCCTTCTGTACTGATGCTTCACTAACATCAAAGTGGGAAGCAGCCACTGCTCTGCCTTGATCTAATTCCCGTGTTACCTAGTCAGAAAACCTCTGGTCCTGCGTGCCTACCATAAACACCCTGTGGTGAAAACATGTTGCTTGATGTTACGGTCATGGAAATGCATATGACCACACAACCTGGGGACCTTTGTCTCAAGAAACTGGCGACATGGCTGCCTGTGTGAAAACCTCCTGGAAAAGCCCTCAGTACTGAACTACAAAGGGGAAATAGAAAGTCATATTTTTAGTTAACCGGTACAATATGCTAGCGAGGTGGCTGGGTGGATGCATCTTGGAACAGAGCTCTGAAGTGACAGGCCTTCCACTCATTTAGCACTTTCGCAAGATGTAGTCTTTCAAACTCCATGCAACATGAATGGGGATGTGGACTACACTACGAGTATATTTAATTAGCATAGTTACGAAAAGGGATGGGATACATGGCATTCCCAAGCCGCATCGATGGACATCACATTTTTGGGCACTGAAAATCTGGATTTACACAATAAAGATTGGCGGAAAAGAAAGGAGATCACTCATTTCTTTAATTGATCTGTAGCAGAGGCTGTTTGTGGACAAAAATGTTTTATTTACATAAATACACTTTCCACTTTGACTACTTGATTCTTTTGAATCACATTTCATGTAATCAGTGATAAGAGCAATGCATGAGGAAACAGAATGCACATGTAACAATGCATTTTTATGAAAAATACCTTGCTTAATGTCTTAAACCATCTAAGTGTAATTTGCGTCCAAAAAAGAAGTTCCGGAAATGCCTCTCTTTCTTTTCTCTCTCTCTCTCTCTCTCTATATATATATATATATATATACATGATGTTTACTTGTAGTTACTTAAGAGCTTTGGGTGAAATACAGGTAAAACCATTCTGTTGGCCGTATAGAGGACTTTTCTAGATTCCACAGATATTGTGGGTCTCAGCGCCAGGAAGCTGTCTAAACTTTATTATTCCGTATAAGAGGAGTCTGTGGAGCACTTTATTTTGTGGCTGCCTCATCAGAAACAAAAATATAGTGGGAGAAAATATATCAAGAATATCGAGGACAAAACTATCACAACCGTAAGTTTCTATAGGATGGCAAAGTTTTATTATACATATCTTCACATATACGTATCTTGAAGATATAGATTATATATATATATACACATATATATATATATATATAAATATATATATATATATATATATATATATATATATATATATATATATATATATATATATATTTACATATCAAAACAAGGCACTTTCAGGGTTAGAGTGATGCATAAATTATGCAAAAAACAAAGGATAACTCTGGGAAGTTCCCAATTTTAGGTGGAGAGCAGCTCTAGTAAGGAGCACCCTGCAACACCAGCGACACTCTAAATGTGCTATCCACGCCGACCTAGATAGTGACAAAGTATTTTGCCACTTGTACAGCAAAATCTTTAAGCATAGGATTAACACAATGTCATCCTTGCCGAGCTCCAAAATGACAAAAGCCATTTACTGGTTGCTTTACTCATTCCAGGTTGGCTTGGATGGTATTTGACCAGTCCAAAGCTGTGATACTGTACCTGGAGTGGTAAATGGCTTTTGTCATTTTACAGCTCAGCTTAAAGATTTTGCTGTACAAATGGCAAAAGACTTTGGGCCTGATTACATCTTTGGAGGAGATGTTAATCCGTCCCAAATGTGACAGATATACCATGAGCCGTATTACGAGTTCCATAGGATATAATGGACTCGTAATACAGCTGGTGGTATATCCGTCACTTTACCGATTAACACCTCCTCCAAAGTTGTAATCAGGCCCTTTGTCACTATCTAGCTTGGCGTGGATAGCACTGTGCTGATCCTATGCTTAAACATTTTGCTAGATAAACAGACATTTGAGGTGAGCAAATTTAGAGTGTCGCTGGTGTTGCAGGGTTCTCCTTACTAGAGCTGCTCTCCACCTAAAATTGGGAACTTCCCAGAGTTCTTCTTTGTTTTTTGCATAATTTATGCGTCACTCTAACCCTGAAAGGGCCTTGTTTTGACTTATACTGGGTGCTCCCTTGTGTCTGGACAAAGCTAAACCCCTCTGAAGAGCTCTAATGAGAGTGAAACACGTGTCAGGGGTTGCTTTACTCATTCCAGGTTGGCTTGGATGGTATTTGACCAGTCCAAAGCTGTAATACTGTACCTGGAGTGGTAAATGGCTTTTGTCATTTTACAGCTCGGCGAGGATGACACTTTGCTAATCCTATGCTTAAAGATTTTGCTGTACAAATGGCAAAAGACTTAGGCCCATACTTATACTTTTTTAGCGCCGCATTTGCGCCGCTTTTTGATGCAAATTTTGCGCAAACTTACAAAATACAATTGTATTTTGTAAGTTTGCACCGCTTTTGCGTAAAAAAATGATGCAAATGTGGCGCTAAAAAAGTATAAATATGGGCCTTTGTCACTATCTAGCTCGGCGTGGATAGCACTGTGCTGATCCTATGCTTAAAAAGTCTGCTAGATAAACAGACATTTGAGGTGAGCAAATTTAGAGTGTCGCTGGTGTTGCAGGGTGCTCCTTACTAGAGCTGCTCTCCACCTAAAATTGGGAACTTCCCAGAGTTCTCCTTTGTTTTTTACATATATATATATATATATATATATATATATACATATATATATATATATATATATATATATATACACACACACATATATATATATACATATATACACACACATATATATATATATATATACATATATATATATATATATATATATATCCAAAGTACGTAGATTTGGTGTTAAGACTAGTAAATCCATATTTGCTTAGTTGCACTTACCTTCTCGATATTTTGGTCCTGGTTATTTTTGACACAATATTCTGTCCACACAATGTTTGTGTTTCTGATAGTCTATTGGTGATAACTTAAGCCCTCATTATGACATTAGCGGTAAATCCCACTTACCGCTATGCTGACTGCTGTCAACATACCACCGCCGCAGAGGATATCCATTCACCATATTATTACACACACACACACAATCAGTCACTATACAACCACAGACACAAGTCCACCACACCAAAGGTCAGTGATAAACTGGCGGTATCAAAACCCACACCTTTACGCCAACAGAACAATGCCCGCAACATTATGATCCACGAACCACCACGGCGGACATTCAATGGTGGTAAACCATTGGCGGTACATACAGCTGCGCTCAAAATACACACACTTAAACAAAACAACACCACATTGGACAATTCAAACAACACACACCTGACACCCATACAAACACCACACCCACACCATGATAAAACACACACCCACAGTACCCACAACCCTTTACAACTACAAACCATTGCCACCAGAAAGAGACAGCAAGAGCACTCACACAACCAGAGCCACATAACACCATCACCTATACACCACCCACGCACCTTACATAACACACCCCAACACATCACCCTCACCAACACCACTCACACTACACCCATGGCACCACAACGACACCCCAGATTCTCTGAGGAGGGCCTAAGGGTCATGGTGGAAGAAATCATTCGGGTAGAGCCACAGCTATTTGGATCACAGGTGCAGCAGATTTCAATAGCTAAGAAGATGGAGCCATGGCGAGGATTGTGGATAGGGTCAACGTCGTGGGACAGCACCCCAGAACAAGGGATGACATCAGGAAGAGGTGGAACGACCTACCGGGGAAGGTGCATTCCATTGCAGAAAGACACCAGCTCGCAGTACAGAGGACTGGCGGTGCATCCCCACCTTCTCCCCAACAACTAACAACATGGGAGGAGCAAGTCTTGGCAATCATGCATCCTGAGGGCCTGGCCGTAGTAGGAGGAAGACTGGACTCTGGTAAGTCAAATCTCTATTACTATCACCCCCCCTACCTGCATGCCATTACATACCCCCACCCCACCCTCACTCCCATCACTCCACCACCTCCCACACACCCCATCATCACAACCCACTCATCCCAATGCCAAGCCCAGCATGCACCACCAATGCATGTACACCACTCACAGCCCTGCAGGGACACCTATCACTAAAGCATGCACACTTAAGAATCACCTAGCCCACCACATAACAGCTCACACAAGGAAAAGCTTCCAGGGCAATAATAAAAATAGAGGGCAACCCACCCATGCACAATATGTCACACACAGAAATAATAACACTGCATATACATCCCCACAGGTATCCCAGTCAATGTCACCCGAGAAGAGGTACCAGCAACATCCAGTCCCCCCACAGAAGAGGCCCACAGTGATGACAGCGACTCTGCTCGCCTGGATCTGGATGACCAACCTGGCCCATCATGGACCTCTGGAACCGTCGGTTACCCAGGCACAGTCCAACACCACCACAGAGCCTCGCCCCTCAGGAAACACCATCACAGCGCCCACCCAGCATGCCTATACTTCTGTCCCCAGTACACGTCAAGTATTGACGTCTCACTGCAGTTTTGTTGTCCTCATCATCTGCCTCCTCATCTTCACTGCCCACAGGGTCCACAGCTGCCACACGGCCATCTCCAGCCTCCTCCTCCTGCAGAAAAGGCACATGGTGTCTCAAGACAAGGTTGTGCAACATGCAGCATGCCACGATAATCTGGCAGACCTTCTTGGGTGAGTAGCACAGGGATCCACCTGTTAGATGGAGACACTGAAAACTGGCCTTCAGGAGGCCGAAGGTACATTCTATTATCCTTATTTTTTGCCCATGTGCCTCATTGTAACATTCCTCTGCCCTTGTCCTGGGATTCCTCACAGGGGTCAGTAGCCATGAGAGGTTGGGGTAACCAGAGCCACCTGAAAATATCGAGGGACAACTGTTAGCCACACACTATGCCATATGGCCCACACTGTACCCATACACCAACATCCACTGGGTGGGAACCAGGGTTCACCTATTAGGCAGACCCCGTGGCTCTGTATTTGGGCCATCACATTTGGGATGCTGCTATTTCTCAGGATAAAAGCATCATGCACCATGTCTGGATACTTAGCATTGACATGGGAGATGTACTTTTCTGCCAAACACGCCATCTGCACATTCATCGAGTGAATTTTTTATTTTTATTTCTGATGACCTGTTCATTGTGCCGGGGGGGCGGGGGAACAAATTTAGTATGTGTTCCATCAAATGCCCCAATGATGTTGGGGATATGTCCCATTGCGTAGAAGTCAGCCTTCACTGTGGCCAAATCCTCCACTTGGGGGAAAACAATGTAGCTGCACATGTGTTTAATCAGGGCAGACAGCACTCTGGTCAGCATTATTGAGAACATTGGCTGTGACATTCCTGCTGCCAAGCCCACTGTCACTTGAAAAGAACCAGTTGCCAAGAAATGGAGCACTGATAGCACTTGCACAAGAGGGGGGATCCCAGCGGGGTGACGGACAGCGGATATCAGGTCAGGCTCCAATTGGGCACAACGCTCTGTGATTGTGGCCCTGTCAAGTCTGTAGGTGAGGATAATGTGCCTGTCCCCCATTGTTGCCAAGTCCACCGAGGTCTGTACATGGGGGTATGTGTCCATCTCCTATTCATCCTCAGCGGTTGCAATCTATGGAGCAAAAGAGTGAGGAGCCGGTCATAATCTGCACATTGCAGCCACTACATTTTAATGCATGATGTGATTTTTTTATGTATTAGTGGCATATGTCTAGAATGTACAGTTGTGATCTGTGACGCAGTAAGGATCCATTGTCTACCCCCCTCCCTGAAATGGCATACGCCTGTCTTGTATGGAGGGACAGGTGGAAGTGAAGCAATTTTGCTAAGGCTGTGCGCTGTTGCGGGAGGCTGTCGGAAACGCTGTGCAACTCCTCATTGGTTATTATTGGGCCCTATGGGGTACAGAGGCCAATGGTGATGTACGCCGGCAGTGACGGTATGCACCACTTCAGACGTCACTGCCATTTTCTATCTGTTCACTCACTTGCTACCTGACCTTCAACAAGAGAGCACCTACACTGCATGTGCTGCTGTGACCTGTGTATGGAACATACCATGGCCCGTGTGACGGGGAAAGTGTCCCTGCCTTCACCTCGGCGGAGTTGGAGCGACTGCTGGATGGGGTCATACCCCAGTACGGACTGCTTTATGGGCCTCCAGACCAACAGGTGAGTACACTGTGAGCACGATGCATGGTGCATGAATGCATGGAGTGGTGTGTGTGAAGGCCTCGTGTAGGGGGTTTTGATGGATGGGCCCTGGGCAGCGTGCAGCATGTATGCTGGGCCATGTCTGTGTGTAAGGGGATGGGAGGGCTATGGTAGCCCATGAGTGTAACAGGCAGGATGGTCTAACTAATATCATTCCCTGTGTATATGTCCTCTGCAGGTCAGCGCCTATCAAAAGAAGGGTATGTGGCGTGTCATCGTCAAGGATGTGCGGACCCTGGTGGTGTACGGCAGGTGGAGCACCCACTGTCGGAAACGGTGGGAGGACTTGAGACGCTGGGCATGGAAGATGGCGGAGGCCTAGCTGGGGATGGCCTCCCAACGAGGAAGGGGTGCTTGTCGAATCCTGACCCCCTTGATGGCCTGCATATGGGTGGTGGCCTATAGCGAGCTGGATGGGCACTTGGGGGCATCACAGCAGCAACAAGGGGGTGAGTACAGTGCCCATCATTACTACTTACGCCTGGTGGAGTGGTATCCAGGTGGGGGAAGGTTGTCTGTGGGTGCCCCTAGACCAGGGCTGACATTGCAGTGTAGGTCCCATGTTGGGCAGGGTTCTGATGTGATATTCCTCCAAACTAGCTAGTAGGCATCCACTACTGGGCAGGGCTGTGTGGGTCCCAGGTATGCTGCAGTGGCCGGTATGAGTCCCTCCCCATGCCCTGGTGACTAGCATTGTTACTGGTAGTGCATTGCATAGTGCATAGGGATGTTCCCTGTGTGTGAGTGTGGTATATACGCCAACGGTGATGTTGGTGCAGCAGTTGACCCAGTGTATCCTTTGACTCTACCCCCCTTATTGTTTTGTCATCCTGTCCTTATGTGCATCAGCATCATCTGGCGGAGGAGCAGAGGCACTGGTGATGGAGGGAGCTCTATCCCACAGGACCCAGGAGGCAGAGTTCACCGATGGTGAGGGCACCAGTGGGATGGAGGGCGAGGGGAGCACCACGATGGAGACTGGAGGGGACAGTTCGGACACAGATATCTCCTCCGAAGGAAGCTCCCTGGTGGTGGCAGGCACTTCTGTGACCGCCCCAGCTACAGGTACAGCCGCCACCCCCATACCAGAACCTCCCTCCCAGCAACCCCTCAGGGAGTTCCCCGTGCCTGCTCACCGAGGAGGGTTGGCATGTCATTCGCCCCAGGCACCTCAGGCCCTGCCCCAGTTAGCCCTGCTGCCCTGAGTGAGGAGGCTATTGACCTACTGCGATCCATCTCTGTTGGGCAATCAACCATTGTGAATGCCATCCAGGGGCTGGCAGCCCAATGCATTTCTGGAGGGCATCCACAATGGCTTGGCGGCCCAACAGAGATCAATAAAGGCTTTGGCCTCCTCTCTGATGGCAGCCATTGTCCCTGTTTCCACCCTCCCCCTCCAACGTCCTCTACCTAATCCCATTCCCCTCAACCCCAAACTATCCCAAGCACACAGGCAGACCAGCATGCACATGAGACAACACACAATAGTGGCACAGGCAAACACAAGCACCACACATCATCCCACAGGCACTCACACAAACACCATCCAGATGCAGATATACCAACATCCACTGCCTCCACTGTGCCCCGTCCTCCTTGTCCTCCACCTCCCTCCCAGTTGCATCTACACTCACACCTGCATACACTGCATCCTCATCCACTACCAGCATCACCACCACACCTATCAGAACACACACCTCACTGGCAGTCACCACCCCAACAGCCATGCACACGTCCCCTGTGTCTTCTACCACTGTGTCTGTGCCCCCTCCTCCCAAAGTACACAAACGCAAGCACTCAGACACCCAACAGCCATCCACCTCACAACAGCATCCAGACCATGCACCTGGACCCAAACACAGCAGATAGACACCTCCTGCAACCACTCCCAGACCTTCTCCCTCTTCCCGCCTCAATGTCCTAAGAAGCTTTTTCTCTCCACCACTGACCTCTTCCCTAACCCTCCACCCCCATTCTTCACGTCTGGCCAGGATGTGTGAAACCCAGGCAAGCCCTCAGCCACCCAGCTCACGGGTCCAGTAGTGTCCGCAGCAACTCCTGGTGGGAAGGGATCCCGGGCACCAGGCAGCCACATGGAAGGAGTGCCTGCCCCAAGTGCTGCCAGGAAGGTCAAGGTGCCAATCTCAGCTGCTACTGTGAAGTTAAAGTTGCCACCCCCAGCCCACGCCAAGAGGAGCAAGGAGTCATCTCCAGCTGCTGCAAAGAGGAGGAGGGAGCCATCACCAGCAGCTGCCAAAAGGAGCAGGGAGCCATCACCGGCTGCTGCCAGGAAGGGCAAGGGGCCTGCACCCGCAGGCAGAAAGGACAATAGGCCTGGTGCTGGTACTCAGTCAGAGCCCCCACCACTAACCATGGTGGTGTATCCGTCCGAGGCTGCAGGGGATGGGCAGGAGCTTCACCCCACACCCACCACCAGTAGCAGCAGCACCAGCACCACCACACACAGTGGGCAGCTGTCCGAGGCACGAGGGGATGGGGAGGAGCTTCAACCACACCCACCAGAAGCAGCACCACCACCAGCACGACTACCAGAAGTGGGCAGCCATCCAAGGCTGCAGGGGATGGGCAAGAGCTTCCCCTTACACCCACCAGCAGCAGCACCACCACCAGCAGTGGGCAGCCATCCGATTCTGCAGGGGATGGGCTGGAGCTTATCTCCACAACCAGTGGCAACATCACTACCACTGAGCAGCCGTCACTGCTGGCTTGTGTCCATGGGCTGTTGTGCGGGCTGCCCCTGCGAATCCTGTGGGATTGACACCCAGCTGAGAGACTGTGACCTTGCACTCCCCAAGACCTGCATCACAGGGCACGATGCCCCCTCCAGAACCAGTGGGTAAGCCACCCACTCACCCCATCCTCCTCAGGATGAAGATCACAGGGCACGATGCCCCCTCCAGAACCAGTGGGTAAGCCACCCACTCACCCCAACCTCCTCAGGATGAAGATCACCCCATCCTCCTCAGGATGAAGATCACAGGGCACGATGCCCCCTCCAGAACCAGTGGGTAAGCCACCCACTCAATCCATCATCCTCAGGATGAAGATCATAGGACACGATGGCCCCTTCAGAACCGGGGGTAAGCCACCCACTCATCCCATCCTTCTCAGGATGAAGATCACAGGGCACAATGCCCCCTCCAGAACCAGTGGATAGGCCATCCACTCACCCCATCCTCCCCAGGATGAAGATCCCAAGGCACGATGCCCCCTCGAGAAACAATGGAGAAGCCATCCACTCACCTCATCCTCTCCAGGATGATAATTACAGGGCACGTTGCCCCTGCCAGAACCAGTGGAGAAGCCATCAACTCACCCCATCCTCCCCAGGATGAAGAACACAGGGCACGTTGCCCCTCCAGAGCATGTGGGTAAGTCACCCACTTGAGAGACTGTGGCCTATCACTCCCCAGGATCAAGCACAGAGCATGTTGCCCCCTCCAGAACCAGTGGGCAAGACACCCACTTGAGAGACTGTGCCCTTGCACTCCCCAGGACTAAGCACAGGGCACGTTGCCCCCTCCAGGACCAGTGGTGTTGTTCCATCTGCCGGCTGAGGTGCCCCCATTCCCAAGGCCCCTGAGGTGCCTGACTATTTTCCAACTGATGCCCCTGCAGTGTTCTCGCCTTGTTGTTGCAGGAGTCAAGTGGGGCCTTGGACTTTGTGATGTGGCCCTGTGGCCCATGAATATTTAGGACTGGGCAGTGTCCCTTGATTTGTACATCTGTATATACTTTTAGATTGGATGCACGTATTACTACTTTATTTATTTTATTACACTCACTTTTGTCTATTCATGTTGTCCTTGCATTTTTTCAGAGGGGTACGGGGTGTATATGTTTTATTGCTGCATCTGGTTGTGTGTATGGTGTGTGGGGTGTGTGTTGTGCGTGTGTGTGTGTCACTCTCTTTTTCCTCCCCCCCTGTGTGCTAGGCGGCTGTACTCACCGTGATCGTGTTTGCCGTCATTGGTGTTTGTGGTGGAGAAGGACATAGAATAGCACTGGGAATATATGCAGTTCAGGCTCCATGGCAGCGTAATTCTTCCTTGAGTCTCCACAGGTGAGTCGTTTCCCTTCGGTGCAGTGTTTCCGCCAAGCTTTTGATGTAGTTGGTACTGCCCCTGAAAAGGTGGCGAATTGAGTGGTCTTCATATGGTGGGTGGAACATTGACTTCTGCCTGGCTGTAGCCAGCTACCGCTGTGGTGCCTGTAGTTTCCACCCTGGCGGTCGGTGTGGTAAAGTGGCTGTCTGTCTGAGCACTTTCTGCCATGGTCATAATTTGGCGGTATTTACCGCCAACCTTTTGGTGGTATTACAGCCACTTTATCACCGCCTGCCAGGGTTGTAATGAGGGCCTTAGTTTTGCCATAATTGGCTTTTTTTAGGAGCCAAGTATAATCAAGGGGCCTGATGTATAACTCAGCAGATGGGTTACTCATTCACAACGGTGACAGATATCCTGTTTGCCAAAATTTAAGTTCCATAGGATAAAATGGAATTTAGATTTCGGCAGATGGGATATCCATTGCCGCTGTGATGGAGTGACCCGTCTGCCGAGTTCTAAATCAGGCCCAAAGTTACAATACTCTAGGCCATCACAAGAGCTCTTGTGAGCTCTATACAGCGGTCAACTCACAAATGTGGTAGGATTCTCTGGAGTAGGGAGACCTGCAAATTAATGTCTTGATACTGCACTGAATATGTTGCAGATGATTTCCAACATCCTAAATTTTAGTATGGAAATTAATGCTCCTGGACTAACAGGCTATCCTAGTGACCGAGAGGTGGATTCTTCATTCCCCACGATCAAGATTTCTGTTTTTGTTCTTTTCAAGGACAGTAAACACTTTTTTGCCATGAAAATGTATGGACAAGATAGGTGGAGATGTTAGCCTGTTTTCTAGATAAACTTGAATTTTAGTGCCATCAGTGTATCATTTAACAGGTTCACCTGGTACTGCTTTAGGAGCTGCACTAATGTGCACAGTAAGATTATGATGATCAAGCTTGAAATGTATGACTCCTTGAGAGCAGTGCATAACAGCTTATTATGCCTAGAGCCTAGAGCACAACTCCATTGACCTCACTTCGACTTGCCGATTGTGGTTGAAGAGGAATGAGCAAATCCATGCCAAGACAGAGCCAGTAATTCCAGCCTCTTCTTTGAGTCTGCTCAAGAGTATGTTATACTGTGTCATATGCTGCTGAGAAGTCAAGGAGTATGAGGTTTGTGTTTTTTGTCCAAGGACAAATGCAGCTTTTCTCTGACTTTAGCCAAGACATTTTTAGAGTAACAGCACTCCAAATGTAAAGATGTCCACACCTCCAACAGACATTTCTTACACTAGCAGGAACTGCTGTCGCAGAGGTTCTTGTCAAAGCATCAATAGTGTGCCATGTGGCTTTGTCAACGTAACGGTGCCGGCCATACAGCAGCCGGCCATACAGCACACTTTCAATATCTTATGTTATATTCAAACATAAAATTCCAAAGGTGGATTTTCCTTTTAAAAATAAAAATGAACAAAGACCCCCCTCTCACCATGGGAGTTTTTACTTTCACTTATTGCCACATTTTGGATGGTGGCGTGTTAAAGTAAAAAATTGCCATTTGTCTGCCCACTCTAAATATGTCTGACAGACAAATGGTCAAACCTTCAACTCCCCTTACTTTATCCAGCTGTTGGAGGAGTATGTTCCTGACATTCTTAAGTTCAGCACATCTCTAAATGAGGCAGGTGAAACTTAAGTATGGTGGAGAAGGTACTTCGTCAACCACTGTGACACAGTATGCTTACCACTAAACTATGGGGCTTATTTACAAGTCCCGTGTGCCACCAGTGCATCACTTTTAATATGGGAAAATGGGATGCACCGGCGACGCAAGGGGCTTTTAAATAAGCCCCTTATATTTCAGGCCTTTTGTCCTTGGTCATTGTGTAGAAGGAGGTGAAAGAACACTGAATCAGATAGGGATTTACAGTATACAATGATGGTTTTGATTTTAGGGATTAAAGCTTTTTTAAAGCAGTTTTTGGGAATGTACAAGGGGTGGTAGAGTGATGCAAGGGTATGTTTTCCAGGTGTGTGGGTTAGATAAAGGGTTCATTTTTTCAAAGAAGAGCAAGAGGTTGAGTCTTTCATAGGTCTGGTGTCTCCCAAATGGACATTTTTCAAGTTTGCCAGAACTGTCAACTCCTTGTAGATGTTAACACTGCAAAATGTGCAAAGGAGAGCCAAAATGGATGCCAGCAGCTCTGAGAGACCCCAGGAAGATGACAAAAGACCAGGAACCAGCCAGGAGGACCCACACAAGACCCAGGAGAGGGAGAAGAAGAAAAGGAAGTGTCGATCAGTGCAGAGGAGCAGAAAATACTGGTCAGAGAGGTGACCGAACAGCAGCACCAACTTTTTGTCACCTCTAAATTGCCAATTGGGAGGAGAGAGGCAATTTGGCAACAAATTGTTGACAAGATATACAGTGTGGAAGAAGTACGGAGAATGCCACCTCCAGAACCAGTGGAAGAAGCCATCCACTCACCCCATCCTCCACAGGATGAAGGTCTCTGGGCACAATGCCCCCTCCAGAACCAGTGAAGAAGCCATCCATTTGAGAGACTGTGGCCTTGCGCTCCCCAGGACCAAGCACAGGGCATGTTGCCCCGTCCAGAGCCAGTGGGCAAGTCACCCACATTGGAGACTGTGACCTTGCACTCCCCAGGACAGAGAAATGGGCATGTGGCCCCCTCCAGGACCAGTGGCGTTGTACCATCTTCCGGCTGAGGTGCCCCCCCTATTCCCTGTCCCCCTGAGGTGCCCGGCTATCTTTGACCTGATGCACCTGCAGTGTTCTCTCCATGTTGTTGCAGTAGGGAGGTGGGGCTTGGGACTATGTGATGTGGACCTGTGGCCCACGGACATTGAGAAATGGGGAGTGTCCCTACATTTGTAAATATGTATACACTTGTTGATTTGGATGCATATATTTATACTATTTTATACTATTACACTCACTTTAATCAATTCATTTGTGCCTTGCATTATTCCTTCGGGGTACGGGGTGAATATGTGATGTTATTGCATCTGGTTATGTATATGGTGTTGGGGGTGGGGGTGTTGCGTGTGTGTGTCACTCTCTTTTTCCTCCCCTGTGTGCTAGGTGGCAGTACTCACTGTGGTCATCTTCGCTGGCGTTGGTGTTCATAGTGGAGCAGAACGTAGAAGAGCACGGGAAACACATGCAACTTGGGCTCCATGGCAGCGTGGTTCTTCCTTGAGTCACCAGAGGTGAGTTGTTTCCCTTCTGTGCAGTGTTTCCGCCAGGCTTTTGATGTCGTTGGTACCGCCCCAGAAAATGTGGAGGAATGGTGTCTCATAGTACAGTGGGCGGAACATTGTTTTCCGCCTGGCTGTAGACGGTTACCACTGTTGATTTTGTCCTGATGGTCGGTGTGTTAAAGTGGCTGTCTGTCTGAGCGGTTTCCACCGTGGTCATTATTTCATATTTATTACCGCTGGCCTGTTGGCGGTATTACCAGCACTATATCACCGACTGCCAGGGTTGTAATGAGGGCCTATGTTTGGATGCCCTAACAGAGATGATTGCTTGCTGGGGTCAGAAAACTACTTGATCTGTGATCACATTTTAAATAAAGTCGACTTTTTTTTAAATGCAGCAGAACAGGGCTGCATTGTTTTGTCTGTTTGAGAGTTGACAGTGGTGCCATGGACCGCTGGCTACTCCCCAACAAACGTTTTTTTAAACTCACTTAGGGCAAGAGTTTCCCAGAGGGCCCCTTCCCATTTGTGAATGGGTTAACACCCTCTTGCGGTGTCTATATATTATGTTCTATTAAGTGGATTTCTAGAGTGTGTCTAATCACCTTTAAGGATCTCCAGGCGCTGAGTAGGGCAGGCCTGAGGGGGAAGAGGAGATCATGCCTGTTACCTCTAAACTAGGCATGTCTTGGGCTTCCTTTGAAAGTCCATAAACTAGGGGAAGGTTATGAACTGTTGTGGGAGGTTGTTCCAGGTCTTGGCTGCAAGGTATGAGAAGGAGCATCTACCGCTTCTGGTCTTCTTGATGCGATTGATGTGTGCTCTTGTCTGAGACACAGATCGAAGGTGTCTGGTAAGTTGGTAGAAGTTGAGGTGGTGGTTGAGGTAAGCTGGACCGGTGTTGTGGAGAGCTTTGTAGGCATGGGTGAGTAGCTTGAACTTACATCTTTCCTGGACTGGGAGCCAGAGCAGATTGTTGAGGTGTGGAGAGATGTGGTTATTTTGCTTCCCATGTCTGGATAAGTCTGGTGGTGGTCTTCTGGTTGCTTTGGAGTCAGCGGAGAACATGAGCTGGTATTCCAATGTAGAGGGCATTTGCATAGTCAAGTCAACTTGTGATAAGTGCCTGGGTGACTGTTCCTCTGGTGTTAAATGGGATCCACTTGAAAATCTTGCATAGAATTTGCAGGATGTGGAAGCATGATGAGGTGACGGCATTGATCTGTCTGCTCCTGGAGAGGTTGGTGTCCAGGATGAGCCTAAGGTTCCGCAATGAAAGCGGTTTCTGTGATGTGATTTCAGTGAAGGCAGATGGAGAGCTGTCGAGAAGTTGATGGAGTTCTAGGTGGTCTGCGAGTTAGGTATTGATGGCTTTCTCCATGACTTTAGCTGGGAAAGGCAGGAGCGAGATGTATCTGTAGCTACTGAGAGTGTTGGGGTCCACTGTTGGTTTCTTCAAAAGGGCATGGACTTCTGCATTTTTGAAGCAAGACAGGAAGGTGACAGTGGTTAGGGAGGTGTTGATCATAGTGGTGAGCATGGAGGAGAAGATGGTTTTCCAAGTTTTTTTATGAATTGGGGGCATGGGTCTGAGGGGTCTCCTTACTGGATGGTATTTATCAGGGTGGTGGTGAGTTAATTTGAGAGGGGCTTCCAGTTGCTTAGCTGCTTTTGACGATGAGGGAGATGTCCTGCTAAGTGTTCCTATCAGTACACTCTGGGCCGAATGTTTTGTTGATCTTGGCAGTATTCTGTTTGAAGAAGTTTGAGAGGTCATTGCAGAGTGATTGGGGTGGGATGATGTTGTTGGCAGATGCAGAGTTGGAGAACTCCTTGACGATGGAGAAGAGCTCTTTGCAATTGTTGTGGCTGACCTCAAGTCTTAGAATTCTGTCCTTTTTCTTTGCATCTCATAGTTGTTGATGGTAGAGGTTGAGGGTGGCTTTGTATGTGGATCTTGTGGTGGTGTTTTTGTCAATATAATATTTTCCCTCAAGATGTTTCCAGTGGTGCATGGACTCCTTGAGGACTCCTTGGGTCATTTGTAGAATTTTTAGATCTTGTTTCTTGTGGGATCTTTTCAGATGGTGCAGTTGGTGAGCCATTTATTGAAGAACTTGGTGTTGACATTAAGGCTACTTGTGTGGTTGAATTGACATTCTTGTAGCGTCTTGTTATGGTTTTGTTCAGATAGTTTGTCCCAGGGTCTTGACAGTGCTTTCGGTTTTTCTGGTGGTGTGGCTTGGTGGGAGGGTATCTTGAAATGTATGATGCATTGATTGGACCATGTGAGCGAAAGTTGTGTGGGGGTGCTGATCCTGTTGTTGGAGGGGAAAATAGGGTTGAGAGTGGGGCTTGCTGCATTGGTTGGTCTTTAGATAAACTGGGTGTGTCTGATGTTGCTGATTCTGTCAATGAGGGCTGTGGAGTAAGAGGTTGTGATATCTTACAGGTGGAAATTGAGGTCCTCGAGGACAATGTAGTTGGTTGATCCCATGGAGAGGGGTGCGATGAATTCCACAATGTGGTTGCAGAATTCTGCTCGGGGGCCAGGGAGTTGGTAGCCGAGTGTTCCCTTTAGAGTGGCATTGTAGTCTGTATTTTGAAGTGGAGGTGTTCCTGAGGTTGGTGCCTGAGTCCGTGTAGGTGGTGCAGTCAATCATGTTTTTGTAGATGACTGTGGGTCCTCTGCCTGGTTTGTGGGCTAAGTCCTGGTGTACAGCTGGTGTGAGGTGGTGGGGTGCTTTGGTTGTTTGGAGGTAGTGATGTTGGCATCTGAGGTGTTGCAGGTGAAATCGCAATGGGTGCAGGAGAAAGGTATTAATGTGGTACTGAGGAATGGGCAGCAGTAGCGTATTTGCTGTTGAGGTCTCAGAGGATGACAGAGGAGTAGAGGCAGTGTTTGTTTGCTACAGTTGCAGCTGCAACTGTGGTTGTGGTGTTGCTTTGGATGGTTGTGGGGCCAGGGTTCTTGGCACTGGGCGCGGTCCAGGTGCTGACGGGTGCAGATGGGCTTGCCTTTGGCGTGCCAGTGGTGCACCTGCAGTGCCCGTCCACTGCATGGTCACCCTGAAGCCTGCATTAAGTAGGTCCTGGGGTGGGCGGGGCTTATGTTTGCTGGAAGAATAGTAAGCAGGTAAACCGGGCCAGGAAAATACAGGCAGTGGCACTTTGTCAAAAGGTAGCAACTGGATCTGGTTAGAGCAAGCAGGAACTGGAGGCCCCAGGCAAGTGACAGGTTAAGTGCCCAGGTGCTAACTTTGAGGGCCTGATTCACAAAGGAAAATTTACAAATGTGTGTAAGTTTACCTTTTTTCAGGATTCATAAACTATGAGTTAATATTTGTTGACTGCTAAGACCCCGCAGTCAGAGTGGAGAACTGCACTCATAAAAAGATAGGACAGGCCTATCTTTTTATGTGCGGCGATCTCCACCCCCACTACGAAGCCCTTAACTTACTATTAGCTTGGAGTTTGTGAATACCAAAAAAACTGTAAACTTACACAAAAGTGTTAGTTTCCCTTTGTGAATTAGGGGCTATATGTTTTGCAACTGGATTTCAGTCGCAAAACATTGGTACATATGTTAAAGAACCACAATTTGGGAGGGCAACCCTAAAAACACCCCCTCTAAATACTGATTTGTTATGTGTTTCTGAACCCGTTTTAGGATTCCGTAACATGTTACTGAATCAGAACATTTGTTAAGTAAATAACAAAAATCCATTTTGCAACCCCTGTG
This sequence comes from Pleurodeles waltl, assembly GCF_031143425.1. Lineage (NCBI taxonomy): Eukaryota > Metazoa > Chordata > Amphibia > Caudata > Salamandridae > Pleurodeles > Pleurodeles waltl. Next base: position 490,075,211 of record NC_090436.1, read on the forward strand.
TGTCTGTGAATTGTAGGCATTGAAACTGCAAAATGGCTTTGTACATCAGGTCCTTCGTTACATACAATGGGCTATCATTCCACAGTCATCTTGAGGTCTGTCCACAATCCCTCTGAATTCTTCTTCAGGTGATAGCTATGTCTATGGTAGAATAGTTTCCATAGATTTCTGTCACATTTCCAGAAAAACAGAAGAGGCTTTTACAAAGGGTTGAAAATATTCAACATTCCATTTCCTTTTTACTCTTTTTTATGTCAGTGGTTTTAAATGTCCCTGATAATATTATTCAATTTGCAAGATAAAATGTAACCATTTGTAACTAAAATCTTGATCCAAATGTATTGTGTTTTGAACCCTTTTTGGAGCTTTTGGTGCATTGCATGTTTAGGGCTTTTGAACTAATCAAAATCAATCAATATTTGTACAAAAAGATGAACAATTGGACTTGTACCAGTTATGGGATGTCAAATGTTCTCCTTATAATATTGCTTCATTATATTCCGCAGGGCCCTTACATTAAATAATGTATGCTATTTACTGTTCTTCATAGCACTTTGACAAATAAATTATGCTACAATCTTTTAAAAGTGGCATTCCTAATGAATCTTTGCTTTTTGAGACGTCCCTCACGAGATCTTGCCATGGTACTGCTCTTTGCAGAAATCTCTCATCACTCTCCTACCAGGATTAACTCAGTTCGCTAGCACTTTTTCTGCCCGCTTTCAGTACGCTCATCTCAGTCTCATTTTAAAACCGCTTAGCCTGTTTCCTTCTGTACTGATGCTTCACTAACATCAAAGTGGGAAGCAGCCACTGCTCTGCCTTGATCTAATTCCCGTGTTACCTAGTCAGAAAACCTCTGGTCCTGCGTGCCTACCATAAACACCCTGTGGTGAAAACATGTTGCTTGATGTTACGGTCATGGAAATGCATATGACCACACAACCTGGGGACCTTTGTCTCAAGAAACTGGCGACATGGCTGCCTGTGTGAAAACCTCCTGGAAAAGCCCTCAGTACTGAACTACAAAGGGGAAATAGAAAGTCATATTTTTAGTTAACCGGTACAATATGCTAGCGAGGTGGCTGGGTGGATGCATCTTGGAACAGAGCTCTGAAGTGACAGGCCTTCCACTCATTTAGCACTTTCGCAAGATGTAGTCTTTCAAACTCCATGCAACATGAATGGGGATGTGGACTACACTACGAGTATATTTAATTAGCATAGTTACGAAAAGGGATGGGATACATGGCATTCCCAAGCCGCATCGATGGACATCACATTTTTGGGCACTGAAAATCTGGATTTACACAATAAAGATTGGCGGAAAAGAAAGGAGATCACTCATTTCTTTAATTGATCTGTAGCAGAGGCTGTTTGTGGACAAAAATGTTTTATTTACATAAATACACTTTCCACTTTGACTACTTGATTCTTTTGAATCACATTTCATGTAATCAGTGATAAGAGCAATGCATGAGGAAACAGAATGCACATGTAACAATGCATTTTTATGAAAAATACCTTGCTTAATGTCTTAAACCATCTAAGTGTAATTTGCGTCCAAAAAAGAAGTTCCGGAAATGCCTCTCTTTCTTTTCTCTCTCTCTCTCTCTCTCTATATATATATATATATATATACATGATGTTTACTTGTAGTTACTTAAGAGCTTTGGGTGAAATACAGGTAAAACCATTCTGTTGGCCGTATAGAGGACTTTTCTAGATTCCACAGATATTGTGGGTCTCAGCGCCAGGAAGCTGTCTAAACTTTATTATTCCGTATAAGAGGAGTCTGTGGAGCACTTTATTTTGTGGCTGCCTCATCAGAAACAAAAATATAGTGGGAGAAAATATATCAAGAATATCGAGGACAAAACTATCACAACCGTAAGTTTCTATAGGATGGCAAAGTTTTATTATACATATCTTCACATATACGTATCTTGAAGATATAGATTATATATATATATACACATATATATATATATATATAAATATATATATATATATATATATATATATATATATATATATATATATATATATATATATATTTATTTACATATCAAAACAAGGCACTTTCAGGGTTAGAGTGATGCATAAATTATGCAAAAAACAAAGGATAACTCTGGGAAGTTCCCAATTTTAGGTGGAGAGCAGCTCTAGTAAGGAGCACCCTGCAACACCAGCGACACTCTAAATGTGCTATCCACGCCGACCTAGATAGTGACAAAGTATTTTGCCACTTGTACAGCAAAATCTTTAAGCATAGGATTAACACAATGTCATCCTTGCCGAGCTCCAAAATGACAAAAGCCATTTACTGGTTGCTTTACTCATTCCAGGTTGGCTTGGATGGTATTTGACCAGTCCAAAGCTGTGATACTGTACCTGGAGTGGTAAATGGCTTTTGTCATTTTACAGCTCAGCTTAAAGATTTTGCTGTACAAATGGCAAAAGACTTTGGGCCTGATTACATCTTTGGAGGAGATGTTAATCCGTCCCAAATGTGACAGATATACCATGAGCCGTATTACGAGTTCCATAGGATATAATGGACTCGTAATACAGCTGGTGGTATATCCGTCACTTTACCGATTAACACCTCCTCCAAAGTTGTAATCAGGCCCTTTGTCACTATCTAGCTCGGCGTGGATAGCACTGTGCTGATCCTATGCTTAAACATTTTGCTAGATAAACAGACATTTGAGGTGAGCAAATTTAGAGTGTCGCTGGTGTTGCAGGGTTCTCCTTACTAGAGCTGCTCTCCACCTAAAATTGGGAACTTCCCAGAGTTCTTCTTTGTTTTTTGCATAATTTATGCGTCACTCTAACCCTGAAAGGGCCTTGTTTTGACTTATACTGGGTGCTCCCTTGTGTCTGGACAAAGCTAAACCCCTCTGAAGAGCTCTAATGAGAGTGAAACACGTGTCAGGGGTTGCTTTACTCATTCCAGGTTGGCTTGGATGGTATTTGACCAGTCCAAAGCTGTAATACTGTACCTGGAGTGGTAAATGGCTTTTGTCATTTTACAGCTCGGCGAGGATGACACTTTGCTAATCCTATGCTTAAAGATTTTGCTGTACAAATGGCAAAAGACTTAGGCCCATACTTATACTTTTTTAGCGCCGCATTTGCGCCGCTTTTTGATGCAAATTTTGCGCAAACTTACAAAATACAATTGTATTTTGTAAGTTTGCACCGCTTTTGCGTAAAAAAATGATGCAAATGTGGCGCTAAAAAAGTATAAATATGGGCCTTTGTCACTATCTAGCTCGGCGTGGATAGCACTGTGCTGATCCTATGCTTAAAAAGTCTGCTAGATAAACAGACATTTGAGGTGAGCAAATTTAGAGTGTCGCTGGTGTTGCAGGGTGCTCCTTACTAGAGCTGCTCTCCACCTAAAATTGGGAACTTCCCAGAGTTCTCCTTTGTTTTTTACATATATATATATATATATATATATATATATATATACATATATATATATACATATATATATATATATATATATATATATACACACACACATATATATATATATACATATATACACACACATATATATATATATATATACATATATATATATATATACATATATATATATATATATATATATATATATATATATATATATATATATATATATATATATATATATATATATCCAAAGTACGTAGATTTGGTGTTAAGACTAGTAAATCCATATTTGCTTAGTTGCACTTACCTTCTCGATATTTTGGTCCTGGTTATTTTTGACACAATATTCTGTCCACACAATGTTTGTGTTTCTGATAGTCTATTGGTGATAACTTAAGCCCTCATTATGACATTAGCGGTAAATGCCACTTACCGCTATGCTGACTGCTGTCAACATACCACCGCCGCAGAGGATATCCATTCACCATATTATTACACACACACACACAATCAGTCACTATACAACCACAGACACAAGTCCACCACACCAAAGGTCAGTGATAAACTGGCGGTATCAAAACCCACACCTTTACGCCAACAGAACAATGCCCGCAACATTATGATCCACGAACCACCACGGCGGACATTCAATGGTGGTAAACCATTGGCGGTACATACAGCTGCGCTCAAAATACACACACTTAAACAAAACAACACCACATTGGACAATTCAAACAACACACACCTGACACCCATACAAACACCACACCCACACCATGATAAAACACACACCCACAGTACCCACAACCCTTTACAACTACAAACCATTGCCACCAGAAAGAGACAGCAAGAGCACTCACACAACCAGAGCCACATAACACCATCACCTATACACCACCCACGCACCTTACATAACACACCCCAACACATCACCCTCACCAACACCACTCACACTACACCCATGGCACCACAACGACACCCCAGATTCTCTGAGGAGGGCCTAAGGGTCATGGTGGAAGAAATCATTCGGGTAGAGCCACAGCTATTTGGATCACAGGTGCAGCAGATTTCAATAGCTAAGAAGATGGAGCCATGGCGAGGATTGTGGATAGGGTCAACGTCGTGGGACAGCACCCCAGAACAAGGGATGACATCAGGAAGAGGTGGAACGACCTACCGGGGAAGGTGCATTCCATTGCAGAAAGACACCAGCTCGCAGTACAGAGGACTGGCGGTGCATCCCCACCTTCTCCCCAACAACTAACAACATGGGAGGAGCAAGTCTTGGCAATCATGCATCCTGAGGGCCTGGCCGTAGTAGGAGGAAGACTGGACTCTGGTAAGTCAAATCTCTATTACTATCACCCCCCCTACCTGCATGCCATTACATACCCCCACCCCACCCTCACTCCCATCACTCCACCACCTCCCACACACCCCATCATCACAACCCACTCATCCCAATGCCAAGCCCAGCATGCACCACCAATGCATGTACACCACTCACAGCCCTGCAGGGACACCTATCACTAAAGCATGCACACTTAAGAATCACCTAGCCCACCACATAACAGCTCACACAAGGAAAAGCTTCCAGGGCAATAATAAAAATAGAGGGCAACCCACCCATGCACAATATGTCACACACAGAAATAATAACACTGCATATACATCCCCACAGGTATCCCAGTCAATGTCACCCGAGAAGAGGTACCAGCAACATCCAGTCCCCCCACAGAAGAGGCCCACAGTGATGACAGCGACTCTGCTCGCCTGGATCTGGATGACCAACCTGGCCCATCATGGACCTCTGGAACCGTCGGTTACCCAGGCACAGTCCAACACCACCACAGAGCCTCGCCCCTCAGGAAACACCATCACAGCGCCCACCCAGCATGCCTATACTTCTGTCCCCAGTACACGTCAAGTATTGACGTCTCACTGCAGTTTTGTTGTCCTCATCATCTGCCTCCTCATCTTCACTGCCCACAGGGTCCACAGCTGCCACACGGCCATCTCCAGCCTCCTCCTCCTGCAGAAAAGGCACATGGTGTCTCAAGACAAGGTTGTGCAACATGCGGCATGCCACGATAATCTGGCAGACCTTCTTGGGTGAGTAGCACAGGGATCCACCTGTTAGATGGAGACACTGAAAACTGGCCTTCAGGAGGCCGAAGGTACATTCTATTATCCTTATTTTTTGCCCATGTGCCTCATTGTAACATTCCTCTGCCCTTGTCCTGGGATTCCTCACAGGGGTCAGTAGCCATGAGAGGTTGGGGTAACCAGAGCCACCTGAAAATATCGAGGGACAACTGTTAGCCACACACTATGCCATATGGCCCACACTGTACCCATACACCAACATCCACTGGGTGGGAACCAGGGTTCACCTATTAGGCAGACCCCGTGGCTCTGTATTTGGGCCATCACATTTGGGATGCTGCTATTTCTCAGGATAAAAGCATCATGCACCATGTCTAGATACTTAGCATTGACATGGGAGATGTACTTTTCTGCCAAACACGCCATCTGCACATTCATCGAGTGAATTTTTTATTTTTATTTCTGATGACCTGTTCATTGTGCCGGGGGGGCGGGGGAACAAATTTAGTATGTGTTCCATCAAATGCCCCAATGATGTTGGGGATATGTCCCATTGCGTAGAAGTCAGCCTTCACTGTGGCCAAATCCTCCACTTGGGGGAAAACAATGTAGCTGCACATGTGTTTAATCAGGGCAGACAGCACTCTGGTCAGCATTATTGAGAACATTGGCTGTGACATTCCTGCTGCCAAGCCCACTGTCACTTGAAAAGAACCAGTTGCCAAGAAATGGAGCACTGATAGCACTTGCACAAGAGGGGGGATCCCAGCGGGGTGACGGACAGCGGATATCAGGTCAGGCTCCAATTGGGCACAACGCTCTGTGATTGTGGCCCTGTCAAGTCTGTAGGTGAGGATAATGTGCCTGTCCCCCATTGTTGCCAAGTCCACCGAGGTCTGTACATGGGGGTATGTGTCCATCTCCTATTCATCCTCAGCGGTTGCAATCTATGGAGCAAAAGAGTGAGGAGCCGGTCATAATCTGCACATTGCAGCCACTACATTTTAATGCATGATGTGATTTTTTTATGTATTAGTGGCATATGTCTAGAATGTACAGTTGTGATCTGTGACGCAGTAAGGATCCATTGTCTACCCCCCTCCCTGAAATGGCATACGCCTGTCTTGTATGGAGGGACAGGTGGAAGTGAAGCAATTTTGCTAAGGCTGTGCGCTGTTGCGGGAGGCTGTCGGAAACGCTGTGCAACTCCTCATTGGTTATTATTGGGCCCTATGGGGTACAGAGGCCAATGGTGATGTACGCCGGCAGTGACGGTATGCACCACTTCAGACGTCACTGCCATTTTCTATCTGTTCACTCACTTGCTACCTGACCTTCAACAAGAGAGCACCTACACTGCATGTGCTGCTGTGACCTGTGTATGGAACATACCATGGCCCGTGTGACGGGGAAAGTGTCCCTGCCTTCACCTCGGCGGAGTTGGAGCGACTGCTGGATGGGGTCATACCCCAGTACGGACTGCTTTATGGGCCTCCAGACCAACAGGTGAGTACACTGTGAGCACGATGCATGGTGCATGAATGCATGGAGTGGTGTGTGTGAAGGCCTCGTGTAGGGGGTTTTGATGGATGGGCCCTGGGCAGCGTGCAGCATGTATGCTGGGCCATGTCTGTGTGTAAGGGGATGGGAGGGCTATGGTAGCCCATGAGTGTAACAGGCAGGATGGTCTAACTAATATCATTCCCTGTGTATATGTCCTCTGCAGGTCAGCGCCTATCAAAAGAAGGGTATGTGGCGTGTCATCGTCAAGGATGTGCGGACCCTGGTGGTGTACGGCAGGTGGAGCACCCACTGTCGGAAACGGTGGGAGGACTTGAGACGCTGGGCATGGAAGATGGCGGAGGCCTAGCTGGGGATGGCCTCCCAACGAGGAAGGGGTGCTTGTCGAATCCTGACCCCCTTGATGGCCTGCATATGGGTGGTGGCCTATAGCGAGCTGGATGGGCACTTGGGGGCATCACAGCAGCAACAAGGGGGTGAGTACAGTGCCCATCATTACTACTTACGCCTGGTGGAGTGGTATCCAGGTGGGGGAAGGTTGTCTGTGGGTGCCCCTAGACCAGGGCTGACATTGCAGTGTAGGTCCCATGTTGGGCAGGGTTCTGATGTGATATTCCTCCAAACTAGCTAGTAGGCATCCACTACTGGGCAGGGCTGTGTGGGTCCCAGGTATGCTGCAGTGGCCGGTATGAGTCCCTCCCCATGCCCTGGTGACTAGCATTGTTACTGGTAGTGCATTGCATAGTGCATAGGGATGTTCCCTGTGTGTGAGTGTGGTATATACGCCAACGGTGATGTTGGTGCAGCAGTTGACCCAGTGTATCCTTTGACTCTACCCCCCTTATTGTTTTGTCATCCTGTCCTTATGTGCATCAGCATCATCTGGCGGAGGAGCAGAGGCACTGGTGATGGAGGGAGCTCTATCCCACAGGACCCCGGAGGCAGAGTTCACCGATGGTGAGGGCACCAGTGGGATGGAGGGCGAGGGGAGCACCACGATGGAGACTGGAGGGGACAGTTCGGACACAGATATCTCCTCCGAAGGAAGCTCCCTGGTGGTGGCAGGCACTTCTGTGACCGCCCCAGCTACAGGTACAGCCGCCACCCCCATACCAGAACCTCCCTCCCAGCAACCCCTCAGGGAGTTCCCCGTGCCTGCTCACCGAGGAGGGTTGGCATGTCATTCGCCCCAGGCACCTCAGGCCCTGCCCCAGTTAGCCCTGCTGCCCTGAGTGAGGAGGCTATTGACCTACTGCGATCCATCTCTGTTGGGCAATCAACCATTGTGAATGCCATCCAGGGGCTGGCAGCCCAATGCATTTCTGGAGGGCATCCACAATGGCTTGGCGGCCCAACAGAGATCAATAAAGGCTTTGGCCTCCTCTCTGATGGCAGCCATTGTCCCTGTTTCCACCCTCCCCCTCCAACGTCCTCTACCTAATCCCATTCCCCTCAACCCCAAACTATCCCAAGCACACAGGCAGACCAGCATGCACATGAGACAACACACAATAGTGGCACAGGCAAACACAAGCACCACACATCATCCCACAGGCACTCACACAAACACCATCCAGATGCAGATATACCAACATCCACTGCCTCCACTGTGCCCCGTCCTCCTTGTCCTCCACCTCCCTCCCAGTTGCATCTACACTCACACCTGCATACACTGCATCCTCATCCACTACCAGCATCACCACCACACCTATCAGAACACACACCTCACTGGCAGTCACCACCCCAACAGCCATGCACACGTCCCCTGTGTCTTCTACCACTGTGTCTGTGCCCCCTCCTCCCAAAGTACACAAACGCAAGCACTCAGACACCCAACAGCCATCCACCTCACAACAGCATCCAGACCATGCACCTGGACCCAAACACAGCAGATAGACACCTCCTGCAACCACTCCCAGACCTTCTCCCTCTTCCCGCCTCAATGTCCTAAGAAGCTTTTTCTCTCCACCACTGACCTCTTCCCTAACCCTCCACCCCCATTCTTCACGTCTGGCCAGGATGTGTGAAACCCAGGCAAGCCCTCAGCCACCCAGCTCACGGGTCCAGTAGTGTCCGCAGCAACTCCTGGTGGGAAGGGATCCCGGGCACCAGGCAGCCACATGGAAGGAGTGCCTGCCCCAAGTGCTGCCAGGAAGGTCAAGGTGCCAATCTCAGCTGCTACTGTGAAGTTAAAGTTGCCACCCCCAGCCCACGCCAAGAGGAGCAAGGAGTCATCTCCAGCTGCTGCAAAGAGGAGGAGGGAGCCATCACCAGCAGCTGCCAAAAGGAGCAGGGAGCCATCACCGGCTGCTGCCAGGAAGGGCAAGGGGCCTGCACCCGCAGGCAGAAAGGACAATAGGCCTGGTGCTGGTACTCAGTCAGAGCCCCCACCACTAACCATGGTGGTGTATCCGTCCGAGGCTGCAGGGGATGGGCAGGAGCTTCACCCCACACCCACCACCAGTAGCAGCAGCACCAGCACCACCACACACAGTGGGCAGCTGTCCGAGGCACGAGGGGATGGGGAGGAGCTTCAACCACACCCACCAGAAGCAGCACCACCACCAGCACGACTACCAGAAGTGGGCAGCCATCCAAGGCTGCAGGGGATGGGCAAGAGCTTCCCCTTACACCCACCAGCAGCAGCACCACCACCAGCAGTGGGCAGCCATCCGATTCTGCAGGGGATGGGCTGGAGCTTATCTCCACAACCAGTGGCAACATCACTACCACTGAGCAGCCGTCACTGCTGGCTTGTGTCCATGGGCTGTTGTGCGGGCTGCCCCTGCGAATCCTGTGGGATTGACACCCAGCTGAGAGACTGTGACCTTGCACTCCCCAAGACCTGCATCACAGGGCACGATGCCCCCTCCAGAACCAGTGGGTAAGCCACCCACTCACCCCATCCTCCTCAGGATGAAGATCACAGGGCACGATGCCCCCTCCAGAACCAGTGGGTAAGCCACCCACTCACCCCAACCTCCTCAGGATGAAGATCACCCCATCCTCCTCAGGATGAAGATCACAGGGCACGATGCCCCCTCCAGAACCAGTGGGTAAGCCACCCACTCAATCCATCATCCTCAGGATGAAGATCATAGGACACGATGGCCCCTTCAGAACCGGGGGTAAGCCACCCACTCATCCCATCCTTCTCAGGATGAAGATCACAGGGCACAATGCCCCCTCCAGAACCAGTGGATAGGCCATCCACTCACCCCATCCTCCCCAGGATGAAGATCCCAAGGCACGATGCCCCCTCGAGAAACAATGGAGAAGCCATCCACTCACCTCATCCTCTCCAGGATGATAATTACAGGGCACGTTGCCCCTGCCAGAACCAGTGGAGAAGCCATCAACTCACCCCATCCTCCCCAGGATGAAGAACACAGGGCACGTTGCCCCTCCAGAGCATGTGGGTAAGTCACCCACTTGAGAGACTGTGGCCTATCACTCCCCAGGATCAAGCACAGAGCATGTTGCCCCCTCCAGAACCAGTGGGCAAGACACCCACTTGAGAGACTGTGCCCTTGCACTCCCCAGGACTAAGCACAGGGCACGTTGCCCCCTCCAGGACCAGTGGTGTTGTTCCATCTGCCGGCTGAGGTGCCCCCATTCCCAAGGCCCCTGAGGTGCCTGACTATTTTCCAACTGATGCCCCTGCAGTGTTCTCGCCTTGTTGTTGCAGGAGTCAAGTGGGGCCTTGGACTTTGTGATGTGGCCCTGTGGCCCATGAATATTTAGGACTGGGCAGTGTCCCTTGATTTGTACATCTGTATATACTTTTAGATTGGATGCACGTATTACTACTTTATTTATTTTATTACACTCACTTTTGTCTATTCATGTTGTCCTTGCATTTTTTCAGAGGGGTACGGGGTGTATATGTTTTATTGCTGCATCTGGTTGTGTGTATGGTGTGTGGGGTGTGTGTTGTGCGTGTGTGTGTGTCACTCTCTTTTTCCTCCCCCCCTGTGTGCTAGGCGGCTGTACTCACCGTGATCGTGTTTGCCGTCATTGGTGTTTGTGGTGGAGAAGGACATAGAATAGCACTGGGAATATATGCAGTTCAGGCTCCATGGCAGCGTAATTCTTCCTTGAGTCTCCACAGGTGAGTCGTTTCCCTTCGGTGCAGTGTTTCCGCCAAGCTTTTGATGTAGTTGGTACTGCCCCTGAAAAGGTGGCGAATTGAGTGGTCTTCATATGGTGGGTGGAACATTGACTTCTGCCTGGCTGTAGCCAGCTACCGCTGTGGTGCCTGTAGTTTCCACCCTGGCGGTCGGTGTGGTAAAGTGGCTGTCTGTCTGAGCACTTTCTGCCATGGTCATAATTTGGCGGTATTTACCGCCAACCTTTTGGTGGTATTACAGCCACTTTATCACCGCCTGCCAGGGTTGTAATGAGGGCCTTAGTTTTGCCATAATTGGCTTTTTTTAGGAGCCAAGTATAATCAAGGGGCCTGATGTATAACTCAGCAGATGGGTTACTCATTCACAACGGTGACAGATATCCTGTTTGCCAAAATTTAAGTTCCATAGGATAAAATGGAATTTAGATTTCGGCAGATGGGATATCCATTGCCGCTGTGATGGAGTGACCCGTCTGCCGAGTTCTAAATCAGGCCCAAAGTTACAATACTCTAGGCCATCACAAGAGCTCTTGTGAGCTCTATACAGCGGTCAACTCACAAATGTGGTAGGATTCTCTGGAGTAGGGAGACCTGCAAATTAATGTCTTGATACTGCACTGAATATGTTGCAGATGATTTCCAACATCCTAAATTTTAGTATGGAAATTAATGCTCCTGGACTAACAGGCTATCCTAGTGACCGAGAGGTGGATTCTTCATTCCCCACGATCAAGATTTCTGTTTTTGTTCTTTTCAAGGACAGTAAACACTTTTTTGCCATGAAAATGTATGGACAAGATAGGTGGAGATGTTAGCCTGTTTTTTAGATAAACTTGAATTTTAGTGCCATCAGTGTATCATTTAACAGGTTCACATGGTACTGCTTTAGGAGCTGCACTAATGTGCACAGTAAGATTATGATGATCAAGCTTGAAATGTATGACTCCTTGAGAGCAGTGCATAACAGCTTATTATGCCTAGAGCCTAGAGCACAACTCCATTGACCTCACTTCGACTTGCCGATTGTGGTTGAAGAGGAATGAGCAAATCCATGCCAAGACAGAGCCAGTAATTCCAGCCTCTTCTTTGAGTCTGCTCAAGAGTATGTTATACTGTGTCATATGCTGCTGAGAAGTCAAGGAGTATGAGGTTTGTGTTTTTTGTCCAAGGACAAATGCAGCTTTTCTCTGACTTTAGCCAAGACATTTTTAGAGTAACAGCACTCCAAATTTAAAGATGTCCACACCTCCAACAGACATTTCTTACACTAGCAGGAACTGCTGTCGCAGAGGTTCTTGTCAAAGCATCAATAGTGTGCCATGTGGCTTTGTCAACGTAACGGTGCCGGCCATACAGCAGCCGGCCATACAGCACACTTTCAATATCTTATGTTATATTCAAACATAAAATTCCAAAGGTGGATTTTCCTTTTAAAAATAAAAATGAACAAAGACCCCCCTCTCACCATGGGAGTTTTTACTTTCACTTATTGCCACATTTTGGATGGTGGCGTGTTAAAGTAAAAAATTGCCATTTGTCTGCCCACTCTAAATATGTCTGACAGACAAATGGTCAAACCTTCAACTCCCCTTACTTTATCCAGCTGTTGGAGGAGTATGTTCCTGACATTCTTAAGTTCAGCACATCTCTAAATGAGGCAGGTGAAACTTAAGTATGGTGGAGAAGGTACTTCGTCAACCACTGTGACACAGTATGCTTACCACTAAACTATGGGGCTTATTTACAAGTCCCGTGTGCCACCAGTGCATCACTTTTAATATGGGAAAATGGGATGCACCGGCGACGCAAGGGGCTTTTAAATAAGCCCCTTATATTTCAGGCCTTTTGTCCTTGGTCATTGTGTAGAAGGAGGTGAAAGAACACTGAATCAGATAGGGATTTACAGTATACAATGATGGTTTTGATTTTAGGGATTAAAGCTTTTTTAAAGCAGTTTTTGGGAATGTACAAGGGGTGGTAGAGTGATGCAAGGGTATGTTTTCCAGGTGTGTGGGTTAGATAAAGGGTTCATTTTTTCAAAGAAGAGCAAGAGGTTGAGTCTTTCATAGGTCTGGTGTCTCCCAAATGGACATTTTTCAAGTTTGCCAGAACTGTCAACTCCTTGTAGATGTTAACACTGCAAAATGTGCAAAGGAGAGCCAAAATGGATGCCAGCAGCTCTGAGAGACCCCAGGAAGATGACAAAAGACCAGGAACCAGCCAGGAGGACCCACACAAGACCCAGGAGAGGGAGAAGAAGAAAAGGAAGTGTCGATCAGTGCAGAGGAGCAGAAAATACTGGTCAGAGAGGTGACCGAACAGCAGCACCAACTTTTTGTCACCTCTAAATTGCCAATTGGGAGGAGAGAGGCAATTTGGCAACAAATTGTTGACAAGATATACAGTGTGGAAGAAGTACTTAGAATGCCACCTCCAGAACCAGTGGAAGAAGCCATCCACTCACCCCATCCTCCACAGGATGAAGGTCTCTGGGCACAATGCCCCCTCCAGAACCAGTGAAGAAGCCATCCATTTGAGAGACTGTGGCCTTGCGCTCCCCAGGACCAAGCACAGGGCATGTTGCCCCGTCCAGAGCCAGTGGGCAAGTCACCCACATTGGAGACTGTGACCTTGCACTCCCCAGGACAGAGAAATGGGCATGTGGCCCCCTCCAGGACCAGTGGCGTTGTACCATCTTCCGGCTGAGGTGCCCCCCCTATTCCCTGTCCCCCTGAGGTGCCCGGCTATCTTTGACCTGATGCACCTGCAGTGTTCTCTCCATGTTGTTGCAGTAGGGAGGTGGGGCTTGGGACTATGTGATGTGGACCTGTGGCCCACGGACATTGAGAAATGGGGAGTGTCCCTACATTTGTAAATATGTATACACTTGTTGATTTGGATGCATATATTTATACTATTTTATACTATTACACTCACTTTAATCAATTCATTTGTGCCTTGCATTATTCCTTCGGGGTACGGGGTGAATATGTGATGTTATTGCATCTGGTTATGTATATGGTGTTGGGGGTGGGGGTGTTGCGTGTGTGTGTCACTCTCTTTTTCCTCCCCTGTGTGCTAGGTGGCAGTACTCACTGTGGTCATCTTCGCTGGCGTTGGTGTTCATAGTGGAGCAGAACGTAGAAGAGCACGGGAAACACATGCAACTTGGGCTCCATGGCAGCGTGGTTCTTCCTTGAGTCACCAGAGGTGAGTTGTTTCCCTTCTGTGCAGTGTTTCCGCCAGGCTTTTGATGTCGTTGGTACCGCCCCAGAAAATGTGGAGGAATGGTGTCTCATAGTACAGTGGGCGGAACATTGTTTTCCGCCTGGCTGTAGACGGTTACCACTGTGGTGCCTGTTGATTTTGTCCTGATGGTCGGTGTGTTAAAGTGGCTGTCTGTCTGAGCGGTTTCCACCGTGGTCATTATTTCATATTTATTACCGCTGGCCTGTTGGCGGTATTACCAGCACTATATCACCGACTGCCAGGGTTGTAATGAGGGCCTATGTTTGGATGCCCTAACAGAGATGATTGCTTGCTGGGGTCAGAAAACTACTTGATCTGTGATCACATTTTAAATAAAGTCGACTTTTTTTTAAATGCAGCAGAACAGGGCTGCATTGTTTTGTCTGTTTGAGAGTTGACAGTGGTGCCATGGACCGCTGGCTACTCCCCAACAAACGTTTTTTTAAACTCACTTAGGGCAAGAGTTTCCCAGAGGGCCCCTTCCCATTTGTGAATGGGTTAACACCCTCTTGCGGTGTCTATATATTATGTTCTATTAAGTGGATTTCTAGAGTGTGTCTAATCACCTTTAAGGATCTCCAGGCGCTGAGTAGGGCAGGCCTGAGGGGGAAGAGGAGATCATGCCTGTTACCTCTAAACTAGGCATGTCTTGGGCTTCCTTTGAAAGTCCATAAACTAGGGGAAGGTTATGAACTGTTGTGGGAGGTTGTTCCAGGTCTTGGCTGCAAGGTATGAGAAGGAGCATCTACCGCTTCTGGTCTTCTTGATGCGATTGATGTGTGCTCTTGTCTGAGACACAGATCGAAGGTGTCTGGTAAGTTGGTAGAAGTTGAGGTGGTGGTTGAGGTAAGCTGGACCGGTGTTGTGGAGAGCTTTGTAGGCATGGGTGAGTAGCTTGAACTTACATCTTTCCTGGACTGGGAGCCAGAGCAGATTGTTGAGGTGTGGAGAGATGTGGTTATTTTGCTTCCCATGTCTGGATAAGTCTGGTGGTGGTCTTCTGGTTGCTTTGGAGTCAGCGGAGAACATGAGCTGGTATTCCAATGTAGAGGGCATTTGCATAGTCAAGTCAACTTGTGATAAGTGCCTGGGTGACTGTTCCTCTGGTGTTAAATGGGATCCACTTGAAAATCTTGCATAGAATTTGCAGGATGTGGAAGCATGATGAGGTGACGGCATTGATCTGTCTGCTCCTGGAGAGGTTGGTGTCCAGGATGAGCCTAAGGTTCCGCAATGAAAGCGGTTTCTGTGATGTGATTTCAGTGAAGGCAGATGGAGAGCTGTCGAGAAGTTGATGGAGTTCTAGGTGGTCTGCGAGTTAGGTATTGATGGCTTTCTCCATGACTTTAGCTGGGAAAGGCAGGAGCGAGATGTATCTGTAGCTACTGAGAGTGTTGGGGTCCACTGTTGGTTTCTTCAAAAGGGCATGGACTTCTGCATTTTTGAAGCAAGACAGGAAGGTGACAGTGGTTAGGGAGGTGTTGATCATAGTGGTGAGCATGGAGGAGAAGATGGTTTTCCAAGTTTTTTTATGAATTGGGGGCATGGGTCTGAGGGGTCTCCTTACTGGATGGTATTTATCAGGGTGGTGGTGAGTTAATTTGAGAGGGGCTTCCAGTTGCTTAGCTGCTTTTGACGATGAGGGAGATGTCCTGCTAAGTGTTCCTATCAGTACACTCTGGGCCGAATGTTTTGTTGATCTTGGCAGTATTCTGTTTGAAGAAGTTTGAGAGGTCATTGCAGAGTGATTGGGGTGGGATGATGTTGTTGGCAGATGCAGAGTTGGAGAACTCCTTGACGATGGAGAAGAGCTCTTTGCAATTGTTGTGGCTGACCTCAAGTCTTAGAATTCTGTCCTTTTTCTTTGCATCTCATAGTTGTTGATGGTAGAGGTTGAGGGTGGCTTTGTATGTGGATCTTGTGGTGGTGTTTTTGTCAATATAATATTTTCCCTCAAGATGTTTCCAGTGGTGCATGGACTCCTTGAGGACTCCTTGGGTCATTTGTAGAATTTTTAGATCTTGTTTCTTGTGGGATCTTTTCAGATGGTGCAGTTGGTGAGCCATTTATTGAAGAACTTGGTGTTGACATTAAGGCTACTTGTGTGGTTGAATTGACATTCTTGTAGCGTCTTGTTATGGTTTTGTTCAGATATTTTGTCGCAGGGTCTTGACAGTGCTTTCGGTTTTTCTGGTGGTGTGGCTTGGTGGGAGGGTATCTTGAAATGTATGATGCATTGATTGGACCATGTGAGCGAAAGTTGTGTGGGGGTGCTGATCCTGTTGTTGGAGGGGAAAATAGGGTTGAGAGTGGGGCTTGCTGCATTGGTTGGTCTTTAGATAAACTGGGTGTGTCTGATGTTGCTGATTCTGTCAATGAGGGCTGTGGAGTAAGAGGTTGTGATATCTTACAGGTGGAAATTGAGGTCCTCGAGGACAATGTAGTTGGTTGATCCCATGGAGAGGGGTGCGATGAATTCCACAATGTGGTTGCAGAATTCTGCTCGGGGGCCAGGGAGTTGGTAGCCGAGTGTTCCCTTTAGAGTGGCATTGTAGTCTGTATTTTGAAGTGGAGGTGTTCCTGAGGTTGGTGCCTGAGTCCGTGTAGGTGGTGCAGTCAATCATGTTTTTGTAGATGACTGTGGGTCCTCTGCCTGGTTTGTGGGCTAAGTCCTGGTGTACAGCTGGTGTGAGGTGGTGGGGTGCTTTGGTTGTTTGGAGGTAGTGATGTTGGCATCTGAGGTGTTGCAGGTGAAATCGCAATGGGTGCAGGAGAAAGGTATTAATGTGGTACTGAGGAATGGGCAGCAGTAGCGTATTTGCTGTTGAGGTCTCAGAGGATGACAGAGGAGTAGAGGCAGTGTTTGTTTGCTACAGTTGCAGCTGCAACTGTGGTTGTGGTGTTGCTTTGGATGGTTGTGGGGCCAGGGTTCTTGGCACTGGGCGCGGTCCAGGTGCTGACGGGTGCAGATGGGCTTGCCTTTGGCGTGCCAGTGGTGCACCTGCAGTGCCCGTCCACTGCATGGTCACCCTGAAGCCTGCATTAAGTAGGTCCTGGGGTGGGCGGGGCTTATGTTTGCTGGAAGAATAGTAAGCAGGTAAACCGGGCCAGGAAAATACAGGCAGTGGCACTTTGTCAAAAGGTAGCAACTGGATCTGGTTAGAGCAAGCAGGAACTGGAGGCCCCAGGCAAGTGACAGGTTAAGTGCCCAGGTGCTAACTTTGAGGGCCTGATTCACAAAGGAAAATTTACAAATGTGTGTAAGTTTACCTTTTTTCAGGATTCATAAACTATGAGTTAATATTTGTTGACTGCTAAGACCCCGCAGTCAGAGTGGAGAACTGCACTCATAAAAAGATAGGACAGGCCTATCTTTTTATGTGCGGCGATCTCCACCCCCACTACGAAGCCCTTAACTTACTATTAGCTTGGAGTTTGTGAATACCAAAAAAACTGTAAACTTACACAAAAGTGTTAGTTTCCCTTTGTGAATTAGGGGCTATATGTTTTGCAACTGGATTTCAGTCGCAAAACATTGGTACATATGTTAAAGAACCACAATTTGGGAGGGCAACCCTAAAAACACCCCCTCTAAATACTGATTTGTTATGTGTTTCTGAACCCGTTTTAGGATTCCGTAACATGTTACTGAATCAGAACATTTGTTAAGTAAATAACAAAAATCCATTTTGCAACCCCTGTGTGTCTGTGAATTGTAGGCATTGAAACTGCAAAATGGCTTTGTACATCAGGTCCTTCGTTACATACAATGGGCTATCATTCCACAGTCATCTTGAGGTCTGTCCACAATCCCTCTGAATTCTTCTTCAGGTGATAGCTATGTCTATGGTAGAATAGTTTCCATAGATTTCTGTCACATTTCCAGAAAAACAGAAGAGGCTTTTACAAAGGGTTGAAAATATTCAACATTCCATTTCCTTTTTACTCTTTTTTATGTCAGTGGTTTTAAATGTCCCTGATAATATTATTCAATTTGCAAGATAAAATGTAACCATTTGTAACTAAAATCTTGATCCAAATGTATTGTGTTTTGAACCCTTTTTGGAGCTTTTGGTGCATTGCATGTTTAGGGCTTTTGAACTAATCAAAATCAATCAATATTTGTACAAAAAGATGAACAATTGGACTTGTACCAGTTATGGGATGTCAAATGTTCTCCTTATAATATTGCTTCATTATATTCCGCAGGGCCCTTACATTAAATAATGTATGCTATTTACTGTTCTTCATAGCACTTTGACAAATAAATTATGCTACAATCTTTTAAAAGTGGCATTCCTAATGAATCTTTGCTTTTTGAGACGTCCCTCACGAGATCTTGCCATGGTACTGCTCTTTGCAGAAATCTCTCATCACTCTCCTACCAGGATTAACTCAGTTCGCTAGCACTTTTTCTGCCCGCTTTCAGTACGCTCATCTCAGTCTCATTTTAAAACCGCTTAGCCTGTTTCCTTCTGTACTGATGCTTCACTAACATCAAAGTGGGAAGCAGCCACTGCTCTGCCTTGATCTAATTCCCGTGTTACCTAGTCAGAAAACCTCTGGTCCTGCGTGCCTACCATAAACACCCTGTGGTGAAAACATGTTGCTTGATGTTACGGTCATGGAAATGCATATGACCACACAACCTGGGGACCTTTGTCTCAAGAAACTGGCGACATGGCTGCCTGTGTGAAAACCTCCTGGAAAAGCCCTCAGTACTGAACTACAAAGGGGAAATAGAAAGTCATATTTTTAGTTAACCGGTACAATATGCTAGCGAGGTGGCTGGGTGGATGCATCTTGGAACAGAGCTCTGAAGTGACAGGCCTTCCACTCATTTAGCACTTTCGCAAGATGTAGTCTTTCAAACTCCATGCAACATGAATGGGGATGTGGACTACACTACGAGTATATTTAATTAGCATAGTTACGAAAAGGGATGGGATACATGGCATTCCCAAGCCGCATCGATGGACATCACATTTTTGGGCACTGAAAATCAGAATTTACACAATAAAGATTGGCGGAAAAGAAAGGAGATCACTCATTTCTTTAATTGATCTGTAGCAGAGGCTGTTTGTCGACAAAAATGTTTTATTTACATAAATACACTTTCCACTTTGACTACTTGATTCTTTTGAATCACATTTCATGTAATCAGTGATAAGAGCAATGCATGAGGAAACAGAATGCACATGTAACAATGCATTTTTATGAAAAATACCTTGCTTAATGTCTTAAACCATCTAAGTGTAATTTGCGTCCAAAAAAGAAGTTCCGGAAATGCCTCTCTTTCTTTTCTCTCTCTCTCTCTCTCTCTCTCTATATATATATATATATTTATATATATACATATATATATATATATATATATATATATATATATATATATATATATATGATGTTTACTTGCAGTTACTTAAGACCTTTGGGTGAAACCATTCTGTTGGCCGTATAGAGGACTTTTCCAGATTCCACAGGTATTGTGGGTCTCAGCGCTAGGAAGCTTTCTAAACTTCATTCTTCCATATAAGAGGAGTCTGTGGAGCACTTTCTTATGAGGCTGCTTAATCAGAAACAAAAATATAGTGGGACAAAATATATCAAGAATATTGAGGACAAAACTATCACAAATGTAAGTTTCTATAGGATGGCAAAGTTTCATTATACATAACTTCACATATACGTACCTTGATGATATATATATATATATGTATATATATATATATATATGCATATATATATATGTATATATATATATATATACACACACACACATACATATATATATATCCAAAGTACGTAGATGTGGTGTTCAGACTAGTAAATATATATTTGCTTAGTTGCACTTACGATATTACGACCTTCTCGATATTTTGGTCCTGGTTATTTTTGACACAATATTCTGTCCACACAATGTTTGTGTTTCTGATAGTCTATTGGTGATAACTTAGGCCCTCATTATGACATTGGCGGTAAATCCCACTTACCGCTATGCTGACTGCTGTCAACATACCACCGCAGCGGCGGATATCCTTTCACCATATTATGATACACACACACCAATCCATCACTATACAACCACAGACACAAGTCCACCACACCAAAGGTCAGTGATAAACTGGCGGTATCAAAACCCACACTATTACGCCAACAGAACAACGCCCACAACATTATGATCCACGAACCACCACGGCGGACATTCAATGGCGGTAAACAATTGGCGGTACATACAGCTGCGCTCAAAATACACACACAAACAAAACAACACCACATTGGACAATTCAAACAACACACACCTGGCACCCATACACACACCACACCCACACACCCACACCACTATAAAACACACACCCACAGTACCCACAACCCTTTACAACTACAAACCATTGCCACCAGAGAGAGAGACAGCAAGAGCACTCACACAACCAGAGCCACATAACACCATCACCTATACACCACCCACGCACCTTACATCACACACCCCAACACATCACCCTACACACCCTCACCAACACCACTCACACTACACCCATGACACCACAACGACACCCCAGATTATCTGAGGAGGGCCTAAGGGTCATGGTGGAGGAAATCATTCGGGTAGAGCCACAGCTATTTCGATCACAGGTGCAGCAGATATCCATTGCTAGGAAGATGGAGCTACGGTGGAGGATCGTGGACAGGGTCAACGTCGTGGGTCAGCACCGCAGAACAAGGGATGACATCAGGAAGAGGTGGAACGACCTACCGGGGAAGGTGCATTCCATTGCAGCAAGACACCAGCTCGCAGTACAGAGGACTGGCAGTTGACCCCCACCTCCTTCTGAACATCTAACAACATGGAAGGAGGACGTCTTGACAATCATGCATTCTGAGGGCCTGGCCGTAGTAGGAGGAGGACTGGACTCTGGTAAGTCAAATCTCTATTACTATCACCCCCCTACCTGCATGTCATTATATACCCCCACCCCAGCCTCACTCCCATCACTCCACCACCTCCCACACACCCTACCATCACAACTCACTCACCCCAATGCCAAGCCCAGCATGCACCACCAATGCATGGACACCACTCACAACCCTGCATGGACACCTATCACTAAAGCATGCACACTAGAGAATCACCTAGCCCACCACATAACAACTCACACAAGGAGAAGCTGCCAGGGCAATAATAAACATGGAGGGCAACCCACCCATGCACAATATGTCACACACAGAAATAATAACACTGCATATACATCCCCACAGGTATCCCAGCCAATGTCACTGGAGAAGAGGTGCCAGCAACATCCAGTCCCCCCACAGAAGAGGCCCACAGTGATGACAGCGACTCTGCTCACCTGGATGTGGATGACCAACCTGGCCCATCATGGACCTCCGGACAGCCTGTTACCCAGGCACAGTCCAACACCACCACAGAGCCTCACTCCTCAGGAAACACCACCACAGCACCCACCCAGCATGCTTATACTTCTGTCCCCTGGACACATCAATCAGCAGTGTGTCCACCACTCTAGGGACCCCAGGGCACTCCCATAACCAAGACAATCAGGGACCTGGGGTCAGTGACAGTGGGCACACCGTTCAGGGGACAAAGGCACAGGACAACAAGGAAGCTGGGAGGACTGCTGTGCACCAGGGGGAGGACAGGCCCAGAGAACCGACTCTCCAGGAGGCACTCACCGCGATCCTGGGAGCATATATACATTCCCAGGATACGCTGGGCCAGATCATGGACAAGTTGCAGGAGAACATGGGCTGCAGGAGAGACAGTACCAGGGGATCAGGGAGGACTTGAAGTCCATCATCACCACCCTGGTCTCCAATGTAGGGGTGCTGGCAGACATGGACAACATTATGAGGGAGGCAGTATCACACCAGCCGGCCCCTGTCACTAGCCAGACTACTGAACAGCCCTCCATATCCCCTGCCGCTAGTGGACAGGAGGCCCCACCACAGAAACAACAGGCCACCAGCACCCCTCTACCTGCAGAAGGAGAACCACCCCGCAAAAAGTCCCTGCGATCCAGGCAGAAGCCAGAGACAATTGCCCAGACCCCCACCAGGAAATAAGACTCTCCAGAGTGTCACCCTTGTATCCCACCCTGTCACCCTGTCCACCTTGAACTGCCATTGCTCCCCTTCCAATGCCCCCTTGGACAATGCACCTGTGCTACGAATAGACTGGACTCTACCCCGGACTTTCCTCCATCATCACTCCAGCCCATTGCACTTCCCACTTTTCTTCAGAGCAATGCAATAAACACACTCTGAAAAAATACCAGTATGGAGTATGACAAATGATATAAGTATGTATTTATTTAACAAGGTTTAAACTTTGCAATTCAACTGTATAGTAATGTATACATAGGAAAGACCTGTAGTTGGCTGCAGTGAACACACCAGGAGCAATAGTGGGCACCAACATCTGCAAAAAGAGTTGCCAAACAGTACAGTGAGTGGGCATAGAAGTGGGAATTCACAGCCTGCCAGTGACAATGTCAAACACAAAACTCCATGAAATGTGAAGTTACACTGCCTTACCTGTGTGTCATTGGAAGTATTGACGTATCACTGCAGTTCTGTTGTCCTCATCCTCATCCTCTGCCTCCTCATCTTCACTGTCCACAGGGTCCACAGCTGCCACACGGCCATCTCCAGCCTCCTCCTCCTGCAGAAAAGGCACATGGCGTCTCAAGACAAGGTTGTGCAACATGCAGCATGCCAAGATTATCTGGCAGACCTTCTTGGGTGAGTAGCACAGGGATCCTCTTGTTAGATGGAGGCACTAAAACTTGGCCTTCAGGATGCCAGAGGTACATTCTATTATCCTTCTTTTTTGCCCATATGCCTCATTGTAACGTTCCCCTGCCCTTGTCCTCGGACTACTCACAGGGGTCAGTAGCCAGGAGAGGTTGGGGTAACCAGAGCCACCTGCAAATATCGAGGGACAACTGTTAGCCACACACTATGCCATATGGCCCACACTATACCCATACACCAACATCCACTGGGTGGGAACCAGGGTTCACCTATTAGCCACACCCTGTGCCTCTGTAGTTGGGCCATCACATTTGGGATGCTGCTATTCCTCAGGAAAAAAGCATCATGTACCGTGCCTGGATACTTAGCATTGACATGGTAGATGTACTGGTCGGCCAAATACACCATCTGCACATTCATCGAGTGAAAACTTTTTCGATTTCTGAAGACCTCTTCATTTTGCCGGGAAGGCGGGGTACAAATGCAGTGTGTGTTCCATCAGTCGCCCCAATGATGTTGGGGATATGTCCCATTGCATAGAGGTCAGCCTTCACTGTGGCCAAATCCTCCACTTGGGGGAAAACAATGTATCTGCACATGTGTTTAATCAGGGCAGACAACACTCTGGTCAGCACTATTGAGAACATTGGCTCCGAAATTCTTGCTGCCAAGCCCACTGTCACTTGGAAAGAACCAGTTGCCAAGAAATGGAGCACTGATAGCACTTGCACAAGAGGGGGATCCCATCGGGGTGACGGCTAGCAGATATCAAGTCAGGCTCCAATTGGGCACACAGCTCTGTGATTGTGGCCCTGTCAAGTCTGTAGGTGAGGATAATGTGCCTGTCCTCCATTGTTGCCAAGTCCACCAGGGGTCTGTGCACGGGGGTATGTCTCCATCTCCTATTCATCCGCAGCGGATGCAATCTATGGAGCGAAAGAGTGAGGAGCCGGTCATAATCTGTACATTTTAGCCACTACAGTTCAATGCATGCTTAGCTGTTTATTTAATGTATTATTGGCATATGTCTTGAATGTACAGTTGTGATCTGTGACGCCGTAAGGATCCATGGTCTACCCCCCCTGAAATGGCATCCGCCTGTCCTGTATGGAGGGACAGGTGGAGGTGAGTTAATTTCGCTGAGGTTGTGTGCCGTTGCAGGAGGCGGTTGGAAACCGCCATGCAACTCCTCATTGGTTATTATTGGGCCCTATGGGGTACTGTAGCCAATGGTGATGTACGCCGGTGGTGACGGTATGCACCGCCGAAGATGTCACCACTATTTTCTATTTGTTCACTCACTTGCTACCTGACCTTCAACAAGAGAGGACCTACACTGCATGTGCGGCGGTGACCTGTGCATGGAACATACCATGGCCCGTGTGACTGTGGAAAGGGCCCCTGCCTTCACCTCAGCGTAGTTGGAGTGACTCGTGGATGGGGGTCCTACCCCAGTACGGACTGCTTTATGGGCCTCCAGACCAACAGGTGAGTACACTGTGAGCACAATGCGTGGTGCATGAATGCATGGAGTGGTGTGTGTGAAGGCCTCGTGTAGGGGGTGTTGATGGATGGGCCATGGGCAGCGTGCAGCATATACGCTGGGGCATTTCTGTGCGTAAGGGGATGGGAGGGCTATGGTAGCCCATGAGTGTAACAGGCAGGACGGTTTAACTAATACCTTTCCCTGTGTATATTTCCTCTGCTGGTCAGCGCCTATCAAAAGAAGGGTATATGGTGTGCCATCGCCAAGGATGTGCGGACCTTGGTGGTCGACAGCAGGCGGAGCACCCACTGTCAGAAACGGTGGGAGGACCTGAGACGCTGGGCATGGAAGATGGCGGAGGCCTAGCTGGGGATGGCCTCTCAGCGGTGGAAGGGGTGCCTGTCAAACCCTGACCCCCCCTCATGGCCTGCATATGGGCGG
This sequence comes from Pleurodeles waltl, assembly GCF_031143425.1. Lineage (NCBI taxonomy): Eukaryota > Metazoa > Chordata > Amphibia > Caudata > Salamandridae > Pleurodeles > Pleurodeles waltl. Next base: position 490,100,341 of record NC_090436.1, read on the forward strand.
TGGCCTATCTTGAGCTGGATGGGCGCTTGGGTGCATCACAGCAGCAACAAGGGGGTGAGTACAGTGCCCATCATTACTATTTATGCCTGGTGGGGTGGTATCTGGGTGGGGGAAGTGTGCCTGTGGGTGCCCCTAGGCCAGGGCTGACATTGCAGTGCAGGTCCCATGTTGGGCAGGATTCTGATGTGATATTCCTCCAACCTAGCTAGTAGGCATCCACTAATGGGCAGGGCTGTGTGGGTCCTAGGTATGCTGCAGTGGCCGGTATGTGCCCATCCCCATGCCCTGGTGACTAGCATTGTTACTGGTAGTGCATTGCATAGTGTGTAGGGCTGTTCCCTATGTGTGAGTTTGGTATGGACGCCAACGGTGGAGTTGGTGCAGTCGTTGACCCAGTGTATCCTTTCTCTCTCCCCCCCTTATTGTTTTGTCATCCTATTCTTATGTGCATTAGCATCATCTGGCGGAGGAGCAGAGGCACCAGCGACGGAGGGAGCTGCATCCCACAGGACCCAGGAGGCAGAGTCCACCAACGTTGAGGGCACCAATGGGATGGAGGGTGAGGGGAGCACAACGATGGAGACTGGAGGGGACAGTTCGGACACAGATATCTCCTCCGAAGGAAGCTCCCTGGTGGTGGCTGGCACCTCTGTGACCACCCCAGCTATAGGTACAGCCGCCACCCCTGTACCAGCACTGCCCTCCCAGCAGCCCCTCAGCGAGTTGCCCGTGCCCGCTCACGAAGGTGGCATCTCCTTCGCCCCAGGCTCCTCAGGCCCTGCCCCAGTTAGCCCTGCTGCCTTGAGTGAGGAGGCTATTGATCTCTTGCGATCCATCTCTGTTGGGCAAGGTACTTCGTCAACCACTGTGACACAGTATGCTTCTCACTAAACTATGGGGCTTATTTACAAGTCCTGTGTGCCACCAGTGCATCACTTTTAATATGGGAAAATGTGATGCACCGGCGACGCAAGGGGCTTTTAAATAAGCTCCTTATATTTCAGGCCTTTTGTCCTTGGTCATTGTGTAGAAGGTGGTGAAAGAAAACTGAATCAGATATGGATTCACAAGATACAATGATGGTTTTGATTTTAGGGATTAAAGCTTTTTTAAAGCAGTTTTTTGGAATGTACAAGGGGTGGTAGAGTAATGCAAGGGTATGTTTTCCAGGTTTGTGGGTTAGATAAAGAGATCATTTTTTCAAAGAAGAGCAAGAGGTTGAGTCTTTCATAGGTCTGGTGTCTCGCAAATGGAAATGTTTCAAGTTTGCCAGAACTGTCAACTCTTTGTAGATGTTAAATATCTACCTGGTTTAATATATAGCCTTGTTGATTTGTTTGCATTGATTCGCGATCAAACATGGAATTACAGGAGTTTAAACGTCATTAAGTACTGCTCCAATAGAATCTAAGAGATACTAGCCATTTAAGATGCAAGATGTTGAAGAAGTTTTCATAGAAAAAGTTTTTTGTCACTTGGTGTATTTGCAATTGAAATGAGGCATCAACATCAAAGGGGACTGTCAGATTTTGTAATTACGTTGACCTATGATGATAGCTCTCGCCAAGGATGCCAAGAAAAATCTTCCTTTAGCACCATGTTTAGTGTATTTTACTTCAATCTCAACGCCACTGTTTTTAAAAGGCTTGAAAATGATTGCTTGTAAGTACTAGTTATTTTGATGGGTGAGTCAGTATACCAGGTTTGACATGTTAAAAATGTGGCAGTATTATGAAGATTGCAATTGTTTTTAAGAATAAAGTCAATTTTAGAATACTAGGGCCCATATTTATACTTTTTGACGCAAAACTGCTTATACGCTGTTTTGCGTCAAAAAATGTAACGCCGGCTAACGCCATTTCTTTGCGCTGCTCGGGCATCAAATTTATACTTTGACGCACGGCGGCGCAAACCACTGGTGTGAGTCTTTTTTTTTTACTCAAACCAATGCGTCACGTCGTAAAGAAAAACAACGTTAATGCGGTGAAAATGACTTTAAGCCGGTTTACGACATTGCAAACCGGATATGCGCCTTTTTATGATGCAATTTGCGTCAAAAAGCGGCGCAAACACTGCAAAATGTGCAAAGGAGAGCCAAAATGGATCCCAGCAGCTTTGAGAGACCTCAGGAAGATGACAACAGACCAGGAACCAGCCAGGAGGACCCACACAAGACCCAGGAGAGGGAGAAGAAGAAAAGGAAGTGCTGGTTCAGTGCAGAGGAGCAGGAAATACTGGTCAGAGAGCTGACGGAACACCAGCACCAACTTTTTGTCACCTCTAAATTGCCAATTGGGAGGAGACAGGCAATTTGGCAACAAACTGTCGACAAGATAAACAGTGTGGCAGAAGTACGGAGAACAGTCATTGAGTGCAAGAAACGCTGGCATAACTGCAGGCGCAGGACCAAGGAAAAGATGGCCAGGAACAGGAAGGCAGCACTGCAGACTGGAGGTGGGAGTCCAGCACCGCAGGAGGCCCTGAACCACATGGAGGAGATGGTGGCAGCCGTCATCCCTGAGGAGATTGTCACAGGGATTCAAGGACAGGACAGCACAGACTACCAGGAGACAACACAGATGCAGGGTAAGTCGCTTGGGTAAGAAAAATGGCTATTTGTAAACTGTAAGCAGGGGGGCCTACCTACTACACAATGCATGGAAATCATGATATTCAGGGAGTGGAATGGGCAAAGGGGCACGGCACGGGGGCACAGGCTGTTCAGAGGAAATTTAACATTGACAACAGTTGCCACTACCACCTCTGCTGTGTGTGCAGGTCAAGTAGCTGATGGCAGTTACGTGCCCATGGATCAAACACACTCAAATTTGAGGGTTCAGGATGACAACATTATCAATCTCCTGAAATCAATAAAAATTTGCTAAACCAGTCAAATGTGAATGTCCATAGTCGCTACAAACATCAGCCATTGTCATAATCATTATGAGGTACACAGCAGTAATGTCATACCCATGCTGCATATGTCAGGGTCCACCGTGTGCCTTGGTCACAGTAGCTGCAATTACACCATGCAACATCCCAACTGTCCTACTGCTCAGACAACAGCATTGAGGGGGAGGACATATGTAAGTGTCTAGTGAAATACACCCGCACAGTCAGAGGAGTAACTGGAACACTGCTAGGACCATCAGTGCAATCCAATGTAGCACACATTCCCCAACATCAACATTACTCACTACCAATGCTGACATCTATAGTGTGCCATGCCAATGTTATACATAGTATATGCTAGGTCTCAGAAACATATAGTTGGATGTGAAATATCTGAGACTGGAGCAGTTCCACATTGTTAAGTGTGGTGCAAGTGCCATCAGAACACCCACAGCCAGTGCAAGGCCGCAACATGAGAATGGAAGTAGACGGAGGGTTGAGTAGGACAAGAAGGTGGCAACATACAATTTGGGTTGAACCTACACCTAGAGGATATGACGCTGACATTGCCCAAAACTGCCCACATGACATGGAGGTGAGGTATAGACCAGGTAGAATGCTAATATTAATGACAGGAACAATGAACAGGAACCAAGATCACAATGTGCAACTATTAGGAAGTCAGGCACGTCACATTACAAATGCCACAACACAGACACACTAATTGTACCATATCTCATTGCAGAGGATGATGGCTCTCCTGGGGATATGCCTGTCCTGGACTTCCCTGATGACATGGATGACGAGCTGACAAACCTCAGCCAGCAGACCCTCCAAGATGTCCTCGGAACCCTCCACACCCCAACTTCAGTCGCAAGGAGGAGCACAGATACAGCAGCCATCACAGAGGTCCCACCCACCACCCCAATATTACGACCTGCCAGCTCCAACCCAGCTGGGGACTCTGACAACACTGGCACCAGCTTTGAGTGAACTGTAGATGGAGTACAGCAGCAGCTGGCCAAGGAGGTGCGGTGGGGATGCAAAATATGGCAGCCAGCCTAGAGGGGGTGCATTCGTGCATGATGACAACAGCAGAACAGGCAGCAGACATGCAAGGGCGAACATCTATCTTGCAAGAACTGCAACAAAGTGAGAAGGAAATCAGCACAGCAGTAAGGGAGTTGACACAACACCTCCAACAACAAAACTTTCAACACATGCACAAATGCAATATTGACCCCCTCAGGGCCGAACTGGCTGCCTACCACAGTGATGTAGCTGCTATCCTTAAGAACCAGCACCTCCTCCTTGCTGCAGTACTGCCCTTAATAGCCCCACAGTTGGCAGCAACTGGGATTTCTGACTCCACATCTTCAAACACTGAAGTGTATGTTGCCCCTTCAAACTCACCACCACCAAGGGCAGTGGAGACGACACACACATCAGAAGATGAAGATGTGGAACAGATCACCTTCTCCCGCAAGAGTACCCGGTAGCACAAGTCCATGCCACATGGCCCCTTATATCGAAGGTCCTGTGCTTTGTAACATACCAGCCTTGCAACAGCTGCTCACAACCACTGTTCTCCAACCCACTCTTTATCTTGTCAGTCTGCCCTATGATTGTCTCTCACTACCTCATTGGCAATTCATGTCCCTCTGCACTGTATGACACTTCACCCCAGCATGTCCAATGACATGTCCTTTTGCACTTGTGTAGGATCACAATGGAAGGTGTCACACTAATGGACTGACAATCCTGGACTATGTAATTATTGCACTACAGCACTTAAATAAATAGCACTTACACAACCACTTTGTTTCTGTGTAATGTGGCACATCAAACGTGAGGGAGATTAGTGATGTTTGCCTCATGTCAATGCCTATAGAATGTCAATACAGCTGGCCTGAAAGAATGTGGGCTGATAACTATGCACTGTGGTCTGGATTGCACCATCATCTACCCTTCCTGAGGGTTAATTCTGAGGTAACTAGAAACTATATAGTATAATGCTGTGTTAGAAAGAATAAGTCTTCTTCAAGGGATATCTAAGCAGAAATATATTGTCTTCTAATTTTTCTTCCAGACAATCTTTACGTCTGTGACATTTATCACAATTTTTTCCTCACACACACCATGCAGCAGGAATAGATGTGTATAAGTGTACGTACAAATAAGTAACCTGGCTATACAATGTGACAAATGATAGATGTGAGTTATGTATACTATACTACATGAGATTATACCATCACTCACCTTATCAGGGTGCACATGAAAATCAGGCTGCAGGCAGACGTAACACAGTGTCCTCAATACCAAATCTGGCCTCAAAGTATGTCAGATTGAAAACATCCATCAAAACTTAACAACACATTGGGATCCATAGTAACCTTGAGTGGTGGGTGCAAATGATGGCAGATGCATAGAGAAGTAGCTTTGGTGTAGCTGCCAATGTGACAGTTCAATTGGGATTTGGATGCAGGATGGAACACAAATGCAAATACTAAATGGACACTGTTCACCCATGCCAAGGCCCTGATCCCCAAGCATATGACACATACTGTAAAGGAGTACCTAAATATTTATTTAACAGTAAACAACGGATACTAAAACTAGGGGAAACACCTTAACTATCCTAACCTATCCTAACTACACATTACCCACAACTGGCCCTAACTAACCTAAGCTAAACTTACTTATCACATTTAACTAAACACTCTAAACATCAACCTCCCACCCCTCTTATATGATGGGCCACGTTGAGGACAACATATGCTAACCTAAAAACATACTATCTTATACTAAACAAATATATATTTTGTGGGCTTTTTTAAAAATATATATTATTTTTTTTAAACACAAAACCCCCAACATCACCCCCCACCCACCCACACACATAATAAAATGTAAAAATATCATACCCCCAACCCACTACTACTAACTAAACTAACAGCCTATTCTAACCTAACACGAAGCCCCCTAAACCCACTAATTAAAAGAACCAGGAAAGAGGAGGGAGGGGAGGGAATCATGGGTGAGGGTATCCGATTTACAAGTTTGCCCTCCGCAGGGTCTTCTTAATGACACACACCATCTTATTTATTTGTGACACCTCCTGCTGCAGCCTGTCCAGTCTGTGCAACATCCGTTGCATGTCACCCTGCATAGCTCGAAAATCTGCAGGGTCAATGACTGCAGCAGGGGTGGTCTGAGTGTCAGTTGTTGAGGGCTGTCTGGTTGGTGGTGCCATACTTGGAGGGGGAGGTGCAGGTGCAGGTGCTGCTGTCAGTGGTCCTTTAGCTGAGGAAGTCGATGGTCCTGCAGTGGTGACTGTCATCCTTAGTGCCACCTGGGTCGTAGTGGTGGTGGCGGCTGTTGTGGACACCGAAGGGCCCCCTTGGGCAAATGCCCTCCACACCCCTGAGGCTCTTTCATGGTCATAACGCCGTGCCATGTGCCGGAATCTAGACTCCACATCCAGAATGTGGAGGTAACGCATCGCCCGCCGCTGAAATTCACAGATCTGGGTGGCATCCATATTGGCTGCTGTTAAAAAAAAAAAAGCAAAACATTAGGTACTTCATTGTGTGATATAGCTACTGATGAGAATAAGACAATACATCTAATGTAGCTGAAACAGGTCATATCACCATACATATCACAGATTCTCCCTGAGGAAGTACATGCCAACGCAGCCTACACAAGTCCTATCTAACAGCACAGCAATGCTCTAAAAGACGTGTAACAACTTAAATGACCTATGCATCATTGTTCAGCCATTAGTCACATAAAAAAATTCTGCAAGTCCTCCACATGTGACAGGCCAACTAATGACTATCTTCTGGATGACAGTCAATGGCCACAAGATCTGTGATTTGTAAATCGAATTGCCAGGATGGTATGCAGTTTCTAATCAAGAGTGGGTATCCTAGGTTTGGACAAGTGTTTTACAGATTTACATGTCTGAGTACTAAACTTGGATCATCACACCAAGGTACACATTTCATAACCCTAAGCCTGTGCCTCGGGGGGGATGGACAAGCAACACATACTTTCAAACATCAAGGACACCCAGGAAGCTTTGGACAGCTGTACATGGGTTTAGGCAGTCCACCACAGGTAAAGAGGGTGTCCAACTAGGATAGACACACACCTTGGACAATCCCATCCACATTTATGTTTGTAATTGCAGACAATTGTCAACATCATTTGATACCACTAATGCCTGTCCTACAACAAGCAGATAGATGCAAGTACACATCTGGGCATGAGCTGCATGCACACCTATGACATTGTACTCAAGTGCCACATACATGTAGCACAACATGTGGAGCTACATGCTGCTAGGAAGTCAAATATACAGTCGAACATGTTCATTATTGAACAGGGAGGCTCAAGTCTGTGGGTAAATCTTTGGCATCCCTATTCTGTGAGATTCAGGGTCTGACTTGCTGACTAAATCATGAATATGGCCCTCTGCTAATTTGTGTTTAAAAACAAGTGTCACCCTCTTCACATGGTCATGCCTACAGGGCTGCACTACAATCCCAAAATATGTCTATACACTACTGATTGTCCAACTCAAAGATGGAAAAAAAGTGAAACTGCAGTCAAGTTACATATCAGATCATGTGCAAGCACATCATACCTTGCTATATGTCCAACACACAGGAGTCAATCACACAACAGCTGCAAACACAACACAGAACAGAAATATCAACACTTACTGGATATGTCTGGGTCCGCAAATCGAGCCACTTCTCTAATTGTGTAAGGGGAAGGTCCACCTGTAAAGCATGGAAGGGTGAAATGTGCTCAATGTCTGTGCACTGTACAACACTTTCAAATAAAATTACTGTGTGTAACATTATATATGAAAGTCCAGCCTCTCAGGCATGATGATACTCCAACATACATACCACTATAAACATGTATAGACCCTGTCACTCCAGTGAGTGATATACACACACATCTGAACACATGCAGTGGCCCTAACTATCATGTGGTGACAAACGTGCTCCATCAATTGGTTGCAGACTCATTTATGGAGTGTACTCCTCTCATCATTTGTAGTGATAAGAGACATGCAAAGCCACATTCCTGGAGCACTGCAATACCAGTCACTCAGGTATTGTGGCTTGTGCATCAAGGGACAATCAGTTACTGTGTGATGCTCATGTGGGTTGATTGAAGGTCATGATTTATCATGCTTTCTATGGTCCCTTACATGTAGGGCCTGTGTTGTGTGTAGGTTACATATGCTACATTAACAGTGTACCCTGAGACACATGTTCCCCCCATGACACCATAATGGCAGGGATCCTGTGCATTAATTTGTGACAATTTGAGGCAAGACATGGATTCGCCATTTTTAATATTTTAAAACAACAATGAGATACATGCTGACAGTGTATATTGTGGTCACCAATGACAGAATGCACGGGCACAGCTGTAGTCATTGCACCTGAAATGTGTCATTCATTGCCCTGTGTACCCATAATGGGTTTTGGAAATCACAGTTAGTCACATTCATCATCTTACATTTGCCAAGTTGAGAGATCAGTGGGTATACAGCAAACTGACACTCTCACATTATTAAAACATGGATTAGTAAATGTACCACTGTGTCAATCATGATGATGTAGGTTTCAATTTGTATGTACCTACGGAATGGCAGCAGTCACAGGAATGCTGGTCTTCTGATCTTAGCATACACCCATGTCTGTGATAGCCTCCATACTGGGAAGTTAGTTATTGTACATATGCTGCACTAGATCAGCAGGGGTGTACCAAACGAAACTAGCAAAGTATCAGGGAACTTTATATGTATGATGGAATCGGTAAAGGGTCCCTTGCATAACATCATGCACGTAATACATTGTGAGCATGCATTCCCCAACGTCAGGTTTCCCTTGATGACCCCATAACTTATGAGAAGTGCATGGCTATAGAGTAACACAGACTGGAAATGCATTAGCTCTGTTCCAGCTATTGTGCCCAAGACCAATTTAAAACACACAGGTACAATGAACAAAGGGCCATGGATAGTTGTTATCCCTCAATTTGTATCATTTGCTTCATGTTATATGCTACAGCTATAGAAAGTAGCACCAAACATTTAGAAATGAACCCATGTGCATTACTTTGGCATCCATTCCTAATTTAATTGCGGCACAACCAAGTCAAACTAACAGCCTAAGATATTACCTGAGGTTAGAAAGAAATTGGTACGTATGGGCCAGAATACAGTTCAGACATGTATTCGAAATAACTGGGGAACACATTAATTCTTGGAATTAGCTGGTGAAAAACATCTCTTTCCTTGTACACTCACAGACCATGGATAAAACATATGTTAGAGCCACATTAGCATCATTGATTGACGTGAAGGCAGCACTAATTTACAAGCTCCAGTTGTGTTTTGTAACTTAGTGTAGCTGTTGCGTCAATAAATGACGGTAATGTGTAGTAATTATTGTATATCTCAGGGCCACTGTATGTTTAACTTTCATTCCACATGTCCAAAAACATTGCCTGCAGCATATCAACAAATCTGCTACTGTCACTACAGAGCATTTAAATGTGCACATTACTCTAAATTGTTTACACCAACAGGGCCACCAATCACAATACCCAGGTGGTCCAGCAGGTCTTGCTCTCTGGCAACAAGGTCAGCCTAGCGGTGCTTTAGTTGCTGGGTGTTGCGCGGTGTGTTGTAGACGCCTTTGACCTCCGGAGCCTCCTCGCCTCTGTGTGATACCCCTGTATCACCCTGCCACCTGCTTCGATCATCAAGGGGAGGAAGTGGCACACCAGCCAAATGAATACCCCCAGCTCCTCCTCACCCATTCTCCCCAGACGTGGCCTACCCAACATGACAGAAATAATATGAAAACTAAAGGGTACAGAGGATAATAAAGGGAAAGGAGGGAGGAAAATGAAATAAAAGTAACCCTAAAACAGCCCAACTATACCCAAACTAACACTACCCACAACAGACTCCCATCAGTACAAAGACAAAATTAGACACCAAAAAATGACAAATAAACACTTACAATGAACAACTGAGACAATTACAAATAACACAGATGACAAACTGGATGGCACACAGGAGACAAAATCACAATTGGGACAGACAAAGCTCTAAGCACAGCCACACAGTCTAGAAAAATCACAGACTGCAAAGTGAAAGTGAAAGTACACCCACTGTACCAATTCTGTAAACAGGATATCCTATTACATCACTTCCTGACTCAAATGCAGTGCGTTTTTATTATGATGCGTCAAAATATTACGACGCATACAGTCTGTGCGTCAATATTTTTGACGCACATTCTTAAAAATTACCCTGCATCCATAGTTCCAAATATTTTGCATTGGTAAACAATTTCATGGGGTACAGTGTAAGATTTACAGCTCCGGGCCAATGGATGTATCATGGCTGTGAGCATCATTTTTCGACACATATGCAGCAATTTTTGATGCATATGTGTCTTTTTTTATGTGTATGCATCAAAATTTATGTCTTTTACTGGGTTTGGGTCATTTCTCACATTTTTATAGTACATGACAGCTGTAACTATACAGAGATAGGCTGTTTGCACCTACATTGTGCATTCCAGTGTTTGGGCACATGTTGCAGATCACACTACTGTGGACCATGATCCTCTAGTTGTTGTACCAGATTAGCACTCTTCACTCACGCAATAGATACCCAAACTTTTGGAATACAAATTGGTATTACCCGTTTTGAGCAGGTTGTGCATCAATAGAGGATAGCAAGTCTACGCAACTTAATACATTAACTCATTACCTGTGTGTCAATGTCTGTGAATTGGCTACTTCATTTTTACTTGGCCCCCTGTGTGAACATCACAAGACGTGTTCCCAGAAATGTGCTTGTATGCATATGTTGTAAATGTGGACAACCATAAGATGCTATTCAGTGAGGCAAAGACTCAGGAAATGTGTTTGTCATACACGTAGCAACAAATGCTGTGTGTACTTCCCTGAATTTTGGGACAAAAGCATCTCCCATGACAAACTATGCACAGGATGGATAGAGGACGGGTGATAATGGCAATGTTACAAGACTAAGCCATCACATGTACTGGAATGTTGGATACCACTTCCTGGTCACTTGTTTGTATACTACCCATGAGTCAGGCATTTGACAATGCTATGTGGGCACGGTGTATGTGACACAGAGCCCTAAAACCAATCCAAAATTATAATGTCACTCCACAGTTTGAGTCATATAAATGACCTATGATTCTCCTGTGGCAGTGGAGGACCAGCAGACCAAGCAGCATGTGTTTACATATTTCCATTGGTTAATTGCACAGTGGTGTCCAGTTCAAGTGTGTGGCCATGTGTCCCCTGTGTCATTATTGGGGTCCATGTTGTCACAGTCACATGCAGGTCTAGTCATGCGTCTGTGGATCCATTCCCTGCATTAACAGAGTATCCTTCAAAGCAGAATTGAATGAAAGCCAAAGAGGAATTGACAACACACATGGGGATAGTCCAGCTATGGCACTGCAGAAGTTTTATGAGACTGACAACAGGGCAACCTTGGTGTGCTCTCAAAGTTAATGATTCAGTAACTTTAAACCGGCAGGTTTCATCCCAACATTTGTACACAGGGTGGCCTCAAATTCCCACTGCAACCGGGAACATCAGTGCCTCTGTGCTGATTAATCTCACCGCTATTCACCACGCAAGCCCCATCAATAGGTTGGGGCCGATGTGAATCTGTGTGTGGACCATCAGGGCACAATCATGTTTTGTCCTTTCATGCACATTAGGATACATTGTTTGTTGTGCTGGAGGCACCATACCCAATCCATGCATACAGCCATGGTACATTGTCTCTGTTTGTCATTCATGAATACATGAAACCCAGACAAAGGATGGGCTGTGATTAGGCTATTTGAAGACATGTCCCACACCATGATACAATAAGTAAACTGATTACGCTATACAATCTATTTGAGGATTCATTGTAGACCTACCAGAAACAATACCCCAGGAGGAAAGTGAGAGCATGGAAAGCAACTATGAGGCAAATGTAGCCACAGGGAACCTTTATGGTAACACAAAGACAGGAACCAATCGGGCTAACAGGATGGAGGCTCTGTCAGGAACTAACATGAACAAGGCAAATACACAGTGAGCAGACTCTGACTGGGAAAAGCTGGAACAACACTGTGGAAAAGGAAAACTGTATTTGTCCTGTGGGCTGCAACGCTACACAATCACCCAAAGCCTGTGTTACACAAGTGATTTATACGGCAATGCATAACAAGGATATTCATATAATGGCAGCTTCTAATCCTTTACAGGCAGCAGCAAGGGCAGTGCAGGTTCAAATGGCTGGTCTGCATGGAAGTGCTCACAGTTGTGTGCATCTTCAGTCTCTCACAAGTCCTGTAGGTGAGAATCAAGTTCAAAGGGCCAACAGTACCTTTCACATGGGAAGCAATGGACAGTTGATTACAGGTCCTACAGACTACCAGGCAGTGCATTATCTGACCTGAAGTCCATGCAGACAGATGTACTATGGCTATGGCATGCCATACTAAAGAGGGAAGCACACTGGAGTCAGAATGTGAGTTTGGGTGTGCGTAGATGAAGGATTAACTGGGTACAAATAGTCTAATTCCAGGGCCCCCTAGAGAAGGGTGGGGAGAGACTGAAAACATGGCAGTGGCAGGACTTATGACCTGGGATGGACTGCGCAGGGCATGTCTTGTGAGCAATGCTTTTCATACCTGGGGCAATCGTGCTATCCATTTGCAGCTTACATGGACTTCTTGTCACACATACTCCTTGCAGAGATGGCTGATGTCACACTTACTGCTGTCAAGGGTCTGGTCATACATTCCTGTTACCAATGCAATAGCACATTCACTGCCTCATGTATGAAGCAGTTTTTTACCTTATGAATGATGGTGTCTTAGTTGTGTGCCATATGCTGCAATGAACCATGTTGCCAACATGAATATACAAAAGAGGATGAGATAGTGAGTGAAATGGTGCTCCTGTTGTCACTTCTATTTATCCCTGGCAAAATCAAAAAATCACGGTGCCCAAAACTAAGGTTTCACCCCCCAACACCTTAAACGATAACAAAGTCATCCAACATGTATCTGTGCCGTAGCTGAGGTCCTCTGATATTGACATTCAAATGTGAAATGGACAGGATATATGTCATTTACACTGTGTGTGAAGTTGGCTGTACATTCATACCCATCAAATGTAATGTGGATTTTTCAGGATCCTAATCTGTATATCTGCAATGCTCCATGAGGCTAAACTCTGATTATGAATCCTAGGGATAATGTGATGCATAAATAATTACCCAGACCATGATTTAGTGATTAGAATAGGTGTTTAATGACATATGGTAAGACAGTGGTGATGGTGAGTAGAGTTAAAAGAAGTTTTGTACAATGTGTTGTCTCCGAAGCAATCCTGCTGCAATGTTTGGATGCCCCCCCTCATGTTGATGGACAACATCCTCCTCTTCCTCCTCTTTAGGCATTTGTGGGTCGGGTTCGTAGAGGGGAATGTTCCTTCTTACACAAATGTTGTGCAGGATGGCACAGGTAAAAATGATCTTGCAGACCATTTCAGGTGAGTATAGGAAGCTGCCTCCGGTGATGTTGAGGCACCTGAATCTTGACTTCAGGATGCCAAAGGTCCTCTCTACTATGGTGCGTGTCCTCCGATGTGCATCATTATAGGCACGCTCTGATGCTGTGCTTGGGTATGCAAATGGGGCCATGATCCGTGGCTGGATCCCAGACCCTGATCAGCTCAAAGAGAAAATGAGTGAAAAATGTTGATGGAGCTTGCACCATGATTATCACTTTGCATGGCAGTTGTTATCTTATGTTGTCTGTGACTCATCTGTGTTTGTGTTATTGTGTGGAATCCTATGCTTCTAGGATGTACCATTGGGATGTTTCTGAACTGGTGTTTGGCTGATTGACCGGATGTCAGCGGTATTTTTGCAAGTATTTTTGTAGACTTGCAGTACATTGTGTACTCCCTTGCATTATGTCATGTGAAAGAGATGTCTATGTGTCTTAACTGGGGGTGACATGACACTTCCATATATAGAATCAATTCCACAGTGGTGGTAACACGATTGCATCTACATGGCCTGGACATCCCATCCAATTTAACATATGCAATAGAATTTGTTAAACATCAGCGAGGCCCTTTGATTTGGCTAGGTGACACATCGGATTGGAGCGGGGAAGTTGTTTTGGATGGGAACACAGCAGCTTTCCAATCTGCCCCATTTCAATCCAGTACACACCTTTTCAGTGAATCCACCCCACCCCACACCAATCCAATCCACCTTACACCACAACAATCCAATCTAACTCAATCCAATCCAATCTATACCACTCTAAAACAATCCACCCACTTCAATCCAATGCACCCCACTCCAGTCCAATCCATCACAATCCACTCCAATCAATCCCACCCACTTCATTCCACCCAAGCCCAATCCACTGCAATCTAGTCCACCCCACCTCATACCAATCCACCCCAATCCAATCCACCACACTCAATCCAAATCACCCCACCACACCGTAATCCACCCCACTCAATCCACTTCACCATACTCAGTCCAGTCCACCTCACTCCACCCCACTCCAGTCCACCCTACTGCAGTCCAATTCACCTCACCTCAGTGCAATCCACCCAGTCTAATCCATCCCAGTCCAATCCACTCCACCCCAATCCACTCCAACCCAATCCAATCCATTCTACCCCGGCCCAATCCAATCCACTCACTCCAGTTCACCCCACACAAATCCACCCCACCAAACTTTAATCCACTTTACCCCATTTCAATCCACCCCAATCTACCCCAATCTCCCGACTCCACTCCACCCCACTATACCCCAATCTACCCCACTCCAATCCAATCCAATCCACTCCAATACACCCACTATAATCCACCCCAATCCAATCCACCCCATCCCAGTTCAGTTACCCCACCCACCCCACTAGAATCCAACCCATTCACCCCAACCACACTCTAATCCACCCCTCTCCAAACCACCGTAACCTAGCTCACATCAATTCAGGACACCCCTTCTCAGCCAGTCCACCACACCCCACACCAATCAAATCCGTCCCACACCAATCCAATCCACCCAACTCCAATCCAATTCATCCCACTCCACTCCAATCCACCCCACCCACCTCAATCCACCCCAACCCAATCCACCACACACATCCAATCCACCCCACCACACCCTAACCCACCCCACTCAATCCACTTCACCACACTCAATCCAATCCACCTCACTCCACTCCACTCCACCCAAATCCAATACACCCCAATCGATCCACCCCATTCTGGTCCACCCCACTCCAGTCCACCCTATAGTCTCTATAGTCCAACGCATTGCAGTCCAACTCACCCCACACAATCCTATCCACCTCATCTCAATACAATCTACCCCACCCCAATCCAACCCGACCCTCTCCAATCCAACCCACCCAATCCAATCCACCCCTCCAGTTCACCTCACCCCAATCTACCCCATCCCACCCAATTTCAAACCACTCTACCACCCAACTCCACTCCAATCCACCCCACGCCAATCCACCCCACCCCATCACAATTCCGTCCACTGCACTCCAATCCAATCCATCCAGCCTACCCCACTCAAATCCACCGCACTCCAATCTAATCCACTCCACTCCATTTCACCCACCTCAATCCACCCTAGCCCAATCCACACCACCTCATCCCAGTTCAGTCCACCCCACCCCACTCCAATCCAATCCATCCACCCCATTGTAGTCCACCCCACTGCACTCCAAATCACACCACACAATCCAAACCACCTCACCTCAATGCAATCTACCCCACCCCAATCCAACCTGATCCAATCCAATCCAGCCCACCCAAATCCAATCCACCCCTCTCGTTCACCCTACCCAATCCACCCCACCCAATTTCAATCCACAAACCCCACCCCACCCCACTCCATGCCAATCCACCCCACTCCCATCCAATCCACCCCACCCCATCACAGGTCAGTCCACTGCACTCCAATCCAATCACTCCAGCCTACCCCACTCAAATCCACCCCACTCCAATCCAATCCACTCCCCTCCAATCCACCCACTACAATCCACCCCAGCCCAATACACCCGACCCCATCCCAGTTCAGTCCACCCCACCCCACTCCAATCCAATCCATCCACCCGACCACACTCCAATCCTCCCCACCTCCATGCAATCCACCCCAATCCAATCCAACACACCCCATCACAATCAAATCCACCCCACCCAATCTAATTCACCCTACCCCACTCTAATCCAATCCATCCCACTGCAACCCACCACACCCCATCTCACCACATTTCAATCCACCTCCTCCAATTCACCCACCCCGCTTCAATCCACAACACTCCACTCCAGTCAACCCACTGTATTGCAATGCAATCCACCCCACCCCATCCCAGTTCAGTCTGCCCCACCCCATCCAATACTTTGCCATTGAAAATCATATTTTTAAGAACTGTACCAGCGCTGTTTTCAGCTGACTTTTTTAGGACTCTTAAATCTGTTTTGTATATTTGGCTCCTAAATCTTTATTGTCTTGTTTTCTGAAGGTAGAAGGGTGAAGTTGTTGGTCTCATGGTGTGGGATTGAGGACTCTTCCCTCAGGAGGTACCTGGCATTACTTCTCTTCCTGCACTCCACAGTGCCAAGTGCTCTAGCGATGCCAGTTGGGTGGGGCTACTAGTGCTTCCCAGCCCAATAAATGCAGGAAGCGCTTGATATAGATGTAAGGACACTGAACCATTATTTTAATTTGTTTACTATGTTTTATTTGATTTTTTTAAATTTATTTTTAAGAACTATGGCAGTGCTGTTTTCAGCTGTCTTCTAACCATTTTTAGGGCTCTTAAATCTATGTTGTATATAGTGGACTCCGAACTTTTTATTGCCTTTTTTTCTGAAGGTTGAAGGGTGAAGTTGTTGGTCCGGTGGTTTGGACTGGAAACTATTTACCATGAAGATGCCTCGCATTAATTTCACACAGCTATGCTATATTCAGCCGAGTGCTCCAGTGGTTGTAGTTGGGCGGGGCTACTAGTGCTTCTAGGCCTATCAAATGAAGGAAGACGTGAGGATGTGCAGCTGATACGTGCAGCAGGCACTCCACCAGCACACCAAAGGATCTGTGTCGGGATGTGCCCAGCTCCAACCAGGCTGCCCTTTTTGCCCATGCCCAGTCACAGCGAGTCTACTCTCCGATAACGAAGTTAAATTTGCCCTACTCCTACCGCACTGCGGTGATGCACTGCTTTTCTCCCAGGAGGCTAGTTCCAGGACACAATGATCCAGATATAAATTTGAATGGCACACTCTGCCTGATGTCTTGTGGTCAGTTCTGTGTGACCTTAAGTTGCCCTGTGCCAAGACATTTCCAAGAAACGTACTGCATGGTCATAGAGAGTTTAAAGCTGGTTTAATTGATGTCAGATTCCTCCACATACATACATCTTATACCTGGGACTTGTTAAATGATAATGACTGGGACATTTTGTTTCGAACTGAAACTTTCTTTAATGCCAACTCAGGCCCTGATATCAGCCTGGATTTAGCAGAGTACTATTCTATTTCCTATGTAGATCAACTGTCAGGACTTGACAGTGGGATTGCCATTATTTATGGTTCGAAATTTTGTTGTACCACCATTTAGCTCAATGGTCTGGAATTAGTTGAGGGATTGGTTTTCCCCCTCAAGAGCTCACCAATTTCTCTCTTTCAGGTGCCTTAGTCTACCATCCTCCAAAAGCCTCTCTGCAGTCTTTAGATGCGCTTATCAAGGCAATTGCCCCTTTTATTTACAATACTCTAGTGTTGTGGTATTATGGGATGACTGCAATCTAACACAATTTCTAAAGGATGCTTGCTAGTAGTCCACCTCTTCCAGTAGCCTGGACCGGCCACTTCCATGTGCCTTTTTATGTAGCCCATGCTACAGTCCAGACTGACACCTTCAAGGTCAAGAGACCTAGAATGGCATTGTATTTCTGATTGAAGTCTGGCCAATATGTATTCTCAAATTATGGTAAATGTGTAAGTGGGAATAAATGGAGCAGTCATTTCCCTTAACAATCCTCTGCTACTTGGTTTCGATAAACCTCCACTAGAAAGAGAGCTGTGCTTTCAGCAGGTTGGTACTCGTCCAGACTCCAGGCAGAAACAAATAAATGTAGACAACTTGAAAGGAAATGGAGGTTGAATTATAGCACTGAGAAAAAGCAGGCTTTTATCATTGCCCTTGAACAAAATGTACTTCTTTGACAAATACCTGCCTCTGAATAGCCCCAAGAATGGTTTTTAAAATCATTACAGCATTTTTGCAGCCGAAGGCTCACAAACAGGACATTCCAGCCTCTCAGTTGCTTGAGAAAGACCTTTTCTTATTTTTTCACACCAAAGTGGTAAACATTTGCTCAACCTTCAATAAGTCAGTTGAACACCCCTTTCTGGGGTCAAATTCTAACCCTTCTCAGAATAGGGTGTGTCTGCTACTTGAGTCTTTTAAATTAATCACACTAGCGAAATCTGAACATGCAATTCAAAAAGTCACATCGGGGTCTCCTCTTTATCCTTGTCCTCTCTACATGCTACCAAAGGCAACTACTGCAATCAACTGACAGATTAATGCCCTTTATAATTTATCTCTAGAATCGGGTGAGGTGTCCTGTCATTTGTTAAAAGGCATGGGTGGTGGCAGTCAATGCTTTTCCACTAACCTTGAGCAACTATAAGCTCATCTCCCTGTCCTCGGAAAGATGTTGGACTCCCTGATCAATTGTCTTATCACCATGCATGTTGAGCAGAATAATATCTTTCACTCCTCTCAGTCGGGCATCCGTGCAGGTTTCAGAGCTGAATCAGCCCTTCTTGAGATTACTGAATATATTATAGGGAATCTTGACTTGGGATGTAAAGCGTTTGTAATTTTATTAGACCTATCTTCCACATTTGATTCTGTGTATTGCACAGAAACTAGAGAAGGCAGGAATATTGGGTAGAACCTTAGATTGGCTTTGCTCCTATCTAGCCACAGGCAACAAGCAGTGGTTTGATTGCGTTCACCTCCCAGTTCAGAGCCACGTTGTGGTGTCCCCTGGGCTCAGCTTTAAGCTCTACTTTCTTTACCATCTACATGGCCCCACTAGCCCCGATTGCACAAAGTTAAGGTCTGAATATCGTCTCATATGCATATGACACACAGCTTATGTTGGCTTTTAAACAGTTCAATGGCACCGTGGTTGGAGATTTCCAGGGCTGCCTCACTGCTGTTGCCAACTGGGTGAACATCAGCTGCCTAGAACCTAATTCTGACAAATCAAAAATCTTGGTGTTTGGTACTCCTTCCCCAGTCAAATGCTGAAAGACTTTGTCCTCTTGAGTTGGGGGCAAGCACCCACCCCACCAACTGTCGCCAGGAATCTGGGGGTGTTCATGGATATGGCTTTATCTTTCAAACCCCAGATGCAGGCCACTGCTGCCCTCTGTTTTGGGCTTTTAAAATCATTAAGAAAGTTTTCTAAATGCCCTCCTGTAGCCACCCAGATGGGTATTGAACATTCCAACAAAACACTCTATTAGGCAAGGCCTAAAACAACTTCATTGATTGGCAGTAAAATCCAGAATAAAATGTAAAACACTTTTGGTCAAACACAGAACATTCTATCAGACTATCCCTAGGTATATCCAAGACAAGCTAAAGAAATATCTCCGTCCTAGGGTACTCTTCCAATCATAATCTTCTATGTGTACCTGAAGTTCGGAAAGCTAGATCTGCTGGCAGATCTTTTTATTTCTTTAACTCCCAGTCTCTGAAATGCTTTACTATTTCACCTTCGATATATCCCTAAAAAAAAGTCTAAGGCCCAGCAGAAGACCTTTCTGTTTTGTGAAGTGTAATTCTGTACCTACGTCTATTACCGTCAAAGAGCCAGGACACTTCCAGTCAGTTGTGCTATACAATTTATTTTAATCATTCACTCATTCTCACAGGTTGTAGGGTCTGTTAGAAATTGGGTTTCTGGTTGGCAGAGGTATGCACCCTGTCCAAGTAGGAACCGCAATCCTAGTCAAGGTGAGTCAAATACACACTAAAAGTTAACCTGTGCTTACCCTCTGGTAGCTTGGCACAAAGCAGTCAGGCTTAACTT
This sequence comes from Pleurodeles waltl, assembly GCF_031143425.1. Lineage (NCBI taxonomy): Eukaryota > Metazoa > Chordata > Amphibia > Caudata > Salamandridae > Pleurodeles > Pleurodeles waltl. Next base: position 490,120,480 of record NC_090436.1, read on the forward strand.
AGGAGGCAATGTGTAAAGTATTTGTTCAACACTTCAACCAGTAAAACAGTAAAAAGACTCCACAAAAAGGCACCACATCTGGTTAGAAAAATAGAGTTTTGCTGTATGAGTAAAACAAGAGCAAAACAACCAAACTCCAATAAGTAGAAGTCGAGATGTGAATTTTTAAAGATTAAAATGAAATTTAGTGCTTAAAGGCATTGTTGGAAACTTTTTGCCTCTGAGCTCCTGTTTTTGGCTGTATGCTGAATTTCATTTTTGCTGGTTTTAGGTCTCAGAGCTAAAGTGCAATTGCTCCCCGTCTAAATTGTATTGGTGATTGTTTTATCAATGATTGCCATATTTGATTTACTAGTAAGTCTCTACTAAAGTGCACCATGTTTGCTAGGGCCTGTAAATCTAATCCTACTAGTGGGGCTGCAGCACTGATTGTGCCACCCACCTGGGTAGCCTTGTAAACCTGTCTCAGACCTGCTACTGCAATGAGTGTGTGCAGTTTTAAACTGCCATTTTGACCTGACAAGTATACCCACTATACTATATGAATGTCACCCCTAAAGTAGGCCTAAGGCAGCCCTATGTGCAGGGTGAAGTGTATTTGAAAGGTAGGAAGTGTACTGGTGTTTTACATGTCTTGATAGTGAAATACTCCTAAATTTGTGTTTCACTATTGCAAGTACTATCTCTCCTGTAGGGTAAAATGGGGATTGCCTTGAAATATCTTTTGAGTGTCATTTGCCATTGGGAGCAATTAGAGATATGGAGTTTGGGGTCTCTAAACTCTTAGTTTAAACATACATCGTTTGGTGAAGTGGTTTTTGAACTGTAAGTTTGAAAATGCCACTTTCAGAAAGTGGGCATTTTCTTCATTAACCATTCTGTGCCTCTGTCTGTCTGATGAATACTCATCTGGGTCAATGTAGAAAGTCACACAAAGGGAGCTGAGGTGTGCCCTGCATATCCTAATGCCCATCATCAAGCTGAGGGGCCTTCCGGAGCTCAAGTGGTGAGAGAAGCTGACACTTGCACCTGAATAGGGCTGTGCCTGTCCTCACACAAAGCAGTCTCCAACCACCTGGAGAGTGTCTGAGGCCAGGGCAGGGAAAGGCAGGGTCTTGTGCAATACAAAGACTTCTATTTCAAGTTTGCCTACCTCAAAGACAGAAATGGGTATAAGCACTGGACTTCTGACACCACATAGTTAGAATCCTTCTGGACTGAGGAAATTCTGCCACAAAGAAGAGCTTGATGTTGTAGGAGGGGCTGCCACTCTGCTCTGCCTGTTGCTTTGTTGTGCTTGCCTGCCACTTGCTACTTCTGTCCTGGGAGTGAAAGGACTGGACTTTGCTTCCTACATCCTGCTTCCAAAGGTTCTCTAAGAGCTTGGACTGAGCTTGCCTCATGTTAAGAATTCTCATGGACATAGGAGACTTCATCTGCGTGCACCTGGGCTCTCTTGCTAAGACCCCTGACTTGTCAAGTGGTGTCAAATCCAGCTCCTGGGCCCTTGGGAATGAGTTCTGGTGTAACAAGGAAAAAACTAGTGCATCGAATTAAAGAATGACTTTGGAATTTTGCCAGTCTCTGAACCCGGGCTGCTGCCTGCACTAGAGCCATGTTCCTGCTGAGTGCAACAACCGCAACCTACAAAGCAGCCCCGACATTGTTGCCTCTGAAGTCCAGCTACAGTGTGAGTCCTGAGTACCGTGTCACCAATGTCTGTGGCACTCAACTCCACTGCAACATCTGTGGCCTCGTGGTGTGATTGCGGCATAGCAAAGCTGACATCACACATATTGACCTGCTAGATTCATTGACCCCGCCTTATCGTAAGGACCACCACCTTGCTGCCAATACTGCATCAACTCCTCTGCAACCATATGGAATGAACGCCTCACCTTCCTTGCCTAGCAGAAAACAATCAACACCTCACCTCCCCGGCAGCAGTAAGGAACTGATGTAGCACTAGCTCCTGCGATGCCTCACCTTCCTGACTCCGAGCAACGTCTATGTTTCCTCATCGTTTTCCAAGGTACTGTAACCGGGGTCAACATGACTCCATGGCCATCCGTACCACCTCACGGGTGGCGCCGGACTGTTGAAAGTGACTTTGTCAAGCCATTTTGATAGCCCCAGCTGGAGCTATTGTGTTTCTAAGAGGTAGACTACATTTAATCTTTGAAAATTTGTATCTTTGCCCTTGGAGATAAGCCTAACTGCTTGAGCCAGCTACCAGAGGGTGAGCAAGGTTATCTTAGCTGTGTGAATCTGCTGCATTGTTTGTTCTCACAAATTTATTGTGACACCAAATGTCTCTGATGAAATAAACCCTTTGGGAGAAACCTATGGAAACCTTGTGTCACCATATGTTTAACAAACTGGGACTCTTCTGAATTATTATTCGTGATTGACAACTGATAGTGGTGCACAACCCATTTTCTTGTATTGGTGTTTTATCCTTTTGGTTCCTTTGTGCAGTAGGAACTTTGTTGGTAGTGCACACTACACTTCACCTTATAATGTGTTGTTTATATACACCTGTTTATACACACTGTGATTAAATTTTAGGGATTGATGCGTTTTCTGTTGGGCCTACTGCACTTTGCTTATTTAAAGTTACCTTTAAGGCCTGCACGCACTCCCTAACATATTTGAACATGTCACGATTCAAGGATAACCGTGAAGAACTGGCAAGGGAGCTTTTTACACATTCAACATGTCCTAGCACAATGAACACACTTTTACGGCAGACGGACAGTCTAAAAGTTACATTCCAAAAATTAGAAAAATTTAAAAAACAGGAATTAGCTAGGTGGTGGGATGGGATTACATTACAAAAGTATTTAGATAACAAGAAGATACCTCGAGGTCTTAGAATCTTAATATTCCCTACATATGAGGATTTAGATGATGAAGCACTCAAGGATTGGGAGGACAATTTGCAGAATGCATCATTTAATATGATGCGTATTTTAATTAAACATATTGACAAAAAAGTGGCTAAACTACAAGATGATATCGAAACATTAGAAAGGGAAATCGATGGAGTTTCTCAAAAAGATTTAATAAATAAGAACTATGAGATTCTCCATAAAATAGTTGAGGACTATCAAATCTATCTTCGTGATAAAAAATTACGTAAAGTCAAGCGTGATGATCTTGACTATAAACTTGGCAGAATTTACACTTTTGCTCGCAAATACGATAATGTGAAGATTTCTGGATCACGTACCAATAGTGACAGATTCACAAATGATACTGATCTCTCCAGTGGCGGCTCTATGTCCTCTATTGATAGTAGCACCTTACAGGACAGTGAACCTTCCAAACAAGTTCCCCAAAGTTCAGCTAACAGTTTTTTAGTCGAAATGGAACGACTACGTCTTGGAACCAAAACAAACCGAAGAGAAATAAGACCAGAAGGGGTGGGAAACAATGGAGAAAAAAGTTTAGAAAAACAAGGAGTTCGCACCCGCTCGAAGAAAGACTAGGACCCACCGCCCTTGACAGTAATGAACTTGGAGGAGATCTGACCATTGTCAATCTATCCGATCGTTCCCTGGATGTTACTGAATGCAATTTACTTAGTAAGGGCTTAGGCTTTTGCCCAACTCAAACTAATGATCAGGTAGAAATTTTTGTTGATCTATTTAAATTTACTCGCCTACTGAAATTAAGAAACTATTTTTCTACTCGCACTGGGGGGACTACCAATAGTGAAACCTCTATATCACCGCTCATTGACACCACTATTGTTAATACCCAGGCAGTGACTGAATCTATATCGGATTTGTACGATATACAATTGCTGATGTCTTTACAAAATGGCAGTGAGACAGACATTGAAAATATTAGGACAGATTTAGGAATTATGGAGGATCTCAACGTTACCAGTGGTCTAAGACCACGTTCTAAATTTATACCCAATATTGTACATAATAATATTGATTTATTTGCGGACAAGGTATCATCTGACCTATATAAACTTTTGGGTGTTCCTTATACTAACTGGCGGAAAATTGACAATTTGTCCATTGGAGAACGGAAGGCTCTAACTAGTCTTAGGAAAGACCGATCAATTGTTATTCGTGAGGCCGATAAAGGTGGAAATGTAGTCATTATGAACACAAGTGATTACATGCATGAAATTGATAGACAGTTAGCTGACACAACATGTTATAAACGTCTTACCAGTAACCCTATTTTTGAACTATCTGAATTCATTAACAACAAACTATGGGGATGGCATGAACAGGGTCTTTTATCTGATCACGAATACAAATACTTACTTGTTAAATATCCAAGATATCCTTGTATCTATATTCTTCCAAAAATCCACAAAGAAGGTTCGTTTCCACCGGGTAGACCTATCATATCTGGGATTGATTCCCCTACAGAGAGAATATCGGAATTTGTGGATATCTTTCTACAAAAGTTTGTTTGCAATCTCCCTTCATATATACAGGATAGTAAGGATATCCTGAATAAATTTGAAGATTTTCCTTGGTCTGATGACCTTTTATTTGTCACAATGGACGTCAATAGTCTCTATACCTGTATTCAAAAACCATTTGGTTTGCTGGCGGTCATTTCATTTCTCAATACTCGTTCTGTAGAACATTATGACCACAATCAAATGCTTCTGGATATGATTGACATAATCCTATCTAAAAATTACTTTTTACACAATACTAAATGGTTTCAACAAATACAAGGGACAGCGATGGGTTCCAAATTTGCCCCTTCATATGCCTGTCTCTTTATGGGCTGGTTCGAAAAAATACATGCATGGGGTAAACATGCCTCTCCTTGGACTGAATTTATTGTATTCTTGGGGAGGTATATAGATGACATTATTTTAATTTGGAATGGATCCATTCAGCAACTTACTTCGTATCATGCATTTCTTAATGATAATCCTTATAATGTCAGACTTAGTCTTCATTATAGTAAGGACAGTATTGAATTTTTGGATATAAGATTTTTTATTCACAATAACTCTATTCAGAGTGTTTTGTACAGGAAATCTACGTCTTGCAATAGTCTTTTACATGCAACAAGTGCACATCCGTCTTCTACTATTAACAATATTCCTTTTGGTGAAATGATACGTATGCGCAGAAATTGCAGCACTGAAGATCTATTTTGCGAACAAATTAGACTTGTGAAACAAAGATTTATCAATAGAGGTTACAAGAACCAGATTCTTTGTACTGCAGAACAACGTATCATGAGTATATCCAGAAAGGACACGTTGTCATTAAAACCTAAAAGTAAAAAGAATTCAACTAATGAACGTCTGTCTTTTGTAACCAGATACACGGCCCACAGCCAGGGCATCTACAAAATACTTAAACGCCATTGGCATTTACTTACTGATTTACATGGACTTAAAGGGATTCTTCCCGAAACACCTCGAATAACTTATCGAAGAGGTATGACATTGAGAAACTTGCTTTGTCCCAGTTATGTATCTGTACCTAATCCTTCTACTTGGCTTCCGACCAAGCCTCTGGGCTTTTACACATGTCATGAATGTAATGTTTGTATTTTTGGTTTGGATAAAACTAGTACCTTCTGTTATAATAACACAGGGGTTTTTACTATCAAACATTTTATTAATTGTAACACCAAATTTGTAATTTATATTCTAAAATGTACATGTAACAAAATCTATGTGGGAAGCACTAAAAGACAGCTCAAACATCGAATACAGGAGCATATACGAGCCATTAGGAACAACGATATTAGGTATCCATTATCATCACATATGACATCGACACACCTACGTGATAATGTAATTTCATTTCATGGGATTGATCATATCCCATTGAACCCTAGGGGGGGCAACAGAGAACTGCAACTACGCAAACAAGAAGCGGCATGGATTTGCCGTTTACGCACGGTCGAGTTGGGACAAAACACTGATCACGAATTTCATCATCTCTTGTAATGGTATTGTTGTATAATATATACACTAATAGTGTACGAGTGGAGTACTGAATATTAGTACTTTCTTTCAAAACAATGGCGAAAACAATAGAGGCTTAAATACTGTCTCTTCACATGTAAACTTCAACCATTGTTTTGTGACTGTACTAGGGTTTAAATTACATGTCTTGATATTACTTCCTGATAGTATATTGTCTGCATGTACATGCTCATTGGATGCTAATAGACCTATTTTTTGTAAAATTGAGATTACATTATACTAGAGGCCATTGGCCTACTCTTGTCATCTTTTTCACTGTAAGATTATTGTCTATGACATCTCTTTTTGGGTTTCTTTTTGTTGCTGCTTCACTATTTTTTCTTTGCACAGTTAATGGCTTGCTCCCCTGATCTTTAGTGTCTTCCCCCCACTTTTCTCTATGCCTATTTTTCCGCTTTTTCTTTTACCCTCTTTTGGTTTTTCTTCTCTGCCCTCTCAATATATATTTTTTCATTACCTAATTATGGTAATTACTTTTCAAATATATAGCGTTTGTCCATTTCAATTCACTTACTATTATACCACATAATTGCTTTGTCTACTCCAAAATGGCCGCCACTTAAATTATCCGTACTATGCCGCTTTTTGGGCATAGTCCTTTTTCTGTGTTTATACTCCTCCTCACGCACGATGTTGGTCATAAATGTTCGGCAATTCTTGCCGGCATTTCCTCTAAACTTGGACGCGCTACTTACTTCACTTTACCCGACGGGTGGCAACGCGACCGGGCCCGTCTCACGTTTCTCCTTTCATTTGGAAAATCCGGCCGGTTACAACTTGCAACGTATAAACAATTTGGATTTACATAATTCAGGTAAGGCTGGACCACAGCCCTTCGATTTATTTATATAGTCGCGTTAACATATTTTAATTGACTTTTGTGGGACTTTGCCCACATTATATTACTTTTTTTTGACACATGTACCGTTTTTTCAATTTTTTCAACTCTTTTTATTTTTAGCCCATTGAATCTTTGTTCGTGTTTATACTTATCTTATATATTGATTCTTGAACCTACTTTGGAACCTACTACTTGGTATGTGCTTTTTCCAAGTATATTATCCTTTTCCCTATCCCCCCCCTTCTTCCTTACACGTATTCTTATTACTTTTATCTTCACCTAGCTTTCATCTCACTACTTTTTTATTTAAGTCTTACTCAGTTTTTAGTTATTATATCTTGGTGATGGTTCACTTAATATTTTGTGATGGTGATGTTGGCACTATCATGGTGCAGGGATTACTGCAACTACCATATTCATTACAGTCTATACGGCATGTTTTCTTCGAGCACATTTTCTTGCCACTAACGCAAAAATCTTTAAAAATCACCTTTTTTGATTTTTTTGCGAATTCTTTCTTTTCTATTTTTTCCCTTGTTGGTTTTATCCACCACTTATGACTAGAGGTTGACTTGTAACCAGAATTGTGATCTATTTGATGAAACTCTCTCTCTTGCTTAAATTTAATTCGTAATTACACTTGACTAGTGTTTTTTGCTTTATATTAAATAATAACCTGCTGATTCTGCTTTGTATATTTTGATCTTTGTAATACTAGGAATACCATTGTTACCTTATCATTTCTTTATGGCTTTTTGTTGTTATTTTTGCAGCCCTGAGGAAGCCCAACTGTATAGGGCGAAACGCGTTGGCTCCTGCATTGTTTGTTCTCACAAATTTATTGTGACACCAAATGTCTCTGATGAAATAAACCCTTTGGGAGAAACCTATGGAAACCTTGTGTCACCATATGTTTAACAAACTGGGACTCTTCTGAATTATTATTCGTGATTGACAACTGATAGTGGTGCACAACCCATTTTCTTGTATTGGTGTTTTATCCTTTTGGTTCCTTTGTGCAGTAGGAACTTTGTTGGTAGTGCACACTACACTTCACCTTATAATGTGTTGTTTATATACACCTGTTTATACACACTGTGATTAAATTTTAGGGATTGATGCGTTTTCTGTTGGGCCTACTGCACTTTGCTTATTTAAAGTTAGCTGTGTGAATCTCTTACTCTGACTAGAGTGAGGGTACCTTCTTGGATAGGGTGCAGACCACTGCCAACTAGAGACCCCACTTCTAACAAGCATAAAGCGCCAACAAGGAATATTTGGTTGCAGTAGACTGAGGTAAATCCAAAAGTTGAGGCTGACTGCAGTGGGGCACAGGCTGGATACAGTCCCAGGTAAGTCCAGCTGAAGTTTTGTTGTCTCAGAAATGAGCCAAGAGTCCCACTTGCAGGGGAAAAGTTCACTAGGTGCAGGAAGAGCACTGCTGGCAGTGGTTCGCGGGTGCCTGGAGTCAACCAGGAAAAACGGACGGGCAGACTGGAGCTTCATGGTCGTGAGCGGCTATGCTGCTGTACGAAGAGACAAACAAATGGTGGCTCACTCTGATTCTTCATGGGAGCGGCTCAGTTCTGGTGCGAGTAGGTCCATTCACAGTCACAAAGAGCCCAAAAGCTGGATTTGAGGAGTGACAAAACCACTTTAAGGTCCCAGTACTGGAGGGGTGCCTCTTGGAGGTCAGTAGCTGGTTGAAGATGGCCTAGGAGCTGTAGCAGGAGTGTTGGAAGTCTTTTGTACCCCTGAGACTTCAGAAAATAGGGAAGCAAGCCAGCAAGCCCTTGGAGTCACTTTGATTCTGGGATTGAGAGATGCAGGTCCAGTCCTTCTCACTCTCAGGCAAGAGGGCAGCAGGTTAATTCAGCAAAGCAGGAGTCCAGCAGAGTAGCAGCTCAGCAGGTTGACAGTCCTTGTAGTAGCATAGCAGTCCTTCTTCCTGGCAGAGTATCCACAGGTCTGGAAGTGTACTGAGGTGGTGGTGTCAGAGGTCCAGTACCTATACCCAGTTGTGCCTTTGAAGTGGGGGAGACTTTAAAGAAGGGTGTTTGAAGTGCACTAAGGCGCTCTCTTCCTGCCCTGGCTCCAGAATCACTGCGGGGTTATGCATCTCTTGGTGTGTAAGGACACTGCCCTTACTGGTGTGTCAGCCCCTCCCATCCATCCTGCCCAGTATAGCCCATTAGGATGTTGATGGCTTGTTAATCACACCTAAGCTCCCTTTGTGTGTGGCTGTCTAGAGGGAAAGCCTAAGCCCAACTGTTACCCCACCTCAGACGTGTATTGGGGAGGCAGTAGGCACCAAATGGCTACAGTAAGAAGAAAGTGGCATTTTCAGAACTGTAATTTAAAATCTGACTTCATCGTAAGTTGTGATTTTAAGTTGTGTGGTCAGCAACCCCAAACCTGAGAAACTTTTCTCTTCCAGATTGGAAATTATTAATAAGATGTAATAAGGTAATCCCAAAGTTATCCTATGGGAGGGATAGGCCTTGAAAGGCCTAGTGAAATACTTTTTGGGAGTTTTTCATTACCAGGTCAAGTGTGAAAGTAAATGTCCTTCCTTTTACATACATTGCACTCTGCCCTTTGGGTCATGAAGGGTTTATTTTAGGGGGGACTTATATGTATAAAAAGGGAAGGATTAGGCCTGACAAGAGTTTACTTGCCAGGCCGACATGGCAGTTTAAAACTGCTCACACAGGCTCTGCAATGGCAGGCCTGAGACTTGGTTAAGAGGCTACTTAGGTGGGTGGCACAATCAGTGCTGCAGGGCCACTAGTAGCATTTAATATACAGGCCCTGGGCGCATGCAGCATACAGCATGCTTTGCTAAAGATTTATATGCCAATTGGGTATGAGCTAATATTACCATGTTTTAGGGGAGAGAGCACAAACACTTTAGCAATGGTTAGAAGTGGTAAAGTGCACAAAGTCCTAAATCCTAAAGCAAACAAAAACAAGGCCAGAATATGGAGGGAGGCAGGCAAAAAATTGGGGGGGGGGGGAAGACCACCCTATGGCTGTCAGGTCTAACAGAGACCATATTTATTTTCTGTTCAGGACTACTAGTCTTTTTCTGGTAGTTCCAAACTAAAAAAGTACATCAGATCTTCTGCCCTAATTAGCGCAGATGGTCTGAGGTGGTTATAGTGATGGTCCAAAGTCCATCAGGACATCAATGTATGGTTTTTACTGGCAGAGCTAGGGGTCACTGCCAGCAGACACATGATCCTCTATGTGATTCTAAATAGAGCGGGTGTACTGTAAGTTTGGCGGATAAAGTCTCTCCCATGTTGAGGTCTTCATTTAATGGAATGATTATTGGAGTGAATACTGGTCTGCATGTCTTCATGCCGTTTGATGGACAGTGATCACTCACACAAGTTGTTTTGTTAAGGGTGCGCTTCAAACTCTTTAGGGGAGGAGAAATCATCTAACTTGTCAGTAATATCTTTTTGCACCTCATCCTTGTTGTTGTTTGCATCCATGTGTTTCTTACTACACCGATCAACTGTTTTATGCCAAGTATTCTTTTCTAAAAAAATGAACCTACATAACCTTATTCCATTCTTCTGATGGTTGGGCTACTCATCAATTGTCACTACATCTGCAACATTTTCTAAAGATTAAAATTATTCTGTAGTGTGTTGCTGTCTGATGGTTTGTTCCACAATTTCCATGTCAGTTTATAGCTTTTGTAAGTTCTATAAATAAAAATATATGTTTTTTGCATTTCTGAATAGCAATTTCTCTGTTTCCGAATGAGGGATAGCTGTAAAGGATGCTAAATACCATTCTATTGAGCAACCAAATGCATTGCTGGATGTTGTTGTCATTAGGCAGCCATGTGCGTAAATTTTTAAATGTCCTTCTAGTCTTCCTGGAGAAAGTGTTTTATGTTTCCTGTATTATTTATGGTATGCTCCCAGCTTTTGGTAGTTTGGGGTCTGATTAAGAATTTGGCAGAGGGGCTTGCTCCGAGCAAATGTGACAGATATCCCGTCCCCCATTTTACAATCTCATTATAGCCTATGGATATCGTAAAACGGCAGATAGGATATCCGTCATGTTTGTAACGGAGTAACCCGTAGACCAAACTCTAAATCAGGCCCTTAGTTTTAACTTGCGAGATTAGCAAGTTGTGATTTGACTAAAATGTTGTTTGCACATTTACTTTTCTTATGTCAGGCTGGTGTGATAAAATACTGTCCAAGATATATCCTTAACTACTGCAGTACTAAGCTGGTTGAGAACCAGACACTCAGTATATGCCACAAACCCATTGTTTGGAGATCATTAATATCATTAAACAAAGTCTAAGACTACCCATAACTACCCATTGTGTTTGTGGCAACATAAAGGGTATTGATGTCTTAGAAAATTCAGATTTAAAAAGCTAATTATTCTTTGGAGGGTGATATATCACCTTTAAGATATGAGTATCTGTATGGGGCTTTTTGTTTTTCACCACAGGGTCATAAGATGTGCAGGCCTTTAGCAGTACTGCGTGAGAGGTTAGACTAGTCACTTAAATTATTACTCCTCAGTATTTTGCTCCCTTAAAAAGGGAGCAAAACATGGTAGTCAGGTTAGTTACATCAGCAAAACAATAGTACATGTAAAGCCCAACTGGGTTCAGAACATTAGTTGTCCACAAGACAACAAAATGTCATTAGCATATCCTGCATTGGAAGCTTCTGCAGTCAAGCTTGTCTAAGTGTCGGTCAATGCAAAGTACATCACTTTCAAATATGCAAAACAAATTGATAGCAGAGCATGATGAGATAGTGTGACAAGCAAGGTGCCTCTTAGCAGAAGGAATTAACATATTGGACAACTGTAAGATAAACTGAGGCAAGAACAGAGGCCATGATGTAAAACTGCCTTTTGTGGTTGCAAAGTTTGTATTTAGTAAAACAGCAGCATTTGTCTCTGCAAAACCCAAACTCTCAATGTATTAATAGGAGCAACAAATGACAAATGGATTTGCAAATCTTAACACCCACATTGTGACTTCTTTGAGAGAGGTGCTTTCCCATTTTTTATAAATCACAAATATATATCAGTGTTCTATAAATGCAGGAATGGTCACTAAGGTCACTAACCATTGGCTGGATAACAACAACTCAAAAGTGGTGCTATCCATTGACAAAGTGGAAATTGTACGCAGGTCTAACAAAATATTTTTTTTGATAATTGTCTCAAAGACTTTAATTCACACTTTCTCATATTAATCCTCACTGCAGAGGTTTAGACTGTATTCTTTCAATGCCTTTCATTTTTACTGTATCAAACATTTCATCATCTTATTCAATATTTAAAAATCTATTTTATTTTTAGGTTTGAATAGTTTGAATATTTAATCACACACTTTGCATACTCAGTTCCTTAGATGACAAATAGTTTTTCTAAATTGATTTATATGTACACATATTTGTTTCAAACCAAGTTGTGTTACATACTGAAGCAAAAGATAAACCACTTTGAAGTGTCCTAACCTCAATTGATGGTATCTGTCTTTATGAAATATTTCTAAAAAATTTTCTGTTTTGATTATCGGTCATCCAGGATTGTGTTGATGTTTAGAACAAGTTTTATTAATAAACTAGTGGCATAGAAGTAGCATATGGCAGCTAATAGCTCTGTAGTTTTAGAGGCCTAACAGAGAAAATAACGTAGAAATTAAAATTTACACATTTGAATTGTGGTGGACATTTGTGCCTACCACTCGTATTTTGAACCCACGTTTAACAAGAAAATGTTGCACATTCTTAAATGTGTGAATTATTAATGGCTATTAATATAAAAGTATTATTATGGGGTAGAAACAGTAGAAATAAAATGTATTATGAGTATTAAATGAATATGAATTAAACACATTTGTATTGAATTAAATTAATTTCATTAACATGCCAAGAAAAATAAATAAATGTTTCGAATTGCTTTGACATAACATGAATAATATTTTAAATTAAACAATTTGCTTTGCAGATATGATCTGAGTTGTAAGGTGCTCAATATGTTTATTGATGTGTATTAAGGCTTCCTTGATTTGACTAGGCCTAAAGAAGAAGGTTCATTTTGCAAACAGCAATGGAAAATCACTTGTTAATTATGTTCCCTCTGACCTGAATTGTTTTCCTAGGCAGCAAATGTAATGTTGAATTTTCTATTGTACTGCAGAAGAACATGTTTCAAATTTAGTTAATGTAACAGTATTAGTTCTAGCTGTTGAACCGAACAGGAAATCACAGTGTTCATGTGAAAGAATATTTGTTAAGTTTATTGTGTATCATGAGAAAATAACTGCAAGTAGCAAATCATTAGAAAATGTAATATTTCTGCAGAATTGTATGACTTCATACAGTTGATAATGCACTTTTGCTGAAAAGAATTCTTAAAGGTATCAGAACTTGGTGGTGCCATCACTTACAATAAGATGCAAAAATTGATTTCCAGAGTGTGCCCGTCTGAAGAATCAATGAATGAATTGTGCATATTTTAATTAATGAAGAACTTTGAAACTGAAGTCAGTCCATCACCAGCTCTTCTTAGAATCTTGTCATATTCAGTCTATTCTTGTCTTAAAGCTGCTTACGTTTGCTGTCCCATTCTCTTCTCTGAGTTCCTTGATGGGTTTTCTCATCATGGTCTCAACTGCCCTATTCTGTTATGTGGCGCAGTACTAATAAGGCCAAATAATTCTGAGCTGCTGATCTGTCCAATTGCAGCTCGTGTTCTGCACCATCCTGATGCTGCTATCAACTGATGCCAGAAGACTGTGACTGTCCTGCTTGATGAATGATCCTGTATGCTATCCCATGAGGAGAGGTATAACTAAATTGGTTTTCAAATTATTTTTGTCTTCCTTTATTTTTGCTTTTGTCTGCATGTGTTAGCCTGTTCCCATACATGCCAATCCAAATTCTGGCTGGTGTTAGGAATGGCCGAGCTTTGAAATCTGAAATTGAATGTTCAGATTGTAATTTGATGATTTACTGATGTCACCATCATCTGCTTTGAATATTAATAATCATGCACATATTGTTTTGTTGCTAATTTACATTATTCTTGTGGAGTGTCTAACAGTATTATTGTTTAGTAAGTTGAATCTTTTCAGATATTTCAGTCAGCCTATGGTTTTCATGTATGTTTATAGGTTAGGTTGGTGCACCATTTACGTAACATAGATTTTGGGATTGTAATCAAGCTTTAAAACATTACTCGGTTTGGAGTTTGATTTAGTGTTTAAATTATTATGGTGTTTAGTATTGTTTATGATATAATGTCATTGATTTGTTATTGAATGATTCTGACTACTACACTCTTCGCCAAATCCAAAGATCCAGTCGACTTCAATGGGTGAGTTTGGTGATGGTGTCTCACTCTGAGCTCTGGTGGTTGTTGGGCCTGAAGCTGCAGAGTAGGAATTTTCCAGGGCGCCAGCACTCCAGCAAAATCATAATCTTCTCTTATGCCTGTATGATTAATTTCAGTCTTTCAAACTTGAAGTATTGTAATTTGTTTTCGCTTGGTCCTTTACTTTCAGTACAGTACTGGGATGCATTTATGAAGACTACAGCCAGGACTATAAGTTGCTGAAACATTCTTCCATAGAAGATTCATGGCCTATGGCATCAGAAGTCATTAAACAATACTGGATATCTACTTCATCTGCGCGGAAATGGAGATTACAGTTGGCAGTATTATTTTGAGAGGGTGAAGCTAAACCTTAAAGAGCAGTGAGGGAATAGATTATTTTAAGAATAGCAATACCAAACTCACTACATGGCCACACTGTTCTGGCTACATCATATCTCCCTAAAGTTAGGCGCTTGTTGAAATGCATTCAAAAGTGTGGCACATTTGAATGTATTAAATACAAAGAATTAAAAGATCAAGGTAAAATTATTGGGAAGCCTTTTAAGGGTGATTTAAAACCCTTAAATGTAAAGCAACCCAGGTCACTCTCATTTCAGTTTTTATTAGTGCTGTGAAACACAGTGCATTGCTCAGCTAGTCACCTGCACCCCCAACGGCAACACATTGCCCTAAACTCTTACCCCTTTTACCTCTTAGATCTATCATTCACTGCTCATTATATTTTTTCTGAATATTAACATTTTTTATTCCATTCTGCTTAGAGATCATGTGTTCTTCAATTCATGCTAACTGTAGCTGACCTACTAATAGTGCTTTTCAACAAAATCAAGGGTGTGTGTCTTTCCTACGAGTTTTCTATTGAAAGTGCCCTGGAGAAAAATAGTATCATCACAGTAGTAACTCTACTCTCCTTGCAGTGAACTCCATATACCAATAACCATAACAACTTTTTTCTATCTAGGTGATAAGCCAATTTATAAACTGCTGCTATTTCCCAGACTGAGTTACTGATTGTTAATGAAATCTTCTCTGAAATCTAACATAATTGTTGTTAGAAAAGGGGTGTCTGCTTGGCTAAGGTATGCACCTACGCCAGGCAGAACCCACCACTCTAGCAGGACAAGTAAGTTACACACCAAAAATAACCTGTGCTCACCCTATGGTAGCTTGGTGCAGAGCAGTCAGGCTTAACATCAGATGCAATGTGTAAAGCGTTTGTGCAACACACTCACATAGCAAAACAATGAATACACCACAAAAGAGATTCCGCACACGATTGTATAATATATATATATATATATGTTATATTGTACATAAAACGAGACCAAAACAACATGAATCATAAATGCTGTGCATATTATGTAAATACTCAGATAGTACCTGTTATCCTTTCCAATGCAAGGCAAAACCGGCATATATCATATCAGTAGTGAATGAAATGCCATTCAGGTTATGAAAAAGCACTTGAACTACCATATATTATCATCAACCCATAAATACTTTGCAGGTAATGCAAACTTGTTCATAGGCAAACACATGAATCCCATATGTAACCATAACAACATAGGGCCAGATGTAGGAAAATCCAATTTTGCGACTTGCAAATTGCGAGTCTGACCGACTCGCAATTTGCAAGTCGCAAAATTGGATGCAGAATGGTGTCTCAGACACCTTCTGCAACTCGCTATAGGGTCGCAAAGACCCACCTCATCAATATTCATGAGGTGGGTCGCATTTTGCGACCCCATAGCGAGTCCCTGCACTCACAGGGATGGTGGCCTGCTGTAGTCAGCAGACCTCCATGTCTGTGACTGCTTTATAAATAAAGCTGGTTTTTTTTCTCCATTTTGCAGCCCTTTTTCCGTGTCCATTGGAAACGGAAGCAGATAATCCTTGATGTAGGCACAATCCTTGTTGTAAGCTGTGGTGGGCTTCCCCCCTCTCCATGGGGAACCCAGAGCTCAGCTTTACCCATCAACTTGATCCTTCGCTCACTGCACCTGCTTGACTGCTGCTGTCTGGTTGCTCCAGCAACAAGAGAACGGGATGAGCAAGACGCCTCACTGACCAGGAGATTCCTTTCAAGGCTGCATGTATTGTTAGTTGAAACCAGTGGGCAGTGGTTTCAGGAGAGCCCAGGCTCACAGATGGGGAGCAGACCAGGGTTTTTAAGGTGTGTCTCTGGGTGCGAGTCAGGGAAGGCCAGGCTGATTCCAAGTGAAAAGCTGGGGATCCTTCGTGCACTGCCAGTGTGACATGACATGCTAGTCCTACTCCAAAGGGGTACGGTGCAGGAACAGAGCGAAGCACTAGACATGTGCTGCTCTTCTAAAGAGCTCAACATGCACTGAGACCAAACAAAAATGCCACACACCCTGATCCTGACAAGGAGATGATAAGGCACAGTATTTTGTAGCCCTGAGACTCTGAGAAAACAGGGTGCAAGCCAACAAGCCCTTGGATAACACTGGGGCACAAGGCAAGGAACAGGCATGTCGGCACACAAATTTACTTGCAGCAGAACAGCAGTCCCTTTAGCCGCCCAGCAGGGAGCAAGTCAGCAGAACAAATCAAGAAGTCCAAATGGTGGTTCCTCCTAGCAGCACATAAGTTCTCTGGCAATGTGCAGTTTGTAGAGACAGCAGCCTCCTGTTACAAGTCCCACGCAGTGTCTAAAAACATGGTGTCAGAGCCCCAGTGCTTATACTCATATGTCTTTGATGAACAGGTGACTTCAAAGGAACCCTGAAAATCACAACAATTCCTTTCAGCCCAGGCATGGCCCTAGATGATCAGTAGGGGGTAAATAATTCATTTCTGCGAAGGCAGGACATAAACTGATATAAGTGTGAACAAACTCTCCCACTCTCAGTCCAAGATGGCTATTAGTATGCAGATGAATGCAGATGTATTCCCTGTCACACCCAACCCTTTCTGTGTTGTGGCTGTCTGGAAAATATGTACAAAGTGTAGCTGTCACCCATGTCAGACATGGATTGAAGACAGAGTGCAAATCACAGAGTTTTAAGCACAGAGAAATGCCATCTTTCTAAAAGCATCATTTCTAAAATAGTAATGTGAAATCCAACTTCAACAGTAAATTGGAGTTATCATTACCATTCTAAACATACTGAACATGACAAAGCTGCTCCTTTCTGATCAGGAATTATCATTTAAAAGGGTATAAGGGAACTCCCAATTCTATCCTTTGAGAGGAGCAGGCTTCACAGTAGTAAAAAACAAAATAGGCTGTTTGTCACTACTAGGACATGCAAAACATAAAAGTACATGTCCTACCTTTTACTTATACAGCGCCTTGCCCATCAGGCTACCTAGGGCATTCCTTAGGTGTGACTTATGTGTAATGAAAGGGGAGTGCACACACAGGCACTGAAGTGGCAGGCCTGAGACACATTTGAAAGATTACTTCTGTGGGTGGCACTATCAGTCCTGCAAGCCCACTAGTAATATTTAATTTACAGCTCATTGGTATATATCATAGACCACTTTACAAGGGGCTTGCAAGTAAATCAAATATTCCAAGCAGGTGTAAATCAATTATACCATGTTTAGAGACGAGAGCACATGCACTTTAGCACTGATTAGCAGCTGTAAAGCGTCCTAAAGCCAACAAAAAGGTCAGAAAAAATTAGGAGGAAGGCAAAACATTTGGGGTACAGCAAATAATTTACAAAAGAACTGAGGCTTTTGTTTGCCGCACCTACTGGGATCCATCAGTGAGAAAATTAAAGTTAGGTGTTTCACAGATGAGGTCCACAGATGAGAAGGATTTTCAATGGGTTAGCATAGTGGGCCGTGACCATATAGACAGAGGGGTCCAACTGGGTTCAGAGAGGCGTAGAATTAGTATGTGGCATTGCAATAGGGAGGAAGGTTCCATCGCCCAAAGCAGAAAGCTCATCAAGATACTGTTTAGTTTACCCTAGCATTAGGCTGGAGGGGATGGTGTAGGACCTGGCCCTTTTTGCAGGGTTTGTGCAAACGTTTTTGAAAAAGACTGTGACCCAGCACTAATATGCATCCCTCATTTAGCTTACATATATCTCTTAATTAGCATTTAGTTTACAGGCCCTGGGTATATGGTATACCACTTTACAAGGGACTTACGAGTAAATCAAATATGCCGAACAGGTGTAAAGCAATTATACCATGTTTAGAGGAGAGAGCACATGCACTTTAGCACTGATTAGCAGCTGTAAAGTGCCCACAATCCTAAAGCTAACAAAAAGAAGGCCAAAGAAAATAGGAGGAGGAAGGCAAAATGTTTGGTGTAACCCTGCAAAAAGGGGCCATGCCCAACAATTACATAGTGTGCACTCCAATTGTATTCACTTTGTTCACCTTGACTTTGGTGAAGCCATTTTTGGGATCCTTTATATTCTTATGTTAATACGGTTTGCAATTCTAGCCATCATTTTTTTTTTTTTGTGTTTTGTATTACTTAACTTGTTTTGTACGATCATATATGTAGCAATGTTTTCTCTTGGGTCAATTGCTTTTATTGCATTATGCGTTCTGTCAACTGTCCCCAAGAAAACCTTCTAACATATTTCAGCTGGAACGTGCCCCATGAAATCATTGAGCCCAAAAGGCCACAGAAGATGCACAGCAATTATTTTATTTAGTTATTTATTTTGTTATTGATTGATTAACTACTAGAATATTTGAACACATGTGGCACAAAGCATTATCAACTTAAATAACACAATAGACAGAAGAATGTATCTATTTATTCAACTACTATAATATTTTGAACAAGAATGTAGCACAAAGCAACAACAACTTAAATACCATTATAGACAGAAGGGGTGGTCAACATTTTTATTTCATAACTTTTTTTAAATGGTTTATTACATAGCCAGATGACAAAAGGATGCTACATAGCACAGGTGTATCAAGGAAAAGGGAACGCAAGTAGGCTAGGTGACCCAAATGTATTCAGGAGTGACCGCAGGGAGGATAGATCGCTACTTCAGATGCTTTTGAAGGGATCTGATGTTGGATTCTCTGCAGCAATGCAATGGGATATAGATTCAGTGGGATCAGCTTTCATACTACAAAGTCTTCCCCCAGACCACTTCAACTTAGGTGGGAAAAGTGTGAGATGGTTAATGGAGACCAGCCTTATGTGACTATTCTGAATATAGCTGAACGGTTTAGAGATGCTACCCAGGGTAGTGCCATACAATACGTGGTGTACCAGGCATGGAGGCTTAAAGATGATCGTTGGTTTGATGGCCTGAGCTTGAGTGATTTTTAAAACAGGAGTGATGTCATCCGAGTCTCATAATCCACAAATGAGACAAGCAGCAAGGATCTCTGCACTTTATAAGCTGCTTAGTAATGTAGCCAAGAGATCTACATTGACGCCATTGCAATATTTGATACATGAAAAAAGCCGCATCCAGAGTTGGGATTAGTGGGAAAATCCCCCAGAGGTGATGGAGATGATTACAGAATTAACGTGAGGGACAAAGGGTAAAGCAGTGTTTAAGGGCCATATGTCCGAACACTTTTTCCCATAGACACAGAATGGGTAAAAACCTTTGCTACATCTGGCCCTAAGATGCTTCCCAGATTGAATGAGCCAAATGGGGAAAGAGGAGTGCCAATAGAGGAAGGCCAGATGGAAGTGAAAGTTCCATGTTTTTTCGGGCCAATGACTAGAATTTCAGATGTTATACCATTCAAACAGAGCCAATTGTCAGTCACACTTGTTTAAACCTATAAAAGGCAATCATGCACATTGTTAGGGTGCTGTGGTTCTATGAAGATCCCCCTGTGAATATCTGTGCAGTTAGCATACCTGTGATGCCTGATATAATGATCATTGATGATTGCTGCAAGGGAAGCCTTGTAGATGATAAGGAAGGCTGGATCATGCCGCAGATCAGATGAGTATGTGTAAATAGGGAAGAGTTTTTTTTCCTGCATAAGCACGATCATTGTGGAAAGATCTGAACCACTGTAGAATGTGGTTGCCAATCAAGCAAAGAGATGCTGTAAACATCAACATCGAAGGCAGAATACAGTCCTCGAAGGATCAAGGTGCAACTTTGTTTGTTGCCCCAAACAGAAAGGAGCTCTTCCCTTATAAGTCTATTTGCCTCTCTTAGGTCTAGTCCCAGACTGGAAATCACTGAGGAGGTTGTTGTTTTCCAGACAGTTCGTAAGTTAGTGGAAGACTTAAAAAATGATGGCATTAGAAGGGAGGCAGGACATTGATCTGAAGTCTGCTAGAGCTTTTTGGACCATAGATTTTTTCAGTTAGTGGAGTGATAATGATATGTAATATGTTTTTTTTGGAAGTGACTCCTGCGATCAGAGAGGCATTCACAAATGTAAAGATAATATGCACGGAGGTGGGACAGCCGGGTATCATGATTTTAGCATTGAAGGTAGAGGAAAGCCTGGTCTCCGGATCGTGTTGATTGAGTTTTCATCAACATCGTAAATTAATCTTAACACTGAGCTTTAGACTCAATAGAAACAGCTTTAACTCACTCACAGAGGGAATACCATCAATACAGAAGAAGGTCAATAGATCAGTTCGCCCTCATCTGTTGGTTTCTGTAAATGTAATTCTCAAGTTGATAATCCGACATTACAGCCATTAGCTGCTCTAACCATTATTAATGACATATGGAGTAACACTTTTGTATTAGACCTTTTATTGGTTCAGTGATTGTATGATTCCCGTTTGTCTTTAGGCTGTATGGCTGGGGCAGTAAAAACCTGTTGCGAATTTCCATGGGAAGACTATTGAGAGAAAAACCAATTGTCTTATTAGACATGCTTTGTGAACCTGCTGTGGGGTGGGCTAAGGGTCCTGTCAAATAAGCTTAGTGAAGAGATACATTGGGCATCCTTCAGCCCACCGCCCTCGATCAACCTTGGAACTTGAGAAGCAGCAACAAAGGAGCCACATGAGGTGATAATGTGATGACCAGGCGTACCTCATCTCTTGCTGCCTACCATGGTTTGAGACTATGAGGAGCTGGTGAAGTCTAGCAGAACCATAATGTAGTGAATCCTAGTTTGTTTTAATGGGATAACAGGAGTTAGCTTAGCCTTTGGCTTGCAGACTCATGCCCCCGTCACCTAGTGACTTTTAACCTACTTAGCTTGCTCTGTCTTAGACCATTTGTTTAATTAATTCTTCTAAGATGGCTGCCTTGTTTACAGTTAGTCCCTTTTGTTTGGAGTTATGTTATCAGTGTCACCACGCTAAGGCGTCAACTCATGCGACAAAGACAAACAAACTGTAGGTGCTCACATTAGAAATTACCATCCCAAACATGCAGTGTTATCTATTGTTTTGGAACAACCAACAACATGGGTCCAAGTAGATCTGTATAAATACATCACACTTTAGACAGCTAATAAGAGGGATGCCAACCAGATACCATCACTGCATCGATGCTGCACGTCGCCTTGACGCTGACCCGGACTTCGTGTTCTTCTGAAGTCTGAGTTCAAGACCTCATTCCAAGGTAACCAGGGTTGGGGGCTCCTTCCAGGGACATGGCATTGGCAGATTAGGTTTAACATGCCCAGCTCTCCTCTAGGTAGAAGGTTAGGCCTATCATGATAGGGTACTAGGACATATTACATACTTTATGTCTTTCCATGCTAACGCACGAGGGTGTGGGTCTTCATAATCATTACTCTTGTCTTTACAATTCTATTTCTTGCAATGTTTATTATCCTAATCATTGCAGCACATGCGATTTACCGCAGATTGCAGACTGTATTAAATAAAAACTATTGAAACATTACTGCATCTTCGTTATTGCCTGTGTTTGGTTGAGGCATGATACTTCTGTGACAAAGGGGTAATCTCCGTTTAACCATGACACTCCCTGAGATGTCATACTTCTGAGTCCATGCGTAAAGGCTGCCACAAATCACCTTTAACTGTTTGGGTTTTTGGTGAGGTACTGCTAGTGAGCCGGAAGGGTTGGGACTACAGTGAGACTTGTAAGATAGGCATAGTCACCTACAAACATAAATACTGTCATCCTTGAACCAGCAGTCTTGCCCAGAGCAAGAGTCCAAACTACGACAATAATGGAGCCCCACACCATGTTACTCCGTAGACGAAAGAGTGAAGAAGACAGGAACAAACCTCTATCCTAAGTACCAAATGTGACAATTTTCCATGTTTGAAATCAGCAATGTTTCAAAAACAAGCAGAAGGAAAAGTAAATACTCCATGGAAAATGGGAGACATTCTGTTATACAGAAGGAAACATCCTCAGCATTCTATATCAAATGCAAGTAATGTACCACAAACAGCAGTTACTGTAGCATCCATAGCATTCCCCTTAAATGCTCACTAGGCCCTTCTTGTCCCAGAACTAAAATGATCTTTGTACATTGAAAGGTCCCACCCATTACATCTATTTCTGCTGCAATTTTCCCCCTTGGTCACTTATGACATAACCCTCAGAGAAATGTATTTTCCTGTCCAGGAGGGATTGTTTCTTAAGCTTTTTATATTATCCCCTGACTTACCACCTTCAGATGATAAGGCAAATTATGATTTCCGTGGTCCAACAAGTCATTCACCCCTGAGCTATCCACATACAAGGAGTCTATTCAAGACATTCTAGATAGACCAAATGTACTTAGCATTCCCTGGTTTAACCACATCTCAAAATGGTTTCATAGATTGGGTCTTAGTGAGTTTTG
The DNA here is from genome assembly GCF_031143425.1 of Pleurodeles waltl. Taxonomy (NCBI): domain Eukaryota; kingdom Metazoa; phylum Chordata; class Amphibia; order Caudata; family Salamandridae; genus Pleurodeles; species Pleurodeles waltl. Next base: position 490,143,423 of record NC_090436.1, read on the forward strand.
GAGTCATCCAAAAAGTATAAGGAAGGATCAGAAGAATCATTTGAAAACTGTTTACTGGATATATGTCAGGGAAAACTACCTGCTGTGCTCAACACACGGCAGACTGACTTCACAATTCTTTGATTTTAAATGGTACCCGTATCTGGAACCATATATGGATACAATTCTTGACCCATTAAGTAAGAGTCTATATATTCAGTTCAGATATGGTTGTCTGCCTCTTAAATCCTATGGCAGTACACGGAGTGTGACTCCAAGTCCCGATCTTTGTCCGTGTTGTAATCACATTTCATAATCTATTAAACATTTTATGTTTATATGCCCTGCTTATTTGACTGCGCGACGGAAGTGGTTACGACCTGTGTGCAGGAATATGGGGGTAAGACACTGTATTGTTGCCTTAAGGATCATGATGAGGGAAACTTCTCTCCCTCTATCCTGTGCGGTTAGCAAGTATATTGTAGCAGCTTGGCATATACAAATTAATTTTCTGGGGAAAAATGATGATGTGGAACTAAAAAAAAAAAAGTGTTTTAGTTGCTAAATTTTAATCATACACCTAGACTGAAATAAAACCCCATGTTTAATTTAAATGATAGGTTTTAGGGGGTTAGGTGCATTTTTAAGGAAAGTCATGTTATGTGTTTTAAGGCTGAAACATATGTTTTTATTTTATTCTTATCATTTTTTAAACTTAATTCCTATTTCCTTTTTCATTCAATTGTTGGTTGTTTTGCTTTTATGTTTGAAAGTAACCGAATAAAGCTATGTGTTGAAAGAAAGTCATTCAGATAGATTCACACCATTTTACAGAACGCTAGATTCAGGACATAGGAAGCAATTGACATACTTAGTGACAGATTTCTAACAAACCTAAATTGTTTCAGATAGATCTTCAAACCCATAGATGCATACATTCTGGGTATTGCTGTATACTTCAAAGGGGAGTGAAGTAACACTGCCTGTGATCCTCACAGCCACAATCTCTTATACCACATCACCAAAGTGACCCCAAAGAGAACAAGTGACCAAATCTAAGGCAATTTGTGACACCCTGTTGAACCTGGCTCTCTCTTCAGGGTCACCATCAAACTCTTTGCCTCATTCCCTCCTATTTTGCAGGATTTGTTTTTGTTCGCGTTAGGACTATGCACACTTTACCTCTGCCAACCAGTGCTAAAGTGCTCTCTCTCCCTTAAACAGTTAACTTACTTGCAAGTCCCTACTTAAGTGGTACTACATATACCCAGGGCATATAAATAAAATGCCACTAGTGGGCCAATAATTGTGCCACCCACTTAAGTAGTCTTCCTAAACCTGTCTTAAGCCTGCCATTGCAGAGCCTGTGTGTGCAGCTTCAAACTGCCTTTTCGACCTGACAAAATAAACCTTTTGTCAGACTTAAACCTTCCTTTTCAATACTATATGCCACCTCTAGGGTAGGCTCCAAAAAGCACACAAGGCAGGGAACATTATATTTAGAAATGTGGGCATGTATATTTAAGTTTTACATGTTCTCCTAATGAAAACCTCTCAAATTAGTTTTTCACTAGTGCAATGCCTATCTCTCCCACAGGACAACATTGAGTTACCTGATTACATTAAATAAGTGATACCTTTTGTTTGGGAGCATGTAGAAATGTCATGTTTGGTGTCTGAGGAATTGTAATTTACTCTGTAATGGTTAAATTGGCTTTTACATCACAATTCTGAAAATGCCACTTTTAGAAAGTTGCCATTTTCTTGCCCTCCCAACTTGGTGCCTACAGCCTGTTACTAGGACACATGACTAGGTGTATTTGGCAGATGGCCTTTGTGTATTCTTTCCAGACAGCAACACAATAGAGGGTATGGGTGATGACAGGGTGGGACATCCAGGGATGAAGAAGGGGGGGAATTGTCACTTGACACACTTGCACTTTAAAGACACTGCCTCAGCTCACACACAAAGGACTTCACACTAGCCTATTGTGCCTGCAATCTAGAAATAGGACCGGGAAGCAGGAAATTCCATACACTTCTGTAAGACTCCAGACGTTTATTCCACTTGAAAACGGGTACCAGCTACACAAAGGGGACCCTTAGACCCACTCTTCAGTACACTCCTGGACCTCTGGAAGGACTGCCCTGCTGCTAGAGGACTACCCTGCTGCTTGAGGCCTGCCCTGGTGTCTGACAAGGAAGACTGGACAGCACCCTTCATTCCAAGCTGAAAAGATTCCATGGGTCAGCTGACTGACCTCCTGTTCTGAGTTACACTGACCAGCTCCAGGCCTCCCTACAACTTCCCAGCTGACCTACTGCACTGGCCCTGCTTGAACCTGCAACTAGATCTGCCTGAGCTCTGCTTGCCTCTGCTCAAGTGAGTTCCTGATCTCCAATAGGTGGCACTCAGGTCCTGGAAACTTGGTGTGGCATCAGCTCCTCCTAAAAGAAAAGGAGAAATCCAGAGGTTTTGGGCTCTTCGCAACCGTAAACGGACCCAAGATCTTGTTGCCGGTGCTGACCACTAATGTGACGATACGATTAACCCGACTCTTCACTATACAGTTACTGCCAGCAACAACCGGCAACACAAGATTTCTACTTTGCGCTACAGCCCACAGTGACCACCAACATGAAGCTCTGGCAATGACCGTACACAACGCCTGACAGGATGGTAGTGCTACAGCGACAACTCTCTTTGGCCCCCTCCCTGCTCTTTACAGCCTCCTCCACTGCAAACTGAACTCTTCATGCTGGACATTTGAAAGTAGCTTTTTCAAAAGAACTAGCCTAGTCCCTGTATTAGGCCCACACTCCATCACAGTTGGCCTGCTTTTGTGACTTTCACCCGGTCTTGCACGACCAGATAATCATGAGTGGTGCTTTGTGTGCTTAGGCGCTATAATTACATGAAATCTTTGAAGTTACATATCTATGTTTCTACTGTTTGGATTTATGTTGTGTTGGCGGCAAATAACGTATTAAATTTCATTCTATTTTTACTAAATTGTTGTGGGATTGCTCTTGTGTAGTGTTATCACTTTATTGCTGTTTGTGTGCTGCAAAAATTTATATTAACTCTATGTTAAGCCTGACTGCTTTTGTGCCAGTCTATCAAAGGGTTGTTCACCCCAAGAAGGATTGTGGCTGTTGCTTGAGAAGGGCTCATTCTCCCCTCAACCAACAACACAATTTCTCATACACCTATTGCCAACATAGGTGTCAATTATCTGAATGCTAGGGAAAAAGATTTATTTAAATGATGAGCCATGATAGGCTACTAGGGTTAGCCATATTTTGTTTGGTGGTCCCTACTCTCTCTTTCTTGCTCTCATACTTCGTTTATCCATCCATTTATTTACTTACTCAGCAGTAACAGAAATATTAACTTGCCATCACCCATCTGCACACTTAACCACCCACATATTAATCTATTAATGCACTTACTCTTTGATCTAGCCTTCCACCCATTGACTCAGTCAACCACCCTCCCATGCAAGGACACAAACTCAATCAATAAAGAAGCACTTTCAGCTATAAAACTGCCAAAGCAATTAGCCATGTTAAAGCTTGTTCGAACTGCTTTCCTTTAAATATTCTTTCCCTAATCAGTTCCAAAGTGAAATGAAGCAGATGACGCAGAGGCTGTAGAAGTTTGATATGGAAGTATAAAAGCTATTACAGTGTTGACTCTATTCTACTTGGGCTTGGAAGCACTGGCTTTTGTGAAAATGCTGCTGAAGCAAGTTGTGGGGCAGCAAGGCAGACTAGGTGTAGCATTCGAATGACCGAAGTAACAATGTTACTCATAGAACAGTCCACTAGAAAACACTTGAATGCTTATTCTGCTTTGTTGACCTCTCAGCAGCATTCCACACGGTCTCCCACAGCACTCTGCACACCAGACTCCGTGACATAGGGATCCACGGAAGAGCCCTGGAATGGATCCATTCCTCCCTCTCCGGGAGGACACAGAGGGTCAGATTCCTGCCCTACATTTCCAGATCCACAGGAGTCAACTGTGGAGTCCCCTAAGGATCCTCACTGAGTCCCACACTGTTCAACGTATACATGACCCTTGTCACTGCCATTGTCAGAAACCATGGTATGAACATCGTGTCATATGCCGATGACACTCAACTCATCATTTCCCTCACCGAAGACCCGGACATGGCCAAAAGGAACTCCCACTCAGGAATGGAAGCTGCCGCCACCTGGATGACAAAAATCTGCCTCAAGCTCAACTCCAACAAGACTGAGTTTATCATCTTTGGAAACGCCGTCTCAGCTTGGGACAACTCCTGGTGGCCCACATCCTTCAGTGCCCCCCCTGCACCGACTGAGCATGCCTGCAACTTAGGAATCATCCTCGACTCCTCCCTATCCATGATCCGCCAAATAAACTCTGTTGCCTCCTCCTGCTGGCACACACTCCGCAAACTTTGGAAGATCTTCAGATGGATCCCAGCAGACTGTCACAGGACAGTCACCCACGCCTTATTCACAAGCAAGCTTCACTACAGCAACGCCCTCTATGCCGGCACCTCAAACAAGAACATCAAAAAACTACAACTCATCCAGAACGCCGCCGCCAGACTCATTCTGGACCTCCCTTGTTGAGAATACATCGCCCAACACCTGAGGACCCTCCACCGGTTGAGAAGCGAATCACCTTCAAGCTTCTCACCCACACATACAAGGCCAAATACAAAGCAGGACCAGCCTTCCAGTACCACTGCGTCTCCTTCCACACCCCTGCCAGATCTCTCCACTCCACCCTGATGGCCCTGGCCACCATCCCTCGCACCGGCAAAGCGACCGCTGGAGGACAATCCTTCACCTACACTGCAGCGAAGAGCTAGAACAACCTTCTCCTGCACCTAAGGCAAAGCCCGTCGCTCACCATCTTCAGGAAGAACCTCAAGACATGGCTCTACGGATGAGGCCCCTCCCCCCAGTGCCTTGAGACCCTCATGCGTGAGTAGCTGCGCTCTACAAATACTGATTGATTGATTGATTGATTGTCTTGCTGGCTCTGGGTCTGCAGTGTAAGCTCCATCACCTTGCTGATATTTTTACTACTACACTTGAGTTAGAAGTTTCAGTCGACACAAAATATGACAATATCAAATATATTTAAGACAGGAAACCTACCGGGTATCTGGGAACAATCCAGTTTTCAATGGCCTAAAGTTAGATAGTAAAAGTCCCTCAACCAGCAGCTGACCTGTGCCCACGATTCCTCAGCTGCCCTTCCCCAGCGTTGAGACTTTAGCCCCAGTCGCTTTACTCTTCCACTCAATGAGGCATATTTATAGGCCCGAGTGTCACCTTGCGCCACATTAACATCATTTATTTACTTTAATGTGGCCCATCAAGGCCAAAATCCTGACGCCCGATTTACAGAGTGGTACAATGCATGCATTGCGCCACCCTGTAACCCTTTGTGCTACATTATGCCTGCACATAATGTTTGCAAAGAGGGCATTACCCGTTAGGGGAGCCGGTAAAATGGTGCAAGGAAATCTTTGAGATTTCCTTGCACCAATTATCACTGCACTTTTAACACCCGCTCAAGAGCAGGCGTTGAAATGGGGCTTTCATTCTTCAGAATGGGTCCCTATGTACTCTCCAGCAGTAGCACCAATATTTTGGCGCTACTCATGCAGAGTACATCAATAGCGTCATAAAAAATTACACTATTGCCCCCTACCCTGTGCCATGGTGCGCCGTATTTTAATTAATGGTGGCAGTAAAGGGGTGCTACTGGGCGCAGGGAAAGTGGCGCTGCACTCAGTGCACCACCACTTTCCATAAATCTGCCCCTAAGATCGTTCACGTGTGCCTCGAACCTGTAGCTGAAGTGCCATCCAACACCAGTGGCGTAACATTAGCCCCGCTGCCCCTGCAGTGGGAGAGGGGGAGCTCCACGGTGACCTCTCCCGCTCTGTACATGGGCAGCTCGGCTGGCCCCAGGCCTAAAAGCTCCTGACTGGGTCCGGAACGTGGGGGACCCCCTCCATGTGTTTTACTGGTACCCCCCCTCATGCTTAGTTTCGCCTCTGTTAAACGCCTCACTGCTGCTTATGCTCTCACTGTTGATGGGCATGCCAGAGCTTCCAGAACAGCCCTACAGAGACACAGTGAGAGGCCACATGATGACTGTCTTCAAACAGCAGTACTGTGATTATTCATAGGCAATGGGGGCAGGTGAGCTTTAAAGCGGTGGGGAAGGGTCCCTGCCAATGTCACTACTGAGCAGGCACGCTGTCTAAGGCTGACCTCTGCCCCACAGAGGATTTGGTGGGTTCCTCCCATCTCCCTAACGTATCTTCATTTTCTGTAAGAAAAGGTCTAAAAGGCAATAGGGTTTATATGAAGTTCTGAAGATGTGCTTGTGAAATCGTCCTACTGTTTATTGTCTGGCGGGGAACGTGATGTTTTCAGACTTTTGGGGAAGTACATCTCAACCAGAGACAACATTGAAAAAATGTAGAAAATAACTTATTTTACAGCACAATTTCCATAAGAATGTTGACGAAAGGCCAAAATTTTGCACGCAGCTGAGAACTGAAGATACAGCTGGCCATGCCTGACCTATCATTTTGCAAATACATTTAGCACCTTTATTCACTTTTACCTTTAAAATGTCCCTTCTGATCAAACTACCATTCATATACTATGGCTGAGAATCTACTTGGAATTGACAAAAAGGGAAACATAAATTTGCGTACATTTCATTCTCAAGCTTTAGCCTGCAGAGCTCTTTCCTGAGTTACATATCTAGACAGCACACGTTTCTCAGATGTCACACATGCATCTTACTGGCTCTACTAGCTACATTTCAGGTTATGGAGACAGTAAACATGCCCCTAAGTTAATGCACAGTTTCAGGTGTCAGGCAGAACTTGTATGTAGTGGTAAAGAATCCAAAATGTCTTAATAAATATCATAACATGCCTCTTTGAGTCATGAAATAACAGCCAAGGTAGCACATATGTGCCCTCTGGCATGATGGGTACCAAGGCATAGGTGCAAAAGCAGTATGAAATATAACTTTCTAAAAAGTTTCTAAACGTTTTGAAAAGTTTAAAAGAGTTTTTCTCTTTTCTTTAAAAAGTGTCTAAACTTTTTCTCTCTGTCCTAAACTCTTTCTTGCAACTATGTCTGTAGTGGAGGCCACTCCGAAAGTTGTCCAGGCAACTTATGGCTGTTTAAACTTTAAAAGTTTGAGGGGTCTCTGCAAAGAAAGAAGTTTAAGCATTGTTAAGAACCCTACAAAAGATCTTCTCCTTAGCCTTCTCCTAGAAAGTGACCAGAACAAGTCTGGACCATCCCAGGAACAGGAGGTAAAGGAGGAGGGTACGCAGGAAGAATCAGGGGAGGGCCCTGAGGACTCTGAGAAGGGTTCCTCCAAAGACCTGTCAGCTAACCGGCCATCTAGTGAAGCTGGTAGTGGGAGGGGGTCACACATCAGTAGGGCACCGTTCACTCCAAAAGGCCAGGTAACTAGAGTTCAGGAAGTTAGAGACAGGTCCACTTCTGCCAATTCCCGCCTCACCTCTGTGTCAGAACAGTCCCAAGCGTCCCACCCTGAGGATAACCCCTAGACAGGGAACTCAGAAAGCTAAGGTTGGAAGAGGCAGGGTGCACTATACCACAGGTGAGGGCATATGTGCATGAGCACTATGCCCCTACAGTGTCTAAGCATTATAAGTGCAGGGTAGCCATAAGAGTATATGGTCTGGGAGTTTGTCAAACACGAACTCCACAGTTCCATAATGGCTACACTGAAATTTGGGAAGTTTGGTATCAAACCTCTCAGCACAATAAATGCATACTGATGTCAGTGTGGAATTTATAGTAAAATGCACCCAGAGGGCATCTTAGAGATGCCCCCTGAATACCAATCTGACTTCTAGTGTGGGGCTTACCAGTTTCTGCCAGCCTGCCACAACCAGACGAGTTGCTGGCCACATGGGGAGAGTGCCTTTGTCACTCTGTAGCCAGGAACAAAGCCTGTACTGGATGAAGGTGCTTCTCACCTCCCCCTGCAGGAACTGTAACACCTTGGTGTGAGCCTCAAAGGCTCACCCCTTTTGTTACAGTGCCAGAGGGCATCCCAGCTAGGGGAGATGCCCGCCCCTCCAGCCACTGCCCCCACTTTTGGCGGCAAGGCTGGAGGAGATAATTAGAAAAACAAGGAGGAGTCACCCACCAGTCAGGACAGCCACTAAGGTGTCCTAAGCTGAGGTGACCCCTGCCTTAAGAAATCCTCCATCTTAAGTTTGGAGGATTTCCCCAATAGGATTAGGGATGTGCCCCCCTCCCATCAAGGAGGAGGCACAAAGAGGGTGTAGCCACCCTCCAGGACAGTAGCCATTGGCTACTGCCCTCCCAGACCTAAACACACCCCTAAATTTAGTATTTAGTGGCACCCAAGAACCCAGGAAATCAGATTCCTGCAACCTTAAGAAAGAATAAGGACTGCTGACCTACAAGCCCTGCAGAGAAGACGGAAGACGACACCTGCTTTGTCCCCAGCCCTACCGGCCTGTCTCCTGACTCGAAAACCTGCTACCAGCGACGCATCCGGCAGGGACCAGCAACCTCTGAAGCCTCAGAGGACTTTCCTGAACCAAAGGACGAAGAAACTCCCATGAGCAGTGGCTCTGCTCAATTTCAACAACAACTTTGCAATTTTTCTGCAACTTTAAAGCACTTAACTCTTCCCGCCGGAAGCGTGAGACTTCACCTTCTGCACCCGACACCCCCGGCACAAGATCCAGAGAACTAACACCACAGGGAAGACTCCCTTGCAACTGTGACTCTGTGAGTAGCCCGAGGTGACCCCCCTGGAAACCCACAGTGACGCCTGCAGAGAGAATCCAGAGGCTCCCCTGACCACAACTGCCTGTAACAAGGGACCCGACGCCTAGACCAAGCACTTCACCTGCAGCCCCCAGGACCTGAAGGAACCGAACCTCAGTGCAGGAGTGATCCCCAGGTGACCTTCTGCCTAGCCCAGGTGGTGGCTGGCCCGAGAAGGCCCACTGTGCCCTGCCTTCACCGCTAGAGTGACTCCCGGGTCCCTCCATTGAAACCAATACAAAACCCAACGCCTGCTTTGCACACTGCACCTGGCCGCCCCTGTGCCGCTGAGGGTGTGTTTTGTGTGCCTACTTGTGTCCCCCCAGTGCTCTACAAAACCCCTGAGGATGCAGGTACTTACCTGCTGACAGACTGGAACCAGAGCACCCCTGTTGTCTTTAGGCTCCTATGTGTTTTGGGCACCTCTTTGACCTCTGCACCTGACCGGCCCTGAGCTGCTGGTGTGATAACCTTGGGGTTGCCCTGAACCCCCAAAGTTGGGCTGCCTATGCCCAGGAACTGAGACTTGTAAGTGTCTTACTTACCTCACAATCTAACCAATACTTACCTCCCCCAGGAACTGTTGATTTTTGCACTGTGTCTACTTTTAAAATAGCGTATTGCCATTTTAACTAAGGTTGTATATGCTATTGCTCTAATTCAAAGTTCCTAACTTACCTGTGTGGAGTACCTTGCATTTTATGTACTTACTTCAAATCTTGAACTTGTGGTTCTAAAAATAAATTAAGAAAATATATTTTTCTATATAAAAACTATTGGCCTGGAGTAAATACTTTGAGTGTGTGTTCCTCATTTATTGCCTGTGTGTGTACAACAAATACTTAACACTACCCTCTGATAAGCCTACTGCTCGACCACACTACCACAAAATAGAGCATTTGAATGATCTAATTTTGCCACTATCTTACCTCTAAGGGGAATCCTTGGACTCTGTGCACACTATCTCTTACTTTGAGATAGTACATACAGAGCCAACTTCCTACAGAAATCCTGTAAGAGAACAAGATTCAAGAAATCTGCACACGATTGTCCCCCCTTACAAGGAGGGGAATGACATAAACAAGTGGTTTGCTGCACTTGAGAAGGCCTGTATGGTACAGTTGGTCCCTCAAAGGCAGTGGGCTGCTATCTTGTTGTTATCTTTCACTGGTAAGGGTAGGCATAGGCTCCTTACTGTCAGATAAAGTGATGCCAACAACTACAAAGTTTTGAAAGATGCACTCTTAGATGGATTTGGCTTAACCACTGAACAATACAGGATAAAGTTCACAGATTCCATAAAAGAGTCCTCTCAAGACTGGACAGACTTTGTAGACTGTTCAGTGAAGGCCTTGGAGGGATGGTTACATGGCAGTAAGGTGACCGACTATTAAAGCCTATATAATCTTATTCTGAGAGAGCATATTTTGAATAATTGTGTGTCTGACTTGTTACATCAGTACTTGGTAGACTCAAATCTGACCTCTCCCCAAGAACTGGGAAAGAAGGCAGACAAATGGGTCAGAACAAGAGTAAACAGAAAAGTTCATACAGGTGGTGACAAGGATGGCAAGAATAAATGGTGTTGAGGTTGGGGCCTACAGGGATACCGGAGCCAGTGTCTCTATGGTGATTGGGAAACTGGTTCACCCTGATCAACACCTACTTAGTCAGCAGTACCAAGTGACTGATGCTCATAACAACACTCTTAGCCACCCCATGGCTGTTGTGAATCTCAACTGGGGGGTGGAGGGTTACTGGCCCAAAGAAAGTTGTGGTAGCCACTGATTTACCTGTAGACTGCTTACTAGGCAATGATTTGGATACATCAGCTTGGGCTGAAGTGGAGTTGGAGGCCCATGAAGCAATGCTGGGCATTCCAGGGCATATCTTTGCTCTCACAAGGGCTCAGGCCCAGAAGCAAGGAGGATAGGGAAACTTGGATCCTGGAAGAATGGACCAAGTGCTCCCAAAAGCTAGGGGTAGAAAGGGTAAATCCTTGCCCACTATCCCTCCCTCTCCAGAAGATCCCCCTTTTGAGGAAGAGGAATCCTCCCTCTGTGCAGAACCTACACCAGATGAGCTGGAAGCAGACACTGCTGAGATTTTGGGTGCAGGAGGTCAAGGGACGCTAAACCTGGAGCTGCCAGGAGATTGGTCATCCCTTTGCAGTATAGGGAGTTTCTTCTGACTTTGGCTCATGATATTCCTTTGGTTGGGCATTTGGGCCAGAGTAAAACTTGGGACAGGCTTGTTCCATTGTTTCACTGGCCTCACATGTCAGAGGACATTAAGAAGTTTTGTCGCTCCTGAGTGACCTGCCAAGCTAGTGACAAGACTGGTAACACACCTAAGGCCCCATACAATTCCACTTCCAGTGGTTGGGATGCCCTTTGAAAGGGCAGGGGTTGACATAGTTGGCCCCCTTGACACTCCCACAGCTTCAGGCAATAGGTTTATCCTTGTGGTAGTGGACCATGCCACTAGGTATCCAGAAGCTATTCCCTTAAGGACCACTACGGCTCCTGCAGTGGCAAAAGCCCTCCTGGGAATCTTTTCCTGAGTGGGTTTCCCTAAGGAAGTGGTGTCAAACAGATATAGTAACTTCATGTCTGCATGCTTCAAAGCTATGTGGAATGAGTGTGGTATAATTTACAAGTTCACTACTCCTTATCATCCACAGACAAATGGTCTGGTTGAGAGGTTTAATAAAACTCTCAAAGGCATGATCATGGGACTCCCTGAAAAACTAAGAAGGAGATGGGATATCCTGTTCCCATGCCTCATTTCTACTTACAGAGAGGTACCCCAAAAAGGAGTGGGCTTTAGCCCCTTTGAACCTCTCTTTGGGCACCGTGTAAGCAGTCCCCTTGCTCTTGTGAAGGAGGGTTGGGAACAACCTTTAAAAGCTCCAAAGCAGGACATTGTGGATTATGTACTTGGCCTAAGATCCAGAATGGCTGAGTACATGAAGAAGGCCAGTAAAAACCTTCAGGCCATCCAAGAGCTACAAAAGCAATGGCATGACCAGAAGGCTGTACTGACCCAGTACCACCCAGGAGAGAAGGTGTGGGTTTTGGAGCTTGTGGGCCCAAGAGCATTTCAAGACAAATGGAGTGGACCCCATCAAATAGTAGAAAGAAAAGGTGAGGTTGCCTATTTGGTAGACCTGGGCACTGCCAGGAGTCCCCTTAAGCTGTTCCATGTCAATCGCCTGAAACCTTACTAAGACAGGGCTGACTTAACCCTGCTCATGGCAAATGATGAGGGGCAGGAAGAAGAGAGTGACCCTCTCCCTGACCTCTTCTCCACCACTGAAGCTGATGCCTTAGTGGAGGGAGTGGTGCTTGCAGATTGCCTTACTGCTGAGCAGATGGACAACTGTATAAATCTCCTAGACCAATTCTCTGACCTCTTATCACTGATCCCAGGCAAAACTACCTAGTGTGAGCACACAATCGACACTGGAGACAGTTTGCCTGTCAAAAGTAAGATTTATAGGCAGCCTGACCATGTCAGGGATTGCATAAAACAAGAGGTACATAAAATGTTAGATCTGGGAGTGATTGAGCCTTCTGAAAGCCCATGGGCTAGCCCAGTGGTGCTTGTCCCCAAACCTCATAGTAAAGATGGTAAAAAGGAAATGAGGTTTTGTGTTGACTATAGCGGACTCAATCTAGTAACCAAAACTGATGCAAACTGATGCTCACCCTATACCCAGGGAAGATGAGCTAATAGATACACTGCCATCTGTATCTAAGAACTTTTTACTTAACTGCAGGGTATTGGCAGATTAGGTTGTCAGAAGATGCTAAACCTAAAGCCGCATTTTCCACCATTGGAGGGCACTATCAGTTCACTGTTATGCCCTTTAGTTTGAAAAATTCACCTACCACTTTTCAGAGGCTGGTGCACACAGTCCTGCAGGGATTGGAAGCTTTTAGTGCAGCATATCTATATGATATAGCTGTCTTTAGCTTCACCTGGGGTGATCACCTGATCCACCTATGGAAAGTTTTGGAGGCCCTGCAAAAGGCAGGCTTCACTATCAAGGCTTCAAAGTGCCAGATAGGGCAGGGGAAAGTGATTTATCTGGGCCACCTGGTAGGTAGGGAACAGATTGCACAGCTGCAGGGGAAGATCCAAACCATTATGGAATGGGCTCCCCCTACAACTCAAACCCAGGTGAGAGCCTTCTTAGGCCTCACAGGGTACTAAATGAGGTTAATTAAGAACTATGGCTCCATTGCAGTCCCTCTTAATGACCTCACCAGAAAAAGATGCCTAAAAGGTATTGTGGACAGCTAGCTGTCAAAAGGCATTTGATGAGCTTAAACAGGCCATGTGTTCTGCACCTGTCCTAAAAAGCCCTTGTTACTCTAAATACGCCATAGTCCAGACTGATGCTTCTGAATTAGGGGTAGGGGCAGTTCTATCACAGCTTAACACTGAGGGCCAGGATCAACCTGTTGCTTTTATCAGCAGAAGGTTGACCCCTAGAGAAAAGTGTTGGTCTGCCATAGAGAGGGAGGTCTTTACTGTGGTCTGGGCACTGCCAACGTTGAGACCATACCTCTTTGGTACTCACTTTATTGTTCAGACAGACTACAAACCTCTATTATGGCTTAAACAAATGAAAGGTGAAAATCCTAAATTGTTGAGGTGGTCCATCTCCCTACAGGGAATGGACTATACATGGGAACATAGACCTGGGAGTACCCACTCCAATGCAGATGGACTCTCCAGGTATTTCCACTTAGACAATGAAGACTCATCTGGGCAAGGTTAGCCTTATTGTCCCTCGTTGGGGGGGGGGTTGTGTAGGAAAGTACAATCTTGCCTGCATTGTTACCCCATTTTTACCAAGCAAGGCTTGTTTGCAGTCTTTCTCTAAGAAAACAACTCTGCATCCTCCAGAGCTCCGTGGGACATCTTCTGCAAAAAGGAGAAGTTCCTAGCACCTTTCGTTGTTGCAGAATCTTCAGCTTCTTCCATCCAGAGGCAGCCATTTTGCACCTTCATCTGGGGTTTAGTGGGCTCCCGCCCCCCTGGACACTTTAACGACTTTAGGACTTGGTCCCCTTCCTTTGCAGGTCTTCAGGTCCAGGAATCCGTCTTCAGTGCTTTGCAGTCTGTTGAGGTCTTTGCAGAATCCTCTATCACAAGTTTAGTGTGTTTCTGGGGAATAAGTAGCACTTTACTCCTACTTTTCAGGGTCTTGGAGTGGGGCATCTTAGACACCCTTAGTGCTTTCTTACACTCCCCGTGACCCTCTACACACTGCACTAGTCTAGGGGGCCATGCGCGGTTCGCATTCCACTTTCTTAGTATATGGTTTGTGTTGCCCCTAGGCCTATTGCATCCTATTGTATTTTACAGTGTTTGCACTACTATCTCAATCAATAAATCAATCAGAGGATTTATAGAGCACACTACTCACCTGTTAGGGTCTCAAGGTGCTGGGGGGTGGAGCTACTGGTCGAAGAGCCATGTCTTGAGGCTTTTCATGAATGACAGGAGGTCTTGGGTCTGGCGGAGGTGGAGTGGAAGGGAGTTCCAGGTCTTGGCGGCTAGGTGAGAGAAGGATCTTCCTCTGGCAGTGGTGCGGCAGATGCAGGGGACGTAGGCAAGGGCAAGGCTGGCAGAGCGGAGGTTGCGGGTGGCGGGGTGGAAGTTGAGTCTGTCGTTGAGGTAGGCAGGACCTGTGTTGTGGAGGGCTTTGTGTGCGTGGATGAGGACTTTGAAGGTGATCCTCTTTGATACTGGTAGCCAGTGTAGGTTTCTGAGGTGGGGTGAGATATGGTTGCAGCGTGGGACGTCTAGAATGAGGCGGGCGGATGCGTTCTGGATTCTTTGTTAGGAGTTTGTTTGTTATTCCTGCATATAGGGTGTTTCCATAGTCCAAGTGGCTGCTGACCAGGGCGTGGGTGACAGTATTCCTGGTTTCAACGGGAATCCACTTGAAGATCTTGCGGAGCTAGTGTTGTAGCAGGAAGAGGAGATGGCATTGACCTTCTGAGTCATGCTGTGTGTGGAATCCAAGATGATACCCAGGCTGCGTGCATGGATGGTGGGTGAGGGTGCGGATCCTAGGGAGGTGGGCCACGAGGAGTCGTTCCAAGCTGAGGCGTTGGTGCCAAAGATGAGTGTTTCTGTCTTATCTGTGTTTAACTTGCGATGGTTGATTCCATCCAGCTGGCGATGGCGTGAAGTCCATTGTGGAGGTTTCTTTGCAGTTGGAGGGTCTTTCGTGAGGGAGAGGATGAGCTGAGTGTCATCTGCGTAAGAGACTATGTTGATGTGGTGGGTTCGTGCGATGTTGGCGAGGGGGGCCATGTAAACATTGAAGAGTGTGGGGCTGAGCGACGATTCTTAGGGAACGCCACAGATGATTTTGGAGGCTTCTGACAGGAACGGTGGGAGGCGGACTCTCTGGGTTTGGCCCGTGAGGAATGACGAGATCCAATCCAGTGCCTTGTTGCGGATTCCAGCGTTGTGGAGGCGTGTGCGGAGGGTGTGATGACATACCGTGTCAAAAGCTGCGGAGAGGTCCAGGAGGATGACTGCTGCTGTTTCTCCTTCGTCGAGCATGATCCTGATGTCGTCTGTGGCAGCAATGAGTTCGGTCTCGGTGCTGTGGTTTTTGCGGAATCCGGATTGGGAGGTCTCAATTACCTTTGTCTTTTCCAATAACCGGGATAGTTGACTGGCTTAATGTCTTAATGACCTTGGCTGGGAAGAGGAGGAGGAGGGAAATCAGCCGGTAGTTCTTGGGGTAGTCAGGGTCTGCTTTTGGTTTCTTCAGCAGGGCGTTGATTTCTGCATGCTTCCAACTCTCTGGGAAGGTGGCTGACTCGAAGGAGCTGTTGATGGTGTTGCAGAGATGGGGAGCGGTGATGATGTTAGCTTTGTTGAAGATGTGGTGTGGGCAGGGGTCCGATGGTGATCCGGAGTGGATGGAGGCCATGGTGTTGGTGGTGTCTTCTATGTTGACGGGGGCCCAGGTGTGGAGGAAGTGGTTGTTACTTGGAGCGTTGGGTTCGTGGGTGTTTGTAGTTAGCTGGTGGGTCTGGGGGTTGAAACTGTTGTGGATTTCTTCTATCTTTCGACAGAAGTGGGTTGCGAGTGAGTTGCAGAACTCCTGTGATGGCGGGGGTACGTTGGAGCAGGTCCTGGGGGTGGAGAGCTATTTGGTGATGCGGAAGAGCTCTTTGCTGTTGTGAGCGTTGGTGTCAATGGGGTTTTTGAAGTGGGTCCTTTTGGTGGTGCGGATCAGTTGGTGATGTTTGCTTAGGGCATCCTTGAAGGCAATGTGGTTGGAGTTGGTAGGGTCAAGGTGCCAGGGTTTTTCCATTCTGCGACATAGCCGTTTGGATTCCTGTAGGTCTGGGGTGAACCAACTAGCCTTAATTCTGTGGGGGGTGTTTTTTTTTTTTGGAGCGGTGCGAGGGTGTTGGCGCAGTCTTCTATCCAACGATGCAGGTTGGTTGCGGCTGTGTTGGGGCCCGGGGTCCGAAGGGGTGGGGCCCGGGCAAGGGTGGAGATCAGCTTATCTGTTGATATTTTGCTCCAGTTGCGTTGGGGGGGTTGTGTGCAGTGGTGGTGAGTGACTAGTTTTTGGTAGGAGATGTGGATGCATCGGTGGTCTGTCCAGCTGAGTTCGGTGGTGTGGCTGAAGGGGACGTGATTGCTGGCTGAGAAGTTGGGATCAAGTGTATGGCCTGCGGAGTGGGTGGGTGAAGTGACGGGTTGCTTGAGGCCGAGGTTGGTGAGGTTGTCGATTAGGTTAGTGGTGTTGGTATCATTGTTATTTTCTAGGTGGAAGTTCAGGTCGCCGAGGAGGATGTAGTCTGTTGAGGTGAGGGCTTGGGAGCTGATGGTGTCGGCGATGTTGTCGCAGAACTGCGGTCTAGGGCCAGGGAGTATGTAGACCAGTGTTCCTCTGACTGTGTTGTTGGCGCTGATGTGGATTTTGAAGTGGAGGTGTTCGGCGGATTTGATGGTGTCGTCGGAGTTGGTGGAAACTCTTATGGTGTCTTTGTGGACTATGGCGATTCCTCCTCCTGGTTTGTTGCTGCGGTCCCGTCTGGTGATCTTCTAGTTTTCTGGTATGGCTATGGCTATTGTCTTGTTCCGAGGCTGAATTCATCCAGGTTTCGGTGAGGAATGCGATGTCGGGCGAGTATGTGGTCAGTAGGTCCCAGAGTTCAATTGCATGTTTGTGGACGGAGCGGGTGTTCAGCAGGATGCATCTTAGGTGGCTGTCTGTTGTTTTGATATGGTGTTCGGAGGTTAGGTTGCATGTGAAGTTGCAGGCTTTGCAGGAGAACGGTCCTCTGGTGCGCGTCGGTGTGGACTGGAAGCAGATAGAGGAGCGTCCTGGATTGAGGGCGTGGAGTTCGTCAGCAGTGTAGTGGTGATTGGTGGCACGGGGGCGATTTGGCCAGGGGTCTGGCACTGGGCGTGGTCTTGGCACAGACGGGTTTGCTTTGGCATGCCTTTGGCACACCAGCGGCGCGTCCGCGCTGCGGCCGGCATAAGAGGAGAGGTGTGAGGGAGTGGCAGCTGGGAGGAGGGGGTGTCTGGACCAATGGAAGGGTGGGGGTGGGGCAGGCGGGAAACTACGGGGGATTCAGGAAAATGGAAGGAGACTCGAGGAGGAGGGCGGGGACGCAGCGGCTACAGAGAACAAAAATGCACGGGGAATAGAAAAAAAGGGTGCCAAATCAAGAGAAAGGCAGCTGGCAGCAGCGGAGGTGAGGAGGAAGCGACCTACCTGCTAGTAGCAGGGTCAGAGGTTGCTGCCTTCACAGCGCTGCTGCCGGCATAAGAGGGGAGGTGGGAGGGAGTGGCAGCTGGGAGGAGGGGGTGTCTGGACCAATGGAAGGGCAGGGGGGGCGGGCCGCCGGGTTCCGAGGCGGGAAACTACTGGGGAATCAGGAAAACGGAAGGAGACTCGAGGAGGAGGGAGAGGGGCGGGGCCGCAGTGGCTACGGAGTACAAAAATGCACAGGGAATAGAAAAAAAGGGTGCCAAATCAAGAGGAAGGCAGCTGGCAGCAGCGGAGGTGAGGAGGAAGCGACCTACCTGCTAGTAGCTGGGTCAGAGGTCGCTTTCTGACTGTTTTACTTACCTGATTTTGGTTTGTGTGTATATTTTGTGTATTTTACTTACCTCCAAAGGGGGTATATCCTCTGAGATATTTTTGGCACATTGTCACTAAAATAAAGTACCTTTTCTTGTAACCCTGAGTAATGTGTTTCTTATGATATAGTACCTATATGATATAAGTGGTATAGTAGGAGCTTTGCATGTCTAAGATGCTCTGCTATAGCTACCTCTATCAGCCCAAGCTACTAGAACACTACTAATCTACTAATAAGGGATAACTGGACTTGGCACAAGGTGTAAGTACAATCAGGTACCCACTATAAGCCAGGCCAGCCTCCTACACGTGAAGAGTGGGGAAAAGGGAGCATCTTGACAACTTTGAATTCCGGAGTCTGGGCCTTGACTGTTTTAGACACAACACCATAAGTCCCTAATACGTTTAACTGAAAGATTGTCTCCCTAATAATATTTATAAAAATCTTTTCCCACTGAAGTTAATAACAGAAAATCTTCACAAATTGAAAACAATAGGAAACAATATTTTTGACAAACAACCCTTCAGATATATAATTCACGTAGTTTAAGTCAATGGTTCCAATGGTTAGTGCACTGCATCAGTTTTATTGCACTAGGTTGTGAAATGTATTCCAAATGGCTTCCAAATGTATCAAGCTGTGGTTCAATAAGTCTCAACTATATCTGCATTTTTGCAATTAATTTGAAATAATGACTAAGGTTATGTTTGCAAGAATATGAAATCTACAGATTGGCGAATAATCGGAAACTCTAGCTTTGACATGAATGAAAATGGTAATAATTAACTTTTAACTTAGTCCACAATTAGTATGCAAATATTGCATAGCTCGACCAAACATAGACCAATGTGAGACACTCCTGCTTTAACTATTAAAACATTTATCGTTGTCAAGAGCATGCATGTTATGCTGAACTAATGTTTAAGAAAAATGCAGTGCAGGGGTCTTTGATAGTGAGGTACAGAATGTAAATAAGAGGATAGGTAGGAAGACTGACTTTGTTAGTAGAGGGAGCGTTAGGACTGGAGGATCAGGACTGTAAGGACCAGGTAAGAGGGCAGCAGGTCAGCACAGCAGGGAAGCAGTTCCTTCAGGGCAGCAGTCCTGCAGATTGGCAGTCCTACCAGCAGCACAGCAGTCCTTCTTCTTGGCAGAGTATGCAGAGGTCCAGAAATGTACTGAAAAGTTGGTGCCCGAGTGGCAATATGTATACACAATTGGGCCTTTGAAGTGGGGAGAAGCTTCTAGAGACATGCCTTTGAAGTTCACAGAGGCCTTGCCATCCTGGCCCTGGCTCCAGACTAAGTACACGGGGTATGCAGCCATTTGTGTGGGGACATGACATAGCCTATTCAAGTATAGGTAGGGTTGGGCCCCACTCCTCCCTCCCAACCTGCCAGTGATGGCCCAACCAGTTGCATCTAAGCTCCACATTGTATGTCGCTGCTTAGGTGGAATATGTAAAGTCCAACTTTCAGATACACCCAGTGTGATCCAGACAGACTACAGGCACCAAATGACTAAGCTAAGAAAATGCCAACTTTCTAAAAGTGACAATTTCAGAATGACAATTTAAAATTGGATTTCTCCATAAGTTAAAATTATAAATTGTGATTCCAAAAACACCAAACATAAACTGAATACCTATTCCCATTTGGAAATTACACTTATAAAATATAACAATAAGGTAAAGCCAAAGTTATCCAATGGGAGATGTAGGCCTTGCATTAGTGAAAAACAATTTTACGATTGTTTTCACTACCAGGACATGTAAAACTTAAAAGTGTATGTTCAACTTTTTAAATACATTGCAGCCTGCTCTTTAAGCTGTCCAGGACCTACCCTAGGGGTGACTTATATTTATTGAAAGAACGTTTTGGGGCCTGGCAAAAGATTTAAAGCGTTAGGCACAGGTAATTCCACTCTACAAAGGACGTACAAGTAAATTAAATATGACAATTGGGTATAAGCCAATCTAACGTTTTAACGAGAGAGCACAAGCACTTTAGCACTGGTTAGCAGTGGTAAAGTGCATAGTCCTAAATTCAACACACACAAAGTCAGAAAATCCAGGAGCTCTGCAGGCAAAAATTTAGGGGTAAACCATATCAAGGATGCCAGGTCCAATAGGGTACTTAGGAGAAATGGAGATTTGTGAAATTTCAAAATGAGATCTGAGTTGACACCTTCCTTAAGCCCAGTAATGTTGATGAGACAGGAACACAAGGTACCAATTTCCTTCTTTTCACCTCTTGAACATTTATGGATTAAATATTATTTTAGCACTTCTTTCAAGAATGTCTCATTAGAAAAACTATGGATTATATACAATCACATGACAACATCTGTGTACACAATATTACTCTTTCTCTGTGGTAGTAAACACAATACACACAAATACAAACCTCGATTAGTCGAGTTGTGAGCACTTGAAGAAGTTTCTCTGAATGTTTTTTTGCGGCGCTGTCTAGTCATGATTTTTAATATATTTCCAAAGATTGAATAATAATTGTAAAATGCTGTTTGTGAAGGGAAACGACAGTTAAATGATTACGCATCCATTGTTATCTGTGAATTTATTTTAATTTGCTACGATCGGGTACACTCAGAGTGTTGAAAGACACTACCAGTGGATAAGGTCCAAGGCAAGATATCCACTTGCAATTGATTAAAAATAAGTTAACGATAACTTGTTTAATTAAAACAGATTTTGTTGTTGTTGTATCAAGACTTACCACCTCATTATTGTATATATTCCGAGTATAAAAGATGTTTTCTATCCTTACCGTTCAAGTGAGCATACCGGATTCACAAAGAATTCAGAATACGTGTCCATTCATTCATTCCACTTAATTATTATTTTTCCTCATTTTGAGTTCCTTTTAAATGTTTTTAGGTTTTCAGTTTATTATTATGGCCTCAGTACTCAAAACAGTGTTGTCTGTGCAAGCCTGACCTGTTCAGTAGACATGTGAGTAAACAAAAGAAGGAGCACTTAGTGTACTTAAGATGGGAGTACACAAAAGAAGGAGCACTTAGAGTACTTAAGTATCGTAAGCACAAAGCAGACACCTGCCAATATCACCCCTGTGCTGCTCAGTAGCCGCAATATTGAAGCAACTCTGCAATATTTGATATTGCTGCGGTGTAGAAAGAGAAAAATAAATGTAAATTGTGGAGGATTGTGTGGTGGTGCACGTTGAGGCATCTCCATAAAGAGTTGGGGCCATATGTACGAACGCTTTTTCCCATAGACACATAATGGGTAAAAACCTATGCTACACCTGGCCCTTGGGTCCTTGTAAAACAGAGACTTCCTCTGTGTCAAGCTGCTGTCTCCAGCAACAGCTGCGCCTGGCATGGAGCGCAACAAGTATACAGGCTCAATCCTTCCTCTTACTCTTGAACAGTCATTGGGGGCCTGCTGACCAGAGCTATGATGAGCAGGCCACTTTCAGAAATGGAAGATCTAGCCTTATTGTGCAAAGAAGAAAATCACAGAGATCCTGCAAAGATGTATATTAGTGGGGGCACTCAACAATTATACTCACACCTGCAGGGTATCACTACGCGTGCTACATATCACATCATTAATAATGTGCTTGGTAGTGGACAAGAAGCCATAGGTAGCTGGTACTACCACACAAACAAATGTTTATAATGCACTCTGAGCATTTTTACTGGGACTGGGATGTCAATGAGACTACTTATATGTGATGTAATTGTAAGAATGTAGAATTCAAAATACGGTTGAGTAGAGCATGATGTTTTCATTTTTTAGATTGCAGGTAATTGAATAAAAACTGGGTGTCATGATGGCGGGCATGCATAACCTTAATTGTGCATGATGTAAATCTATGTATTTATACCCTTGAGGTTTTGAGAAGAAATGTGAACTGGGTATATTGGTTACAGATAGTCTAGAATATGTGTACCTTCCCAAAAATATGAAAAAGGAAAACATGGTTGAAATATGTATCATATGTGTATTGTTGTAGAGTGCAATATTACATAAATTGTACTTCTCCTTAAAAGCAGGGCTTTGGACAGTGAGTGATGTAAAGAAGTAATTGTGTATTATACTTCCTATGATTACTTCTAGTGTGCATCTGTCCAAAAAAAACATATGGCCAGCCACCCAGTAAAATCTATCTATCTATCTATCTATCTATCTATCTATCTATCTATCTATCTATCTATCTATCTATCTATCTATCTAATATGTCTGTGAGTGTATATATATATATATATATATATATGCACACACACACACACACACATATATATACACACACACAAACAAACACGCGCACACATATGTACGAACCCATTTTCACAGCAGGTGTTAAGCTGTTTTTTTTCTTTAGCAATGTTTCAAATTCTTAGAGATATATAACATTTCTTCTGAAGTTTATTCAAATATGGACGGAAAGTACTGTATTTTAATACGGAAGACACTGTATTTCCGACAAATGGCGACCTTTGCAACGGTCAGGTGCATTTTCACATATTTGACTACGTTGAAATCAAACTAATTACAGCAGCTGATTTTAACACTATAGAAAAAACAACTCCCGAGGCATTTTGCTGTGTAAGGGTTTAATCTATCATATAGGACTAAACCCTCATGATTAAGTTGATAATGAAATATTAGTGTCCTGTGCCTAACATGGTGGTGAAAGCTAAATAAAATTTGCAGAATTGTGCAACATGTCAGTATCACATGTAAATTTAAATTGAATGCATATATTCAGCAAGCATTCTGTGTTTCAGCTAAAGTTGCGTATAGCCAGGCATGCATTGTTTTAATACTACAAGAAAATGTAATTACTTATTACATTCTGCCTCTATATTACCGATAATGGCAAGACACTCTTGTTAAAAACACAATTCTCTATCTTCTGAATTTGTTTCTTCTATTTTTATGCTTGCCCTGTAATATTGGATATTCACTGAACCAGCAAAAAATTAGTGCTTGCTCTTTTTCGTCTCAATAATGCAGCTCTTTTTCTTCGAGGCATGAATGGCGTTGTTACCTGCAAACATTAAATTGGAAGAAATCTATCGTATTATTTTCATGTTTTCAACCCTTGAAAGTCTTCCAGTACTCCTGTTTCGTTTGCTATGTGCTGTTGTCTAACACTGGTTTGTCATTGTGTTTACCCTAAAGTATAAAATTAACATTTTAATTTTACCTTTGGTAAAATATATACTCAAATTCTAAATGCTCAAATGCTAGTAAAAATGCAAAATCCTAGGTATCTCATTTTAAATATGATGTGTATATGAACTCTATGTTTTGGGAAAGGAACACTCTTAGGACTTTGGCTAACATTCTTGCAGTAAAAAATGTTGCATAGCACGTGCCTATTTAATAGTCTTTAAAGTGCAAACACAAAGACATTGGCGTCTCTAATGTATCTTTCCTTAGGGCCAATTGCATGTTGAAGTAGTTACGTTTTATCTCGCCTTATTTCACTATCATTAGTTTTAGTGTTGAGATATCTACTGAAATATAATTTGCAAATAGTATTACAGTGGCATGCATTTGAATTATTTAAATACAGCATTGAGTTCTCTGAAACACATGCCTTCATTGCTGGCGAAAGAAACATTTCAGTATTCTAGGTTACAAGCAGTAGCTTCAATCAACAATATTTAGAATAGTACGCCTTTGGCTTACTAATGCAGTATTCCCAGACATCACTTTTTATTGAATGTAACTGTACCTTCAGCTGACATCTAATAATAGCCTTTAATTAAACCCGGACCATTGGAGGGTTGCTGATGCCCTTTGAAGTTTCCTAATTATCCAATCTGCATAGCCTTTTATAGTACCTTTAGGGTTAATTTAAGACATTTTAGCATTACCCAAAGGGAAATATCTCAAGGTTTCCTTCTTTTTCTTTGAAAGGTGCACATTTTTCTTTTTTTTTAAAGCAAGAGTGCAGAAATTTCACGTTTTTGGTTTGACAAAACTGGATTTTCAGATATCTGCGGAAATAAATAAGATGAAAAAAGAAAGGTGGTGTTTTATGTGAATAATAAGCAGGCACCATGCATGTAAATTAGCTATTTTCTATGCATGGCATGGCAAAGGGTGCTAATTAAATGGTTGGTATGCAGAGCTGTGCTCGCTCCTTGTTCAGTGACACACAAATCCTTCGATGTGTGCCAGCAGACATTTTAGGTTGAATGTTTTCTCCTCCCTGGCCCTTTGTCATGAAATGGTGGCACCAGGAGGCGAGAACTACTGTAAGCAAAACACCGGAATATGCTTTAATAATGTTTTAAACATGTAGCGACACCAGTCTGGTTTTCTAATGAATTCTTAATTCCCTTCTTCTTATGAGGATGTTGCAAGTTAGCGGCGATGCATATTAAATCATGTACATGAGACATTTTCTCATGGATTTGCATAAAATGGCCAAATGCTAATGCACCAAACGGAGCTTACGAGGCATGCCACAGTAAATATGCCCTTGCAGATTTTCAGCAATCAATCTCCTGCATGTCATTAGCAAAGGAACGAGGTGTGGTGTGCAAAAATATAAAAAAGGTTGACATCGAGAAAATCCTTCCTCGCACCACATGCCACAATTCCAGAAATGTGCTCAAAAACAGGCTTGCGACCCTGAGGTGTATTTTTATATTTTGCATAAAACAAAGGAAAGAAGCACATCGCTCACTTTTTAAAACCATTGCTAAATGGAGCTTCCTGGCACAGTGTGGGCTGCTAATGGTACATTTTCCTATCTTTAGGACATTCCACATTTCACGTGGCAAGTATGATATGGAAATTTACATTCTGTGATTTTAATGAGCTGTCATATCCTTTCGCACATGGAATAGTTGTGATGTTTCCTAACACACTGCACCAGTGCAGTTTTGCTGGCATCCATTTCCCCCCTCATGTAAGCCATAATTAAAAGATAAGCAGGTGATCATTTTGTATGTTTAATCATTCGGCTAATTCCAAAGACTTCACACTGAACCACTGAGCACTAATTAAAACATGAATTGTAGGCTGTATTTTTGATGATTCCATCTCTTTTCATTGTCCTGCGCTCATACTTACCTTGCCATTTCATTTATAACACGAGTCACAACAATGCATTCCTATGCCACAATGGTGTGAAGGTTTTGATATAAACATGAATGGCGATCTATGGCAATCTGGCTAGAACAGAGGAATAAAAAAAGAAGTTGTCGTTTTAAAGGAATTCACTGGTTTATTTTGCATTACCTAAAAGATGCATTTTATAATCGTGCCCATAAAACAGATGGACAGATTCTTAAAATACAGGAAATGTCTGCAGATACTGCTAATTATCCTGAAAAAATAATTCATGCAAATTTAATGATTCTGATATGGTGATTTGACTTTTTGGCGGAATTGCATATCCTATAATCATGATTCATTTATCAGGAAGGAATTAACATAATCGTACATCAAATCCACTGGCTAGAAGAGATATCAGACGGAACCTAGTGAATGCAGTAACAACACTTCGCATACTGAGTTATTCATTTTATGATGTGTGTGTTAACTATACAGTTACATTTGAAACTATGTTATGCAGCAGGGACAGCGTTTATTCTTTATCTCTGCTTTGGTACTAAAATGTGTTTGAAATGGATTAGATGTAAAAATAATGCTTATGTCACAGCGACTACCTGAATGCTCGTTTCAGTATCCTGTTGTGAGGTGGTTGTTTTAGCACGTGTTTTATTCCAGTGCCCATCCAGTGCTCATATGATGTCCTTCATCCATCATGCCGGTTTCTAACAAAGACATTGGTCTGAAGCTGCATTGACCTATGCAGTTAATGGCCCTCTTCAAGTCATTCAAAAGTGGAGGAAATCCAAATTGGTGCTGTTGGATCTTTCCAATACATTTGGCACAAGTTATAACCTTATGCACATGCTGTGGCCTCTGGCAGAACTTTGGGTGATTGGCTTAATTTAGTAGCTTCCTTTAGGCAGAATATATTTCATATGATTGTAATAGGTTCCTCTTGGATGATCTTCTCTCCCAAACAATTCTCTTCGCATATGGATCTTTTCTGCCACTGCTGTTTTTCAATATGTATGTGAGTTCGCTTGGACATATTGTTCAAGGGCTTGCCTTGCAAAAAATGGCTTGAGTGCTTTAATGTTTCTTTGAGCTGGGCTTTGTGGGTTTAGGTGCATGCAGTTTTTAACATTTAGTTGATATATGATAATTTGTGAAAGATTCACCCATTCCCAGACACTGCTGGGGAGGTTGAAAGAAATGTTGCAGGCTGATGCGAATTAGCCAAATCATCAACTTAGACTAAATAGCTATGGTCAATGTAGTAGGCAGGCAATCCTGGTACATCTGCAAGAATCTCAAATTGTAGGTTCTTTCAACATCCATCAATGCACATTTGTGTCGTTCTGCATGCTCTTTTTTATCCATATGTGGCAGGAACAAATTGTAGCTCTGTGCCAAATATGGCTAATAGCAGCTTTTTGAAAAACTGCCATCATCATTAAAATAACTGCTTTTTAGGTCTCGGCTACAGGTAGCTTTAGCTGTCTGAGTCCAGACCTTTTGATTCTAATGCATTACATGCACATATAGTTGTCTTTCCGCGAAGCCATTGCTCGCGAGTTGATGGTTTTGTTGTCTAGTTCATGTTGCTGCTTTCCCACCTATTATTATCCTTCCTAGGGATGTTTGAGGCTCACAGTACTTTGGCATTTTTTCTGTTCTTACAAATTCTTAAAAGAATTTCCTCATTGCCAACATTTGCGTTTGTTGCCATCCCACCCAATTGTTTTTCTAATGAAATACAGAGGGATGACCAGCATGGGCATATTTACTGTGGCATGCCTCGTAAATTCGGTTTCATGCTCTGACATTTGACTGTTTTATGCAAATCCAGTGGGAAAATGAAACATGGACATGATTTTTTTTATTCCTACAAATCCTGGTCAATGATGGCCACTGTACAACGCATAGATGCATGAGCATCCGGAGCAGACATCTGTCATAAAAGCAAACTGCATTGGCACAGCTCGCACGTTTCACTGCCAATACTTTTTGGCTTTGCATATGCTTGTTGATTAATATCAAGCTCTGAAGGGTACTTTAATTGCCTTGCCACTTCGAAACAGAGTAGAAGAAGAAACAGAAGTGTCAACAACACCCATAACTGTTTTATATGCACTCCACAAATATATGCACGCGCTAAAATTTAAAGAACTAGAGTTACTGAGAATGGCCATGTATTAACACAGGTGTTCATCCTCATTCAATTTTTATAGCAGTATACTTTTAAAATTGTATCCCCCTAATGTTGTCTATTAATATGGATGCATATGCAGTAAACAATATATACAAACATCTATGAAAACACTTGATTTGTAGAAAGAATAACTGCATCCTTCATTGGAAGGAGAGAACCTAAAAAAACTGAGGCCCATATTTATACTTTTTTAGTGCCGCGTTTGCGTCATTTTTTGTCGCAAAATATGCGCAAACTTACAAAATACAATTGTATTTTGTGTTTGTGCCACATTTGCATCAAAAAAAGACGCAAATGCGGCGCTAAAAAAGTATGAATATGGGCCTGAGTATCTCATATCCTGCCGCAATTCAAGAAGGACCTCAAGACCTGGCTCTTCAACTAATCCACAGATCCACCTCCCACCCGGTGCAGCGCCTTGAGACCCTCACGGGTGAGTAGTAGTGCTATATAAGAACCCTGATTGATTTATTGCATGGGAATGCCCGAGAGTGCAGGATTGTTGCCTCAGAGTGGAAGTGAGGCTGAGGATGGTGAAAGTGCTGCCCTTTGAAGGGAGTCCCAGAGTTTGCCTGCTGGGCATCATTAAGAGATCCAGAGGGGGGGGAATGCATTGGAAATGTACTCTGCCTGTAAGGGTATTGGCCAAGTGAAGGGCTGCTATAGGATGGCTGGGGGTCAGGACCCCTCCATGATACTGTGGTGTAAGGATGTAGATGAATGGTGGATTGCAGAAGAAGCACATATGAAAGTTAGCCTCAGGGATGATAGACTCCAGGAAGACTTGGAAACATGGGTGACACTGCTGGAAAGCATGCAGTCAGAAGAGGGAATGGGGAATGGGGAGGAGGAGGGTCTCACAGTATTGCCTCCTTTGACACTCAGGATCGCACACAGGGCATAGTGGGACTTACTGGGTCCAACCTGGGTGTACGATGGTTGATGGAGGGTTACAGCGAGGGGAGGACGGAATGATTGGAACGGGAGGCAGGGAGAGGAAAGGTCGAAAGGGGACTAGGATCTGAAGAGAGGGGGCACAGTTGTTTTTATAGTGTATCGACTCTACTAGAGAATGTTCCTACTTGAAGTAACAGGACATATTTCTTTGGTTTAGTTTTTTTTTTCAGGTCTATTTATTGTTTTGACAGTTCATAATGATTACGCATGGCGTTACCGAAAACTAATATGGTATACAAACAATATGCAGAAGTGATATACTGTATTACATGAAATATTGATAAAATCCCAATAAACAGATGTTTTTAAAAAAAAGGTATGTTTAGTATTTTAAATCCATTTTCATCTCATCAAATCAAAATAAATTAAAATAAATATTGTCAGTAATTCAGAGATGAATATTAATTACTTTCAAATCAAATACTCTCAGGTTATTCGATCAGCATTTTAGGAACTGTGCCCCATATTTATACTTTTTTGTGGGCCACATTTGCGTCATTTTTTGATGCGAAAGCGGCGCAAACTTACAAAATACAGTTATATTTTGTAACTTGCAGCACAAAAAAGTATAAATATAGGCCTATGTCTCATGCTCAGAAGCACATATATTTGAGATTGCTAATGAGATTGCCTAAGGAACTGAATATGAATGATATACATGACAGAAATGGCAATGACGAGTGAAGTGCTAAGTAGTGTAAAGATACGGTTCAAACCTAAGAAATAATATAAGTGAGGACCAAATGAAAGGGGGAAGGTCAGAAGAATAGGGTAACATGTTTTAACAAGTAAAAGAGAAGTTGCAATCATTGCCAGGTAGTTCTGCAATAATTACAAAACTATAACAAGAGACATTGTGCACCACCAGTGGGAAGGAAAAATTGAGGGCATCAATTACAAAAATCTGATGCATCAGCTCCAATTCATCAGATTTATTGCGCTGTCCCACGACCCCCTAACAACGCCATGGATGTGCTGTATTTACAATACAGAGCTCCATGACACACGTTTTCACAGATGCGTCAGAAATTCTGATACATCTGTGGTGCTAAACTCATGCATTGCGGGGCTAGCATAAACAAAATGATGCTATTCCAGCAATGCCGGGAGGCCCCCCGTTGAGAAAAGCCCTGTGGAAGTTTTATGCCTGTTCAGAGCAGGCAGCAAAATTCTGAAGCAGTAAAGTCACTGAATGATGCAGTGAAATGTTGTAAATGTTACTCCATCAGTACTCTTAGGCCTGGCAGCTTTTTCGGATGTCTACCCTGTCTTTTTGCCTTCTGACCTCCTGTTTTTATGGTATACTGGACTCTGTCTTTGCTGGTTTATTGTCTCCGTGCACTTTACCACTGCTAATCAATTCTAAAGTGCAAGTGCTCCCTGTATAAATTGTACTGTTGATTGGTTCATCCATGATTGGCATATTTGTTTACGGGTAAGTCCCTAGTAAAGTGCATCAGGGGGCTCCAGGACCTGTAAATCAAATGCTACGAGTGGCCCGCAGCACTGATTGTGCCACACACAGAAGTAGCCCTGTAAACAGGTCTTAGACCTGCCACTGCAGTGTCTGTGTGTGCAGTAGTAAACTGCCAATTCGACCTGCCAAGTGCACCCACTTGCCAGGCAAAAACCTTTCCTTTTCACACATGTAAGGCACCCCTTAGGTAGGCTCTAGGTAGCCCCATGGGCAGGGTTGTAGGAGGCTGGCCTGGTTTGTATTGGGTACCTAAGGTACTTACACCTTATACCAGGTCCTGTTATCCCTTATTAGTGAAATGTAGTCAGTGTCTAGAAGCCAGGTTCTCTAGGGGTAGTTTGGGTGAGCAGCCAAGGCCTAACTAGGAGACATGCAAAGCTCATGCACTATCACTGTACTCACACACAAGAAAGAGAATACTCAGTACTAAAAAAATAAAGGTACTTTATTTTGTGACACAAATGCCAAAAATACCTGAGAGACTATACTCCCTTAGGAGGTAAGTAATATACACAACACTATAATGCAGAAATAGCTGTAAAAACAGTGCAAATAGTGCAAATCACAAAAGTTAGAAGTGGGCATAGGAGGAACACAAACCATATACTAAAATAGTCCAATGTGAAAGTCGGTTTCCCACCTGGGCAAGTGTAGTGTGTAGAGAGGTGCGGGGAGTATTAGAAAACACTAAAGGTAAGTAATAGAACCCACCCAGAGCCCAGAAGCAGGAGTAAATCACAGTAACTTTCCTAGAACACACAAGAGCATGTGATAGAAGATTCTGCAAGAACCAGAAGAGACTGCAAGATACCAATAATAGATTCCTGGACCTGAAGCCTGTGGAAGAAGGGAACCAAGTCGAAGCAGCTCTGAAGCGTCCAGGGAGAATAGGGGCCCCTGCTAACCCGGATGAAAGTACAAAAGAAGAACACCCGGTGAAGAAGAACAGTCACCACTGCACACAAGAAGACGGATGCGGGTTCCTTGTTGGTGCAGATGATGTCCCATGCTGGATGGATGATTGCAGTCTGGTTTGCCTAGCTGGATTCCGCAGACAAGCCTTCTCACATGTAAAGCTTGCAGTTAGCAGAAAATGGCACTGCCCGGGACCATGAGGGACCTGGTGGCTTCTACCCAGGAGGGTGAGGCAGAAGGGTCTCTCATCAACTCAGAGAGCCCCCAGAAGATCAGGCAGTGTGCACAGGAGTCCCACAGCACGGGGACAAAGAAGGTGCAAAGGGAGGCCCAAGCAGCACTACACAAAGGGATCCCACGCCGCGGGAGAACCACGCAGGGTGCAGTATGCAGTGCATCATTAGAAGGAGTGCTAGGGGCTAGAGCTGCATTGTGCAGGAAGAACTTTGTAGAAGGATGCCGACAAGCCTTGGCAACTGCAAAACATGCAGTGCACAGGGGTACTGTCTTACGTGAGGAGGCAAGCTTTTACCTCCACCAGAGCTGGACAGCTGGATGTCAGAACTGTCTGGACCACTTCAGTCCACTACCCGTGTTGCTGGATCCACGCACTTCTTCAGGAGAGGGGACCCAAGCCACCGGTCATCGCTGCAGAGGGGTGCCTGCTGAACAGGAAAGTGACTCCTTCACTTCAAGGGAGAGTACTTCATTCTTCTGGTGCAGGCTGAAGACTAGCCATCCCCTGAGGATGCACAACCGGCAACCAGTTGCAGTTGCTGGCAGGAGCTGAAGATACAATGTTGCAGAAGTCGTCATTGCTTCTTCGTTGCAGTTGTAGAGTTCCCGGAGGGCTCAGATGCAGTTTCTTCAGTAAGAAGCTGAAGTAAAGGATGCAGAGGAATCCTGCTGGAGTCTTACAATCTGAATCTGAGGAAATACCCAGAGGAGAGACCCCAAATAACCCTGAAAGGGGGATTGGTCAGCTACACAGGTAAGCACCTATCAGGGGAGGGCTCTGATGACACCTGCCGGTACTGGCCACTCAGATGCTCCCAGAGTTCCCTACCACCTTGGAATCAAAGATGGCGAAACCCAGGGAACCTCTGGAGGAGCTCTGTACACCACCCCTGGGGTGGTGATGGACAGGGGAGTGGTCACCCCACTTTCCTTTGTCCAGTTTCATGCCAGAGCAGGGGCTGGGGTCCCTGAACTGGTGTTGACTGGATTATGCAAGGAGGGCATCATCTGTGCCCTTCAAAGCATTTCCAGAGGCTCTAGGAGGCTACCCCTCCCTTGCTTTTAACACCTATTTCCAAGGGGAGAGGGTGTAACATCCCTCACCCAAAGGAAATCCTTTGTTCTGCCTTCCGGGACTTGAGCTGCTCAGGCATCAGGAGGGCAGAAACCTGTCTGTGATGTGGCAGCAGCCGGGTCTGCCTGGAAAACCTCAAAAGTCTCTAATGGCAGCACTGGGGGGTCCTCTAAGAAGTGCCCAGAGTGTATGAAATCATACAACCAATGCTTGCAAAAGCCTTGGGGTATGAGTCCAATATACATGATACCAAACATGGCCGTATTCATAGTTACCATTGTGAAGCTGTACATAGGTAGTGACCTATGTTTATTGCACATGTAAAATGTCCTCCCCGCACTGACGAATTCTGGGAAAATGGTCCTGGATATCATGGGGGCACCTCTGCTAGTGCAGAGGTGCACTCACACACAGGTACTCTGCACCCAGCCTTCAGGGTTGGAAGGCCTGGTATATGGGTGACTTATAAGTGACCTGGTGAACTGTAAATGGCTGTGAAAGGGTGCACGCACCATTTCACAAAAGCTGCAATGATAGTCCTGTAGATGCCTTTGCATGGGCTCCCTATGAGTGGCAAAAGAAATGCAGCAGCCCATTGGGATCCCCTGGAATCGCAATGCCCTGGGTACTTAGGTACCATGTAGCAAGGACTTATAAGGGGGTACCAGTATGACAATTGGTGGTGTAATACTGGATTTCCAGTATCCTATAACCATCATTTAAGGGAGAGAACATACCTACTGGGGTCCCAACAGGCACAGTCAAACACACTGACAAACAGGCCAAAGGTGGGGGTACCCATGCTAGAAAGAGCTACTTTCCTACAAGGTTGCAGTGTATGTTAAAGGTGGGACATGATGTGTGTTACATGTCCTAACAGTGAAATACTGCTAAATTCTTTCTTCACTGTTACAAGGCATATCTCTCTCATAGGTTAACATGGGGGCTGCCTTTAAATAACTTTAAAGTGCAGATCCCCTTTGAGAGCAGATAGAAATGTGGAGTTTGGGATCTCTGAACTCACAATTTAAAAATACATCTTTTAGTGAAGTTGATTTTTAGATTGTTAGTTTGAAAATGCCATTTTTAGAAAGTAGGCATTTTTTTGCTTAAACCATTCTGTGACTCTGCCTGTTTGTGGATTCCCTGTCTGGGTCAGTTTGACAGTGGGACTGTTTACATCTCTCCTCTAGACAGTGACACAAAGGGAGCTGAGGTGTAGCCTGCATATCCTGATGAGCCATCCGAGCTGGAGTGGAGGGAGGACTGGTCACTTACACCTGAAAGGACTGTGCCTGCCCTCACGCAATGCAGTCTCCAACCCCCTGGTGTGTGTTTGGTGCCTGGCCTGGGCAAGGCAGGAACTTGCAAATAAGAGAGACTTCCCTTTGAAGTTTGCCAACTTCAAACGTAGAAAGGGGTATAAGTAGTGGACCCAAAACCCCAGACTTTTAGAATCTTTCTAGAATCAAGAGGTACCTCTGCCAAGGAGAAGAGCTAAAGAGCTGGAGGAGGGGTACTGACCCTTAGGTGTGTTGCTTTGCTGGATAGGCCTGCAGTTGCTGCTTCTACCTTAAAAGAGAGCAAACGGTGAACTTTGCTGTGCATCCTGCTTGAGAACTTTCTCCAAGGGCTTGAAGTAGAGCTTGCCTCCTATTGGAAGTCTCAGGGAAACCAAAGACTTCATTTTAATCTGCCTACAGCACTGGGAAATGTGTGTTTGTGCTGTTTAAGAATTAAAACCACTGCAACACCATCAACAACGTTGCTCGCTTACCCCATGAGTTGCAGACGCTGCACAGAGCCACACTGCCCCTCTTTGCACCACGACCCTGGTCTCACCGACGTTGTCATCTGACAACTTCACCGAGCCGCTGCTCGCACTGCGACCTGTGGACCCCACACTCCGGCATCACCTTGCTCGCACTGCAGCCTGGGCATACCCGAGCGCCTCCGCTCCTGCTGACACCAATGCCGCTGCAGCACCATGGCCTGTGGACACCGCTTGTGAGGTACACAAAGCACCATCCCATCCTGCACCATAGCCCTGGTCCACTGATGCCAGCACCATCGACTCCAGTGTCGTCACCAGGTATCCCTGCCTACACCACAACCCATGGACACCTCACGGAGCCCATCCTGTGCTGCACCGCAGAGTGGGGCCTACCAACAACAGCGCTTCAGCAATGATGATGCCGCTGCCTGCACTGCAATCTGGTGGCACCGCACTTCACACTGCCACGCTTGACACCGGAGCCCTGGTGTCACCAGCGCCACTGAAAGCCATCACTAAGCAGCTGTCTACACCGTGACATGTGGGCACTGCATGTCGCATCATCCCGCTTTGCACCGCAGCCCTGATGCCATCCACGCCAGCGCTCCTAACTTCATCAGCCCGGCGTTCGATCCGCAAGGCATGTGACTTCAAGGGCCCGATGCCCCCCACACTGACTCCAGAACAGACACAGTGCCGCCAGCACCACCATTCTCCAGAGCTCACTGCAAGGATCACAACACCCTGCAAATCCAATGGTACTGTTTGCGGGTCTTCCCAACACCGTAGCTGGCCCGCAATGCCACAGCCAGCCTGAACTGTTGGTTTTGTTGATCACGACGCCATGATAGCCTCAGGTGGAGCTATAGACTTCAAGGAACTGTATTTTTAAGTTATTTCTTGCAAAATGTATATCTTTACTATAGTATGTTGGATTTTTCTTTTTTTGGTCTTGTTTTACACAGATAAATATTGGCTATTTTTCTAAAACTGGTGTGGTGTCCTTTTGTAGTGTTTTCTATCTGCTCTCAAAGGGAATCTGCACTTTAAGAATATTTAATGGAAGCCCCCATCTTAACCTATGCGAGAGATAGTCCTTGCAACAGTGAAAACCGAATTTGGCAATATTGCATTGTTAGGACATGTAAAACACATCAGTACATATCCCACCATTAACATACACCTTGCCCATGGGACTACCTAGGGCTTACCTTACATGTATAAAAAGGAAAGGTTCGGGCCTGGTAAGTGGGTATACTTGCCAGGTTGAATAGGCAGGTTAAAATTGCACACACAGACACTGCAGTGCCAGGTCTGTGCCATGTTTACAGGACTACTCTTGTGGGTGGTACAACCATTGCTGCAGGCCCACTACTGGCATTTGATTTACAGGTCTTGGGCACCTCTAGTGCATTTTACTAGGGACTTACTAGTAAATCAAATATGCCAGTCATGGAAAACTCAATCACCAATACAATTTACACAGAGAGCATATGCACTTTAGCACTGGTTAGCAGTGGTAAAGCGCCCAGAGTCCTAAAGCCAACAAAAACTGATCAGAAAAAATAGGAGGAAGGAGGCAAAAAGTTTGAGGATGCCCCTGCAAAAGGACCAGGTCCAACAGTCTAGCATCATCTTCAAATACCTGTAAACTTTATTTAAACCCATTGCTGCTAAGCCTCCCGCCACCCAGTGCTAAGCCTTTGTTTAGCTATTTGGGGTGGTTTGCACTTAGGCCTCCATAACATTGTGTCCGCATAAGCTATCCACACCAAATTTGAGTCCTTTCTTTTGAAATTCTGGGGATTATAAAGGTATCCAGGGTTTGTGGATTACCCTGGACGGGACTGAGAAATTAAGCAAAATATAGCTAAATTTTGTTTTTTGGGGAGAACATGGGAAAAGATTGCTGCAGAAGAAAGTGTCTGTTTTTTCCCCACAAATGGCATCAACAAAAGGTTTGTTGTGCTAAAAGAAACATTTTTTAACACCGTTTTGGCATTTACTGGGAGATAGCCAAATTTTCCTATTGTTTG
This sequence comes from Pleurodeles waltl, assembly GCF_031143425.1. Lineage (NCBI taxonomy): Eukaryota > Metazoa > Chordata > Amphibia > Caudata > Salamandridae > Pleurodeles > Pleurodeles waltl. Next base: position 490,179,171 of record NC_090436.1, read on the forward strand.
TGCTTTCAATCTCCTTTCACTTTGTGGTGGATATGGGTGTAAAACCCATGGTGAATCTAGGAATGCTATACTTTTTTTTAAACTAAGCACAATTATGAATTCACCAAGGGGTCATTTATAAAGATCCTTCAGGGTTTTCCCAAAAAGTGTTGAAATAAAAAAATTGAAAATTACTAGAAAAAAAGGGAATTTGTGACAACAATTTCATTTGTAACTTCTCATCACGATGGCTATTTCAGAAATGTTATATACTCTTGCATCTGCTTGACACTTCTGGTTGTGGGGATATGTAGGGTTTCGAGGTTTTCCAAGAACTCGAGTTACCCAGAACCAATAACTGAGCTGCACCTTGCAATACTTTTTCATTGTGTAACACGTATAGAGCAATTCATATGGTAAAATATAAACAGTTAAAAATTGGTACAAGGAAACCTATGTATTTCCAAAATAGGCGCAAGATATGGAGTTTAGAACCAGTGGTCATTTGCACATCATGTGAATTAGAGGGTATTTCTCAAAATGACTTCCTTCTTACACACTGTCTTACATTTGGAAGGTGTAAATGGAGAAAAATACAATTGGTAAAAACACTTGTTCTACCATTCTGTATTCCCCTGAGTCTCCTGATAAAAATGGTCCCTCACTTGTATGGCTAGACCGAGTGCCCGCGACACGAAATGCACCAAAGCGCGACATGGACACATCACATTTTTCCACTAAAAACTGATTTGTTTTTTGCAAGGTGCCTAGCTGTGGATTTTGGGCCCTAGCTCAGCCAGCAACTAGGGAAAGCTAGCAAACCTGTACATATTTGAAAACTAGACACCTAGGGTAATCCAGGATGGATTGCTTAGTTCTTACCAGGTTGTGTTATCCAAAATCCGTTTCAAACCTCAAATTTTGACCAAAAAAAACAAATTTTCCTCAAATTTCTGTGATGGAAAGTTCGGGAATGTTTGGGGAGCCACAAACTTCCTTCCACCCAGCATTCCCCTAAATCTTCTGATAAAATGGTACCTCACTTGTGAGGGTAGGCCTAGTGCTCACAAATGGCCCAAAATGCAACTGGGATACATCAAATGATTCCACTCAAAACTGACCCTTTTTTGCAACGTGTGTAGCTGTGGTTTTTGAGTCCTTGCTCAGCCGCCACCTAGGGAAACCTAGAAAACCTGTAAATTTTTTAAACCTAGACACCTAGGGGAATCCAGGTTGGGGTGACTTGCACGGATCCCATGAGGTTTTTTACCCACAATGCCCCGCAAACCTCAAACTTTGCCTGAAATCACACATCTTCTTACATTTCTGTGATGGGAATCCACAGAAATCCATAACATTCCTGCATCCTACTGTGGCTGGGCCTAGTGCCAGTTACAGGAATGGCTCAAACTAAGCAGGATAATGGATTCCCTTCTGTGGTGATCCCTATTGAACTTGGTTGGAGCTGACCCCCTACAAAAAAAAGTAATCCTTGGTGTCTAGTGGGTTTTTTGCCCCCCTCATCCTGGGGAGACAGATGGGGGTAATTGCCCTCATGTGTACGCTAGGGCTGAAAGACTGTTTTTGTTTTTGTGGGGGTGGGAGCATTGCCATGTCCAGTGTTAGAAATGGGCTCTCTAGTTGGCAGAGGTATACACCCCTGTTCAAGTAGGGACCACAATCCCAGTCAGGGTAAGTCACACACAATCCAAACTATCCTGTGCCCACCCTCTGGTAGCTTTGCACTGAGCAGTCAGGCTTAACTTAGAAGGCAATGTGTGTGCAATAAATCATGCAAAAACACAGTGAAACACCACAAAACAACACCACACAGGTTTAAGAAAATATAAGATATTTATCTGGTTGAATTAAGGTCAAAACAATCAAGATTCAATAAGCACAAGTTGAGATATCACTTCTGCAAGTTTAAAAAGAGTCAGATCTTAAAAATCAACAGTTGTCTCTTGTTCGAAATTACCATGCAAGGAGACCGCAAAGGAGGAGATGCATGGAAAAATAAGGTGTGCATCAGATTTTCCAACGTGGCACAGATGATGCGTTGTTTCTTTCCACAATGCAAGGGACTTTGCATCAATTTCCGGCACTCAGTCTTGGATCCTCACTGCGATGTGGGGTTCTTTGGCCCAGGGATGATGAGGGGAAAAATCCTGGGCGTGCAGGAAGAAGTCACAGGTGTTGTGCCGATTTGGTAGGTGGCGCGTCTAATTTTCTGTCGCACGGCAGGTGCTCCGTCGATTCTTCATTCAGGAAGTTGGACTGTGTCATTCCGGCTCGGCTACATGTCAATCCGGTAGGGCCCTGAGTTGAATTTCCGGACGCAACACAGGAGCTGTATCGATCTTCGCTCGGGAAGTTGGGCTGCATCATACTGGTTCGGCTATGTGGCGATTTTTTCGGCATAGGGCAAGCTGTGCGTCATTTCCAGCAGACTGTGCTTCGGTTTTCGGTGCACTATGAGTTTCCTTCAAGAAATGAAGTATTTTTGGCCCTGAGACTTCAGAACACAGGAGGAAAGCTCAATCCAAGCCTTTGGAGAGCACTTCTCAGCAAAGTCAGAGGCCAGAACGGCAGCAGGGCAACAGCAAGGCAGCAGTCCTTCACAGCAAAGCAGTCCAGGTGAGGCCTTTGGGCAGCCAGGCAGTTCTTCTGGACAGGTTGCAGAATCTGTCCAGAAGTGTCTGGTTTAGTGGGGTCAGAGATGCAGTTTATATACCCAAAAAGGCCTTTGAAGTGGGGGAGACTTCAAAGAGTGGTTTTGAAGTGCACAAGGTCCCCTTTCAATACAGGTCTGTCTGCCAGGGTCCTAGTAGAGGATTAGGCAGTCTATTGTGTGAGGGCAGGCCATTAGCCTTTGAAATGTAAGTGTCAGGCCCTTCATCCTTCCAGCCCAGGAAGACCCATTCAGTATGCAGATGAGTGCAGGTGTGACTGAGTATCCTGTTTTTGTGGTTGTCTGGGTGAAATGCACAAGGGAGCTGTCATGCAGCCCAGCCCAGACGTCGATTGGAGACAGGCTGTAAGGCACAGATGGATTTTAAGTGCAGAGAAATGCTCACTTTCTAAAAGTAGCATTTCTAAAATAGTAATATAAAATCCAGCCTCACCAATAAGCAGCATTTTGTATTACCATTCCGGCCATACTAAATATGACCTGGTTACCCCTTTCTGATCAGAATCTACCACTCAAACAGTATATGAGGGTAGCCCTAATGTTATCCTATAAAAAGGAGCATACCCCACAGTAATGGAAAACCAATTTAGGCGTTTTCCACTACCAGGACATGTTAAGCACACCTGCACATGTCCTGCCTTTTAACTACATAGCACCCTGCCCTATGGGTTACCTAGGGCCTCCCTTAGGGGTTACATATGTAGAAAAAGAGGAGTTTAGAGCTTGGCAAGGACTTTTAAATGCGAAGTCGAAGTGGCAGTGAAACTGCACACACCGGTCTTGCAATGGCAGGCCTGAGACATAGTTAAGGGGCTACTTATGTGGGTGGTACAACCAGTGCTGCAGGCCCCCTAGTAGCATTCAATCTACAGGCCCTGGACACATGTAGTGCACTTTGCGTGGGATCTACAAGTAGATAAAATATGCAAATTGGGTATGAACCAATGTTTCCATGTTTAAGGGAGAGAGCATATGCACCTTAGCACTGATTAGCAGTGGTAAAGTGTACAGTGTTCGAAAACCAGCAAAAACAGTGTCAGAAAAGTTGAGAGAGGCAGGCAAAAAGTTAGAGGATGGCCATCCTAAGGCTGTCAGGCCTAACACCCAGGCTAAGCAACCCCCACCCCTACAAATAAAAACAAATTAAAAGTAAGCCCTGGTGACTAATGGGATTTCAGACACCCTTGGGGTACATATGGGGGTAATTGTCCTAATCTACCTTCCCTGGGGTGTTAAAAACCTGTTTCCCTTTTTTGGGGGGGTGGGTGCATGGTCATGCCCATGCTGGGCAGCCACAACACCTATAAATAAAAGAATAAAAAGTAATCCCTGGTGTCTAGTGGGCTTTCTGCCCCCCCCCACTTCAAGGGGCAGGTGTGGGTAATTGTCCCATTCTTCCCCTCCAAAGGGTAGAAAGACTTGTTGTAATTTTTTGGGTGGGTGTGGGGGCATAGACATGCCCATGCTGTGCAGGCCCTACTACAAATAAAAAGAAAAGTAATCCCTGGAGTTTAGTGGTTTTCTGCCCCCCTTTGGGGCAGATGGCCTAAACATATGGCTGATCTTTCCCCAGGTTTGGGGGGCAGGTTTAATGGCCATAATAATGCCCTCATAATGAGGAGCGACCCTTGCCCAAAAAGCTGCTCACCAATTTGTGTAATAAAACAATTAGTGGTGCTAGTGGTTTTCTGCCCTTCCCCCCACCCCCGGGCCACATCGTTCTAAAAATATGGCAGATCTGCATTAGAGGGTCATAAAATGGCCAATATAATGCCCCCATAATGGGGAGTGACATTTGCCCAAGGTGTCGCTCCCCTAAATATATTTATAAAAATGCCTGGGGGTTTAGTGGTTTTCTGCTCCCTCTGGGGGATCAGATTGGCCTAAAAATAAGGTCAATCTGCCCGAGAGGGGGCAGTAAATGGCCAAAATATATCCCCAATTATGTGGAGCGGCCCTTGCCAAAGGGGCCATTCTACGCAACTAAAATAAATCTCTGGTGTCTAGTGGAGTTGATCCCTGCTTGTGGATCGCAATCCTTTGGCGCTCGCCAAACAGGGGAGCGGTACCATTTGAAAGGGGAGGTTCACCCCATTCTAGTGATACCTCTCCCTTCTGAATCAGTGCTCAGGGGGCTGAGATAGCCCCCGATCACCGATGCAGTGAAAGTGAAATGAGCCGATCTCCTCATTTTATGTTCATTTTTATTGAAATGACGTTAGCATGCCATGTGCACTGATCCTCATTTCAATGAAAATACTGAAATAGTCTCAGGAGCTAGGGAAACTATTTTCAGTTACAGGAAGCTCCTCTGGTGCTCGCATCAGAGGTATTTCCTGCTTCATGTGCCAGGATGGCTTGGAGTTCTTCTGTGCACATGAGCACTGTGTGGGTGAACGACTTCAAGACGGTCTGCGCACACAAATCATTAAAGGAAATCATTCTTAGCAAATTGTCAAGTACAGATGAGAGTGAGCATGATAAGATGTTGGAGAGAATTTTGGGAATCTTGAAGAGAAATTGAATGAACCTAAAGGATGAAAAATGCAAGATTTCACTGCAGCGTACAGACAACATTGGGACAGCAAGGGCCACATTTATCAAAATGTCATGCACCGCAATGCAGCAAGACAACTTGCTGCCCTGTGTGACAAGAAGAGAGCAGGAATGTGCCATATCTGCTAAGATACAATGCATTCCTGATCTCTCCGTGACCTGGCTTACTGAGTGCTGCTTAGTGCCAAGGTAGGAACTCTTGCGTCATAAGCAGGTTTGTTTTTGTGCAGAAAAGGTTAACTTACTGCACAAAAGCAATCCTTTAAGTCATTTCCTATATCTGTGTGTGCTGCAGAATGCAGCACACATAGGAGGAAATAACAAGGTGGAAATAGAAAATAACAGGGAGAAATAAAATATTTCTCCCTGTTGGGCTTCTTTGGGGAAGGTGTAATATTCTGATGCATTTACAGGTTTATATGTTTTTGTAAATCCAGGAAAGTGGTACAATACATGGGTGGATGCATGGAAATGCCCATGTTACATCTGTGGAACACCTTCCTAAAGCAGAGTAATGCACTGCAGTGATTTGTGCTACAATGTGTTACTCTGGGTTTACTAAGCCACATAGAGCCATGCAACGTGGGTTTCAGTGGCTTAGTAAATCTCATTCAAGCTCTTAAGCAAGGGTGATGCAAGGGCTTAATAAATCAGTACTTATGTCTCAAATAGAGAGAGTGAACTGTAAGGGAGACTGAGCAAGGGGATAGAGGTTTCTGCATTCATAGGCAGAAATTCCCTACTTTTTGGAGATTGTATGTGTTGAAGCAAGGGATGTAAAGAGGCTTTAATTTGGTGAATGGTGGCATCATCAAGGCTGCAACATTAAAAGCATTTTATCTAAAGACAACATCATTGGTACAACATTTTTGAGGAAATGTGGTTCGGGAGTAGTATTGATGCAAGAGGGAAGTGGTTAAGAAGAGATTGTAGCAGTTACATCAGAAACTTTGCGAAATGTGTAATCTGAGTTCTCACTATGTACATATTATAAAATACTGATTGATGTGGTAAGCACCATGGTTACCCAGTGAGTAACCTTGTTGATTGCCATGTGGCATGGAAAACTGCAAGATGATTGTACTTAATAAAGAATTTCACAGCCAATTTCCTGTCTCAGCTACCTGCGGATGAGGAAGCTAAAAAGGAATGGAGGATAGCAACAGCATGGACAAAGAATGGTGTAGTGTCAACTGTGGAAAAATAATTGTGTCAAGAGCAAGCGTGAATAAAGGTTTTGGGCAATGTTGTATAGTACACCAGACAAGGTTGGCTGTGTCATGAAAATCTGAATGAGAAAGAGGATGCCTGTGGTCATGTCATCGCGAATTAACTGTGACAGTGTTGTGGCTAGATGGTTAGGCTTGTTGGTAGTGCCTGTTGGATTCAGGGCTTTTGGAGATATCCTATGAAAAAGACATTAACACGAGGATTCATAAGAGAAGCCCTTTTGAGCCCTCCTTTAAAAAGATGAGTTGACTATCATGTGAAGGGTTGTGTGACCTGTGCTGTGAGACACAAGCAGAGCACAGAGCAATATGGTGGGTGAGGACACAGCTGAAAGAGCTCTGCATGCGCTCCAGGAGGATCACAGCTGTTGAGGCTTGTGAACACATTTTTTTGTCACCTTATGATTTTCAGGTTTCGATTGAAGGCATGCTTTTTCTGCTCCCGCTTGCACGTCTTGTGAGTGACTGAGATGGTGGAGTCAGGAGCCACTGGAGTGGCATTTGGAGATGCATCCTTTTTTATCTTACTGCACCGTTGTTGCTCTCTGAGCTGGTCTATGAACTGTTACTGTTACAGTTACAGTAAGCTATAATTGAGTGGCAGTCTCAACAAAATAAAAATAAAAAAGCTGAAATGTAATTGCATACGAAAAACAGCCAAAAGAGATCAGGTTCTTAGGGAAGTCTGGTGAACTCATCCTGATATTTTATGTGAGAAAGTAATCCTTTTTGCCCTGATCACTCCTATTTTGTGACTGATATTGGTGGTTACTGGCTCTTACTGTGCTCTGGGCTCAGCTAACGAGGCCCAGAGCCAGTGCTCTTTTTAAAAGGTATATGGTAATTAGGCATAATTATAATTGGCCCTGACAACCTGTCTGGAAGTCCCTAGAATATGGTAGGGCATGCAGGTATGGGGATGTCAGTGAAGTTAAGGCACTTATGGGTGCACTGCTGTGGTGTCTGCTGTCATTGTAAAAGCAGCCCTGCCTTGAAGGCTGCTTTTAAAGTAAAGTTAAGCCCAATTACGACTTTGGAATTAAAAATACTTCTAAATTCTCAAACTGCCTTATTTTTACATATAAGTCACTCCTAAGGTATCCCCTAGGTGCTCCAAGGATAGAATACCTGAGGTTATAAGCAGGGACATTATAAAGAATGTTTCATATGCTCTGGTGAGGGAATATTGACAATTTAGGTTTTCCAAATTGTAGTACATTAGCTCCATAGGCTAACGTGGGAAGGCTTTATTTAAAACTCATAAAATATATCTTTTGATAGGAGTAAGCTACAATATAATTCAAAGTGTCAAAATAATAGTTAAGATAAATCCAGCAACTTGCCAATGCTAGATGTATTACCATTACAGAAATTTAGAACTCTTTCCTAAAGTTAACTAAAGGCAGCCCCGTAGCAGCCTCTCCTGATTGGTCATTCATTTGCAGGCTGGCCAGGCTGCTGTGATGAGGTATAATGTGGCCTGAATTGGGACAAAATAACCATCTGGTGGGAGGAGAACTACAGGAGCAGATGCCAGAATAGGAATGGAGCTGTGTAGCAGAACTGGTCTTCAAAGGGGGAAAGACAGTTTGGGCAGAAACTATACCTCCCCTGTTTCTTGCTCCCCCCCCAACCAGGTGGGGGCCTCTCTATTTAGATTAATAGAGGGGCTGGAAGGGGAGTGTAGCAAAAAATTAGCCGCACGTGTGGGTAGGCTTAGTCAGACTTGAACCTCGAGGAGAGATATTCTCCATTTTTAATTTTTAAGAAACAATATTTTCCGGGACAGAAATGTGCCACACTTCTAAGAAAGTGGTCATCAGAGAGGGTGGCACCCTGCACCCCATTAGTCAGGGTGCCCCCCGCTTGCCAGCACAGAAACCTGGATAAAAGTGGAAGAGCTGCCCAGAAACTAAGATCCTGCTGGAAGAAATCAGAAGAAGATCTGTCCTGCAGAACCCTCACTCTGCACCGAAAAGGACATCAGCACATTCTGGGCTTCGTCACATAGAGGACTTTGCCTTGCTTCCAAGATCCACTAGTGGACTCCCTGTAAGCAGCAGCTACAAAGGAGCTACCAAGAGGCCCCTGCATCAACTCCTGCTAGAGTAGCCCAGCTGACCAACATCCAGTGAGCTTTTAAGGATTTGGCCAAGTGCATTGTGGGAATTGTAGTCCCCACTCTCCAAGGAGTACCTCAGAGCTCTTGAACCTTAGCTGGTGTTATGGACCCTTCAAGACCCCATAAAGACCTTCTGGGAGTAGATCCAGAAATTTGGGGACATTAGGAGCATTCCTGGGCAAAAGCTCCAAAAGGGGACTGACCGATTGTCGAGAGTCAAGCCGCCGACCATGACCTTGGCCTGGATTTCAGGTTCATCCAGCTGAAAGTTCCAGAGCTCCAGGACATCCAGAGCTTCATTAAGGCCTCGCACTGAAGCACTGAAGCAAGCTACCATCTTTGACTTGAAAGCCAGCTTGCTGAGAAGACCCGCTCGACACCGAGGATAAAGCAACTAAGCACAAAGGTAAAATGTTGACCGAGGCTTACTGCTCAGCGATTCCGGATTAAGCTCCATCATGGTCAGCCTCAAACTTTTACTTTTTACCCAGTCAGGTGTGACCAAATGGCTGCGGTTGTCGATTTTAGGCAGTAGAGAATACATAGTCAAGTATTCTTTAAAAATCCATATCTCCGTTTCCCTACATTGGATTTTTGTTATTCTGGCATAATTTTAAAGATGAACATATTTCTAATTTTTTATAAACTGGTGTTGTATTTTTATTGTGTGTTGTGTTTTACTTATTTACTGTTTTGTAGATATTAAGGGCCAGATGTAGCAAGTTCCGATTCGCAAAATCGGATGCAGAACGGTGTCTCAGACACCGTCTGCGATTCGCTATGGGGTAGCAAAGACCCACCTCATTAATATATTTGCGACCCCATAGCGAGCCCCTGCACTCACAGGGATGGTGGCCTTTTGAAGACAGCAGACCTCCATGTCTGTGACTGCTTTTTAAATAAAGCAGTTTTTAATTTTTTATTTTGCAGCCCGGTTTCCTTAAAGGAAAACGAGTTGCAAAATAAACAAAATAACAAATCCATTGGACCACTGCCTGCTCTGAAAAAAGCTTTTTGGCAACATTCACAAAAGGGAAGGGGTCCCCTAGGACCCCTTCCCTTTTGCGCATGGGTTACCACCACTGTGACACTGGTGGTAACTGCGAATTACTTTGCGACCGCATTTGCGGTCACAAAGCAATTTAGCATTGCGATGCAAGTCGCAAATAGGAAGGGGACACCCCTTCCTATTTGCGAGTCGCATTCACAATTTGCGGTCGGTACCGACACGCAAATTGTGAATGAGCTTCACAATGAGCATTTTGCATGGCGCAAACTACGATTTTCGCAGTTTGCACCATGCAAAATGCTTGCTACATCTGGCCCTAAATGCTTTACATACCTGTCTCCTCAGTTAAGCCTAACTGCTCATGGGCCAAGCTACCAAGGGTTGAGCAAGAATTAATTTATTGAGACCTTGGCTTGACCTTATTTGTGATTGTGGTGTTATAACTTAGTGTAGGTACCTTCCTGCCCTTATTAATAAACTACTTTCTAACATTGTCTGAAAAAGACACATATTAATTGTAGATTTTATTATGAAAAATCTTTTAGGGCTACAACTTGCAAAATATATGCATCTGTTATCTCTTGCTACTCCACAAACATAAGAGGCATCACAATTCTGTTTTTTATTAATCATTATAAACTTAAAACATACAACACTGATAAAAAAAAGGGAGGGGGGTGTTAGCATACAGAGGGATGTCTCAGGGAGACATAGAGTTCATCCTTTCATATTTACATGTCTCAAATTATGATAATTTGATTCTTTTTTGCACCATACAATAGCGCTATCTAATTGTTTTGGCACCACCATAATTATAGGTGATTTCAGGTTCATTCTTAATAATAAACTAGACACATCTAACCCAAATGTAATGTACTAGAACTAGCATTCAAGATAAAATCACTAGTCTTAATCTCCTGGATATATGTAGGACTCAGAATACTCATCAAAGGCTTACACTTACTTTTTTAAACCCCTCCCTCAATATTCATGCATTGATCCACTTACAGTAAGTACAACATTTATCGATAAATGCTCATCTGAAATTCTCCCTCTATCATATTCTGATCATTGTGCGGCCTCTTTATTGTGGCACACAACTTGATTCTCAAACACTAGAACTAAGTGTTTTCTTCATGTTTTGTTGACAAAGAAGATTTAATGAAGTACTTCAAAATTAAAAACAGAGAAAAATTGAAAAAATATATTAGCAAATAGTCTTGATCATTTAATTGACACATACACACACACAACAACTAACATGTAACTCTCCTGAAGCGAAAGCTCCATTTTCTAAAATGTGCTCTACTTGTGGATGCATCAAATCGATTTATTCCTTTGAAAACAATCAAAAAGATCTTCTCTCCAAATGTTAAATCTGGAAGCAAGGAAGAAAATAGGGAAATAGCTTGCCGTTCCGAATAAGAAGGCAGAATCCACTAAGTATACCAACTTGAATAAAGATGAATGTGGCAACATGTACTATAAAGAACAGGAGATTCTTTCTACATTTTTAATAGATTATAATACCCTTTATTACAGCAGTATTCAGCATGCTCTTTCTCGTATGGAAACATTTTTGGAAAACTCAAAAGTTAAAATATATTAAGTATTAAGGTAATTTGATTCTGGCATGAATTTACTTTATAAGAGATTTAGGGGGTCATTCTGACCCTGGCGGTCATGGACCGCGAGGGCCAACGACCGCGGAAGCACCGCCAACAGGCTGGCGGTGCTTCCTGGCCAATTCTGACCGCAGCGGTAAAGCCGCGGTCAGAAAAGGGAAACCGGTGGTTTCCCGCCGGTTTTCCCCTGGCCATAGGAATCCTCCATGGGATTCCGACCCCCTTCCCGCCATCCTGTTCCTGGCGGTTCTTACCGCCAGGAACAGGATGGCGGGAACGGGTGTCGTGGGGCCCCTGGGGGCCCCTGCACTGCCCATGCCCTGCACTGCCCATGCCATTCGGAGCCGGCTTCATCGTTGCTGGGTCTTTCCCACTGGGCGGGCAGGCGGCCTTTTGGCGGTCGCACGCCCGCCCAGCGGGAAAGTCAGAATGACCGCCGCGGTCATTTGACCGAGGTGCGGTCTTCTGGCGGGGGAACTTTGGCGGGCGGCCTCCGCCGCCCGCCGAAGTTGGAATGACCCCCTTAATCAGTTATATCTCAGCTATGATCTTGTAAAGTCCCAGGACTGGACAATATGCCCTTGGAAATATATAAATTATTAACCAAAGCGATTCTGCCACCATATCTCAACACTCTTCAAGAAGTAAGGGTTACCTGCCAAATACCACCTTCAGTATCAGAAGCTATTTCATTATTTTTTTTCAATGTTCTTAATGATAACAAATGTTACTGATTCATTTTGCTCTCTAAATTTGGATTAATTTTGTTCCTGAACTGTTAGCTTATATAAGCTATGCATTGTTTTGAATTTATCCTGAAAATGTCATCACTTTACATACCAGTTTAGCAGTAGCCCTTAGGACTGAACTGAAACGTTATAAGCACCACTATTTATTCTATTATCCTATTAAATGCTTGGAATTTTCCACCTAGGATCTTTTACTGGGGGTCTTTTGGGCCACAAAATCTACCCTGATTTTATCAAATGGATCCAAACCTTTTATAAAGTCTCACCTGTCTGCGTGCAGATTAATGGTAAACTTTCATTTACATACCACATCCAACACAGCACTCAGAAAAAATGCCCACTCTTACCTGCTCTCTTAGCCCTCAATATGAAACCATACAGCAGACAACTCTATATAGAACTTCCTAAAATCCCTAATTTAAAACCATCAGTTTCTATAACTGTGTATGCAGATGATGTCACTGTTTTCTCACTCACTTTGAAAACATCAGTGGAAGTCATAGAAACATTGGTTAATAAATTTAGCTCACTATCAGGCTATAAATTAAATACAACCAGAAAACAATACCATCACAGCAAGCAGGGCCATAGCAGATGATGTTGGAATTCTATACTCAGCATGCTGTTTTGAAGTATTGTCCCAAAACTGGGACAATACTTCAGACTAAAATATACTGATCTACTCTGAACCATAAATCTCAATTAGAAAAATGGAAACATTTATGTATCTGCTGAACAGATTGAGATATTTATTCCAAATCAACATCCTCCCTAAATTTGTATTTGTATTTCTATATTGAAGTAATCTATTTGAAGAAACTTGGTAGGCAAATATCACAGTTTAGATAATGGGGTAAAAAGCCCCATAGAAGCCTTAAATCCCAAAGGAGTCCTACCACCAGTGGTGAATACTGAATGCCTGAATGGAGTATGTACTTTTGGGACAGCTTTATTAAACATATACATTTCTTTTACTTAATGAACTTGGCAAAATTATACGAATGGAATGTCTGTTCATTGTCTATATTAGACATATGTCCTTGAATTTTGATGACCCAAGATTCTTTAAATAAAAGTGAAGTTGAAGACACTGGTAAACTTAAAGAAAACTTGACATAATTTGAAGATTCCTTAGGACTGCATACTTTCATTAACTCACTGAAAAACAACTTTGAGCTACTTGATATTTTTCACAAAGACTCAGTGGTAAAGTCAATTCGGCAGTTACAAAAATAATTAAATGTTCAGAAAAGGAATTCTTCATATTCAGCACTTATGGCTACTACAGCCATTTTAAAACTACCACTATCTCAACCTACTTTCTAAAGCTTCTGTTTGATTGACTCTCACATCCTTCTCCAATTTATATACTGAATTAATGAAAATCGAGTCATGTGTCTAGTAATACAGGCTGGATAAGTGGTCTCAATGTCTACAAGAAATAATGACTATAGAACAAATTTAATTTATCTTCTAAATGTTTTGCAAAATCATTATATTTTCCTGGTTAAGAGTCCAGATCTACCACACAGTATTTGATTTTTACATTAAACCAGCTAAACTTTCGAAAGGATTTGAACAAACCAAACACTGCCCTCGACGTGCAAGTATTGATGCTTACAAAGTCAATGTTTGTCAGATTCTCTGCACTTGGCGAACTTTGGGCCACCATTTTTCACAAATATATGAGACCTTCAAAACTGAGATGGAGCCTAATTCCACTACTAAATATTTGAGATTTGTGGAAATAATATAACATCCTATGCTATGGCAACTGCTAAATTGCTTATAGCAAAAAAACAGAAAGAGTACAGACCCCTGACTTTAGAGGATGTGCCAGCAACAATTTAATGAAAGTTGTGAACTAGAACAATGCATAGCACTTAATAAAAGATCGAAATCATGGATTAGTTATAAATGGAAACAATGTATTTCAGATTTAAGAACTCAAAAATGAGCAATGGTATCATGCTGCTTTGTATTAGTAACTTCATTTTTATCACTTGTTATTCTTGTATCGTTGTGTTGCAATGAAAAAAGAGTGATAAGTCAAATGTAACTGTGCCTTGCCCAGTTGAACTAGTGCTACTATCTGATAATTCTGTGGAGTAAGATATACCTGTATATCATTGGAAAAATAGAGATTCTAGGCAGGACATCAAAATATGCTCTGGTAATTTATGACTACCATTTTGAGTGGCCTTGACATTCAGTTTCTTGACAGTGAGTGTGCCAGAGGTGTTAGGAAGTCCATGATGGATTTTTATAACCACAAAGTGTGTGGATGTGTGGCTGTGCTGGACACATATAATGGAATTCAGATGGTATCAGCATACATGGAGGGATATTATAAGTCTATTACTGTTAAACAAATTAAAACGTTTTTTGTGAAAGCCCTGTGCCAGTGGGTTATTGAGTGTGTTAACAGATTGATCAAAGATAATTTGCAACTTTAATTTGAAAAATACATTGAGTAATATACACACTACATCTAGGGTGACCATCTCCCACCTGGACAGTATTGACACTGTCTCCAGTCCTGGACATATGTGTGAGAATCCACTTCATTCTGATGATTGTAGGAGTGTTCTGTCATGTTTTACTTCCATTGAACCCATTAGCCTAACACATTCGAAGTCATTGTTTTGCACATGAGAAGTTCAAAACTGGAGACAGTATCCACAGAGACCTTAAGTGAGATGATCACTGTGTCTGCACCTCATGCTAGTAAGGGTGTGGCACCATTTGTGCTTCTGAGGGAGAAATTTCTGAAATCATGTTGAACAGGGAATGATAAACAGAACGGAGTTGAAGGTTATAGTTGAGTGGTGTCATGGAACAGAAGGAAGGGTTTCATGAAGACTAAAGCTGAAGGATGGGAAAGGTCTTTGTGGAAGATGTAAGAGTGAAAATGTTTGGAATTGTTCAAACCCTTAATGGCAAGGTTCTAATAAATCAAAGTGGAATATAACCTGACCTTGATCTTCTGAACAGATATACTGCACCAGAATTCTTGCCAATCTGCAAAGCTAGACATTTGATGCTGAGTTAATATGCTTAACTGATTACCTAGAGCATGAGTGCCCTGTAGAGAAATACATCTTTACTGCTGCATTAGCAACTTTACTTTTGCTGCACAAACCCAACTATTGGTAAAGCATAACAGCAACAACCAAAGCTCACATATTTGGACAGGAGAGAGCAGCATGTCCCTGAATGAGTGAGTGAATGAGTGAAGGAAAAGATACAAAGATATCAGGGCCCGTGTCAGGAATTAATGTAAAAACCATGAACTATGAGCTAAAATCAGGCATTGAGGGAATAGGCACAAAACATGATACTCTTGTCTGCTAAGCTGAACACATATAAGCTAAGTTAGACTAGCAAAGAGCAAGCAGGGGAACATATCTCTGATCCAGAGGGTGCAGGAGCTTCAGCCTCTGGATTTGTATTTCAGGATAAGGTTGAAAATCTTGAGACTGCCCTTGGTGAAACAACATCCATATTCTTGAAATTGCAGAAAACAAAGAGATCAGTAACACAAGGGAGGCGAACCATAAGTGATGGAGTGCTGTATCACAATGGCAACTGGAGGTTTGACCTATATTTACTATTTGGTATTGAGAGGACACACATAGAACACAATTGTGGGATACTGGGGTACGGGGGAAAAGTTGAGCATTCCTGTATAGCCTTGAGATTTATGTTTGTATAATTATTTGTTTGGGATAACAAGTAGGTTGGTGGATTTGCAATGATGTAGCCATTGTGGTCATCAAGAAGTGCACTTCCCAGTGAATTGAATAACTAGCTCCTGAAGCAATTTTTGTTTCTGATGTTAAGCCACACATGTTGTATCCCAAGAGCTATTACATAGATAGTGGAGGGATTTTCATTGATTGAGAGGTGGGGTGAAGATATGGTTGCTGAGATAAGTAAGCTAGACCAACAGTCCATACATGTACGCTGGCTGCATCAATGACAATTTAAGGCATAGTGTCCAACCATCATATCAAGACAATAAGCTTGACTAGCAGAGGGAGTGACAATGTTGATCTGAAAAAGCTCAGCAGTTAAACATAATACCATTTATTGTGAGGGCTCTAAATATCCCTTTTCAAAATAAGGAAGGAACAATGCAAGGTAATCATTGCTGCGTCTCAAGATGACCACTTATTTCAGGAAGGTCACTTGCCACTTGCTAGAAAATGGGGTTAGTGTAGATGCTTCTCCTCCGAAGCCTGCAAAACAAAGACTCCTTTCTATTGGAAATTCATGATAGCCAATATCAGTAAGCAGTCTTTCTCAAGAGCAACTGTATCATAGTGTAACTAATTTTCAGCATCATTGAGGAAATTGACCCATCTAACCTCATTTCAGCAAAAACGACTCACCACTCAAGCCATTTCTAAAATTCTGATCCTTGATACTAGCTCCTCTACCATAACCCTCTTTTGTCAGATATGTATATTCTCCTTTCTCTTGTCTCTAAATTTCAATCTGAATATTAGTCTGTAACATTAACCTGTTCCTCTTTTCATGTACCAACACTCATGATATAATCCTTTGTTCATTTGTTATGATTGAAAGTATCATTACACCTGTCACACTTGGTTGTGCTATTTAAATACTTGCATAAAACGAAGAAAATAAATTGAAGCAACATTCTAATACGCAATAGCTATCAAATGCTAAGAATTTAAGGGACTAATGGGCATACTTACAAGCCCCTTGCGCCTCCTTGTGCCACCTTAGCGTAATTTTTTTATGCTAATGTGGTGTTAGATATGCATTTCCGATATGCCATATTTACAAAGTGGCATAATGCTTGCATTGTGCCACTTTTTAAACCCTTGCACCACATAATGCTGTTCTGGCCCTGTGAGGCCCTAAAAAATGATGCAGTGGAATTTACAAGATTTCACTGTGCAATCTTTGCGTAAATTTTTAACACCTGCATAAGGCAGGCATTAAAATGATGCACCCATATTAGTCTACGGGCCTCCCTTTACACTGCCGGATTAGCAGCATCATTTTTGGGGCTAATCCTGCAAAGCACCACAACATTTTGATTATATTGTTCTAACATTCACCGTACATACGGTGCATTCATGGTGTCATTAGAGTGGCACAGGGTAATGCAAGAAAAGTGGTGCATCAGGAGTGATGCACCAGTTTCATATAAATGTGCCCCTAAGAATTTTCAATACTATAGCCAGCTTAGAAGGTGACAGCTTGTGAGAGTACAGTTCTGACCATCTGGCCCATCCTGATTTTTTGCTTTTTGACCACCTTGTTTTTGACCTTTTACTGTGAGGGAGCCTCCTAGTGAGGGACTCCCCCATAGTAAACTCATGGTAAAATGGACTGCACGTTTGACCACCAGTGCCACTTTGTTAAGCAAAGGCTGCAGTGGTGCAGCAAGAATAGGAGGCCCTGGGCTGGTTACACGGGATCATGTGTGCACACGCGTGTGCACCCATCTAAGGGCTAGGCGGGGAGGGTTCCAAGAACTGCGCTTAAGGGGCCTGGCGCAGAAGGAACTATGCAGAGGGGGTGGTGACCTGGAGTAGGCCTCATGAAATGGGTGTACACAGAGGAGTGATAGGAATGTCCTTTTTCTCTGACTCAGCTCAGGAATAGGTTCAATTACTGCTCTATCCAGCTGCCTGCTGGATACTGAGCCTGCAGACAGGCGTCATGGACAACTGAAAGGAAGAACCCCTGACTGCCCCCTGGGGCAGGGACTCTGTCCTTGAAGAACTTCAGGCCCAGTGAGGCGTATGCCAGGGCCAGGGCCAGGTAAGCTGGCTCCCTCACTCCCCCTGTGAACTAGCTGGGGGAAAGACTGGGCTAGTGCAAGGAGAGCGCGCTGCTCAGATGTAAAGGAGGGCACCAAGATGAAGTACTGGTGCAGGGAGTCAGTGGAACTTACTCCCTATAATCTGTGACTCTTCTAGGCCAGGAGACATAAGGAGAGTGATACTGGTGGCAAGGGTTCATCACCAGGAGCAAAGCGACACCATAACCATCCAAGTCAGCCCTTAGGGGCCCAGGATATCCAAAGGAGAAGGTCTGTGACCTTTACCCTACTTCTCAGAGAGTGGCAAAGCACGTGGGGTTCTGCTGCTGCTCCGGTCGATGCCCCTGGGGTGGGTCAGGGCCCGAGGGCTGCCCTCAAAATGAAGCAAGGCCAGGGGCAGCTGTTGCGACCCCCTTGAAGATGAACTTAGAGGGCCCGGACTCCATCCCGGGGCCCCACTGAGGAGGAAGATGGGGAGCGCCATCATGCTCCCCGTGAAAATGGTGAAAGGGGGCCCCGGACCCCATCTCTGGGCCTGCCAAGAAGAAAAGTTGGGATGGCCGGTGGTGGCCGAAGACTAAGCCTGAAGGTGGCACAGGGAGCCCCGACCCTATTCTGGGGCCCCACTAGAAGACAAAGTTGGGTGCCCTTGCGCACCCCTGTGAGTATGGCCAGAGGGGCCCCGGACACCATCCTGGGGCCCCCAAAGAGGAGGTGGGGGAGTGCCGTCACACTTCCCCAGGCGGCCCCAACGCCCGCCGCAGCACCACGTATCTGCCAGTAGGAGCGGGCAGACACCCAGTGAAGGGCCGGCTCCAGTGGCAGCACCTGGAGGTGCTGGCTGTGTGGGGAGCCGGCAGGAGCAGCTAGGGGTGGGGTCCCCAAGCCACTCCGCAACAGCACTCACCAGACGGGGTGTGTCTGGGTGGGACCTGACACCTGTCCGACCGTAAAGGCAGGCAAGGGTTGGGCTCCCCACACTGCCCTCCACCAAGGAGGCAGCATGATGGGGATATCCGTGTGGGACCAGACACATCCCCCAAACACAACAGCAGCTGGGGGTAGGCTCCTCGCGCTGCCCTCCAATGATCCCAGCCTTCGGGAGGTGCCCGTGTGGGACCGGACATCCTCCAACCTAGACGAACGTGGCAGTGCGAGGCCACATGAAAGGAAGGAGAGCGGCTCTCCCCGGCACAGCGGGAGAGCTGCTCAATAAATATGCATATGGCCCACACGCACTTGCGAGGCCCAACATCATTCTGAGCTGAGTGCTCAGTGCTTAGTGGCCCCAGGAGGATGGGGTCACCACTAACCAAGCGCCCATTCCCAGGGGGAGCTGCAGAAAAAGCACAGTGTCCCCCAAAGCAACATTTGTGTCCCCATCCTAGGTTGGGGAAACTCGGCTCCATCAGCCTCTCTCCGTGACCCTGACCCCGCCTTTACTGCTGCCATACTGCTTGAAGTTCGAGTGTGCTCTGTATCTGGTATTTCATTTTTTGTACGTTATATTTCATTCTATGCACTGTTGTTGATTAGATTTGTGCCCTTTCTCTGTCCCGCTTTGTTTTTTGCCTTTTTCCAATCCGGCGCCTGCCGATTTCCTCATCCCTGCCGCTGCATCCCCTGTGGCCCTGCCCCCTTTCAGGCCACCATTGGCCTCCCCCTCCTGCCTCCCAGCTGCTCTTCCCTCCCACCTCCACTTCTTAATGCCAGCCGTTGCGTGTGACCCGTTGACCTGTTTTGGGCCAGGAGTACACTTGTCTCCTCCAGCCTGCCTCCGTGCCCCTGATCCCGCCTTTATTGTTGCCGTACTGCTTGAAGTTCAAGTGTGCTCTGTATCTGGTATTTCGTTTTTTGTACGTTATATTTCATTCTATGCACTGTTGTTGATTATATTTGTGCACTTTCTCTGCCCCGCTTTGTTTCTTGCCACTGTGTTTTTTGCCTTTTTTTCCAATCCGGCTCCTGCCGATTTCCTCGTCCCTACTGCTGCGTCCCCTGCAGCCTGCATCCCTCGTGCCCCCATTGGCCTCTCAGCTGCTCCTCCCTCCCACCTCCCCTTCTTAATGGCAGCTGCTGGAGGCGTACCAAAGACCAGCCCGTCTGCGCCCGTCCGCACCTGGACCACGCCCAGCGCCCGTCCCCCTGGTCCACGCTCCTCCGGTTCCCCCAAGCGCCACTACTCCTCCACAGAGCTCCTTGCTCTCAACCTCGTCCGGCACACCATCTGTGCCCAGGCCAACCCCAGACACACCCTCGGACCTTTCACATGCCGCTCATGCCACTTCTCCTGCACTCACACCAACAAGCACCACAACACCAAACACTCCAATCACCTCAACTGCATCCTCCTCAAGACCTGCTCCATCCACAAGCACGCCATCCAGCTTTGGGACCTACTCACGACAAACTCTCCCACCTTCCTCACTGAAACATGGATGAACTCCTCATCAGAACCCAACATCGCCACAGCTATCCCAGAAGGATACAAAATCACCCGTAGAGACCATATTAACAAACCTGGAGGTGGAGACGCCATAACTCACAAAAACTCCATCAAAATCTCCACCAACACCAATGACACCCTGGACACTGCAGAGTACCTGCACTTTCAGGTACACATCAACGCCAACACCACCCTAAGAGGCACCCTCATTTACAGACCACCAGTACCCCGCCCCCCATTTTGTGATGCCACTGCCGACGTTATCAGCTCCCACGCCCTCACCTCCACAAATTACCTACTCCTCGGTGACCTAAACTTTCACTTGGAGAGCACCAACGACTGCAACTCCACTACCCTGCTGGACAACCTCGCAAACCTCGGCCTCAAGCAACTAGTCACCTCACCCACCCACTTAGCCCGTTACACGCTAAATGTCATTTTTTCCTCCAGCAACCACATCACCTTCACTCACACCACCGAACTCCACCGGACTGACCACCACTGCGTCCACTTTTCCTCCCTGAAGCCCACCACCCACCACAATCAACATCCGATCCCCTACCGCAAGTGGAACAAGATCTCCAAAGAACTACTGATCTCCAACCTCGCAGAAGCACTACCTCCCAGTACCAACGACCCCAACACCGCCGCTCTCAACCTCACTCGATGGCTAGGAACATGCGCCAACTCCCTCGCCCCACTCAAAAAAAACAACAACACCTGCACCAACAAGACAGCCCCCTGGTTTACTGCAGAACTTCAATCTTCCAAACGAGAATGCTGGAAATTTGAGAACGCCTGGCGCCAAGAACCTTCAGTGAGCAACTTCTCCGTCCTCAAATCAGCCATGCGCAAATATCGCCACCTAATCCGGACCACCAAATGATCCTTCTATAAAGAATGCATAGACAACAACGCGCACAACAGCAAGGATCTTTTTGCCATCATCAAACAACTCACCAAACCCAAATCCTGCGCCACCAACCCCCCTCACTCCCAAGACCTCTGCAACTCCCTCTACAACTACTTCCACCACAATATCGTAGACATACACGAAAGTTTCACATCAGCATCTCCCACCATCACCACCAACGATACAACCAACACCAAAGCACCCTGCCGCACCAACGTACTGACCTCCTGGACCCCCACCAACGATGAAGAAACCAGCAAAACCATGAGCTCTATCCACTCAGGCTCCCCTACAGAGCCATGCCCCCACCACGTCCTCAATGAAATCATCGCTCCTCAGCTCCGAGCCGTCATCAACAGATCCTTCGAGACCTCAACGTTCCCGGATATGTGGAAACACGCCGAAGTCAATGCCCTGCTAAAGAAGCCCAAAGCAGACCCCGGAGACCTCAAGAACTACCGGACCATCTCCCTCCTCCCCTTCCCTGGGAAGGTCATCGAGAAGATCGTCAACGCCCAACTGACCCGCTTCTTGGAGGACAACAACATGCTAGACATCTCCCAATCCGGATTCCATAGGAACCACAGCACCAAAACCGCGCTCATTGCCGCAACCAACGACATCAAGACCATGCTCGACAAAGGCGAAACCGCTGCCCTTATCCTCCTAGATCTCTCGGCAGCCTTCGACACCGCCTGTCACCACACCCTGCGCACACGCCTCTATGATGCTGGGATCCACCAAAAGGCCCTGGACTGGCTCACATCCTTCCTCTCTGGCAGAACCCAGAGAGTCCGCCTCCCTCCGTTCCTGTCTGAAGCCATCACGACTATCTGCGGCGTTCCCAAGGATCCTCTCTCAGCCCAAATCTCTTCAACATCTACATGGCTCCGCTTGCCAACATTTTCAGATCCCACAGCCTCAACATCATCTCCTACGCAGACAACACCCAGTTGATCCTCTCCCTCACCAAGGACCCTGCCACCGCTAAGACTAGCCTCCACGACTGACTGCATGCCATCGCCAACTGGATGAAGATGAGCCGCCTCAAACTGAACTCCGACAAGACTGAGATCCTCATCCCCTGCTCCAACCACTCCGCATGGGATGACTCCTGGTGGCCAGCCGCCCTAGGAACCGCACCAACACCCACAACCCACGCACGCACGCAACCTAGATTTCATCCTTGACTCATCTCTCACCATGACCCAGCAAGTCAACGTCGTCTCATCCACCTGTTTCAACACCTTCCGCCTGCTCCGCAAGATCTTCAGGTGAATCCCTACCGAAACTAGAAAGACGGTCACCCACGCTCTTGTCAGCAGCAGACTGGACTACGGCAATGCGCTCTACACAGGATCAATGGCCAAGCTCCAGAAGAGACGGCAACGAATACAGAACGCCTCCGCACGCCTCATCCTCAACATCCCTCGCCGCGACCACATCACAGCTCACCTCAGAGACCTACACTGGCTTCCCGTCAACAAGAGGATCACCTTCAACCTCCTGGTCCACGCTCACAAAGCTCTCCACAACACAGGCCCTGCCTACCTCAATGAGCGACTTACCTTCCACGCTCCCACCCGCCAGCTATGATCCGCCAAACTAGTCCTCGCCACCGTCCCTCAAATCCGTCGGGCCACAGCCGGTGGCAGATCCTTTTCCCACCTCGCTGCCAAGATGTGGAACTCCCTCCCGGTTCACCTACGACAGACCCAGGACCTCCTGACCTTCAGGAAACGCCTCAAGACCTGGCTTTTTGAGCAGTAGCAGTTCCTTCCCCCTCTTCACGCCTTGAGATCCTAACGGGTGAGTAGTGCGCTTCACAAATGATTGATTGATTGATTGATTGATAACTCCTCAAGGGTTCCATCATACTGCCAAGCACAAGTCTTTTGGAACTTTTGTTCTTTGTTTGTACGAATGCACACTCTAGGGGTGTAGGGTGGTGTTACACCAGATTAATCAAGGGTATGATGTTACACCAGGTTAATCCAGGGTAATCAAGAAGTAAACTAATAGCAATCCAAAAGTAATCCTTGCTTTTTAAAGTATTTAAACCTTTTTCCATATGTTTCTTGTAATGCAGAGTTGTGGAATAAAACTGATAACCACTCTTTTGCACAGTAGATGTGCTTATCTGCCAGATTTCAATGCTCTCACTCTACATTATAGGCAAATGCTGTATTGGGATACCCCAGGATTGCTTTTCCATGTGGGTATTTGGATTATATTTCTCCTGGGGGAGACATGAGAGATTACACAATGTCATCCAAGGGTAATTCCATTAATATGTGTATATTTGTAAATCATTGCACAGTATTGAGTAGTGTGTGTGTGTGTGTGTGTGTGTGTGTAATAAATGTATTTTACTCTAACAAAAGAAAAAGCACAGACTCGACAATCATTTATGAGTGTCATGCTTGTGTGCTCGTGAATGGAAAGCACTAGCCCACACGACCTCCCTTGAGTAAGCCTTGGACTGATCTGCAATGCTACCCTACAAGAGTCAAGCTCTACAATGGGGTGTTTAGTTCCCAGTGGTGGTCTTATGCGGACCGATTACTTGTGCAGGCAAACCAATGACCCACTTTCCAACACAGCTCAAATAAAAGCTACACTTAGCAGTTCAGAATTTACTTTCTACTTTACATTATACCAAACCTCACCTAAGTAAGACAAAGGCCCATATTTATACTTTTTTAGCGCCGCATTTGCGCCGCTTTTTGACGCAAAAACTGCGCAAACTTGCAAAATACAATTGTATTTTGCAAGTTTGCGCCATTTTTGCGTCCAAAAATGACGCAAATGCGGCGCTAAAAAAGTATAAATATGGGCCAAAGTTCTAAATAATACAGAACTTCTTCACACAGTGCATAAGGCTGACATCCTGCAAAAATGTTTTCTGATCACTGTCCAGTTTCAATTGACACTTAGGCAGGGAATAGGATTTCTGAAGTGCTGGTGGAGAAAAAGTGCAGCATTATAACAGCAGAGGAGTTTTACTTTGACACGTGCACTGGCCCAGTGGCAGGCAAGGTTAGGACACGGAGCATGTTTAAAGTGTACCAGGGACTTATTCAGTGCAAAGGAAATTAAGTACTTAGGGGACCTCAACACCAGCTTCTTTGAATAGAAATTAAACTAAAGGCCTCAGAAGAGCACTAATAGAACAGAGGGGATGGAGAAGAGGATTAAGGAAATTAGAACTATTGTAGTGAAGGAGGTTCCTACGTGTAGCCAACATTTGGTGGTAAGAGTGTATGGGCAAGACGGAAAGACATTTAAGATCCTACCAGGGCTGTATGTGCAAGCAGATTCATTTTTTACAGGCTTAAAAAAACCTGTAAGGTGTGTTTGTAACTAGGGAAAATATATTATTTCAGAGTTTAAAATGTTCTATAGGCAGTATACTATGCACAGAGGAATACTCATGAGGAAATAATTTAGCATTACATGGATGTACTCCCTCAATAGAAAGGGCACTGACTGAAGACATCAGGGACTGGAGGTGAGATAGAAGGGGCTATTGATGGGTGTGCTGGCTCCAAGGTACCTGGGTCAGATGGGATGATGTATCAGTTTTATAATGCATAGAAGAAATTACTTGCTGCACAACTGCTACCCATGTACAAGGAGGCACTGGAGAAGGACAGTCTGGGGGTGTTTCTAACTTCGGCGGGCGGCGGAGGCCGCCCGCCAAAGTTCCGCCAACAGAATACCGCTACGCGGTCACAAGACCGCCGCGGTTATTCTGTGTTTCCCGCTGGGCTGGCGGGCGACCGCCAGAAGGCCGCCCGCCAGCCCAGCGGGAAACCCCTTCCCACGAGGAAGCCGGCTCCGAATGGAGCCGGCGGAGTGGGAAGGGTGCGACGGGTGCAGTAGCACCCGTCGCGATTTTCAGTGTCTGCATGGCAGACACTGAAAATCTTTTAGGGGCCCTCTTACGGGGGCCCCTGCAGTGCCCATGCTGTTGGCATGGGCACTGCAGGGGCCCCCAGGGGCCCCACGACACCCCTCACCGCCATCCTGTTCCTGGCGGTTTGGATGGCGGTGAGGGGGTCGGAATCCCCATGGCGGCGCAGCAAGCTGCGTCGCCATGGAGGATTCCTCAGGGCAGCGGAAAACCGGCGGGAGACCGCTGGTTTTCCGTTTCTGACCGCGGCCATACCGCCGCGGTCAGAATGCCCTTGGGAGCACCGTCAGCCTGTTGGCGGTGCTCCCGCGGTCATTCACCCTGGCGGTCAATGACCGCCAGGGTCAGAATGACCCCCTCTGTCCGATGACATTAGGGAGATACTTATTATTCTACATTGAAGTCTAATAAACCCTCTGATAGGTGTGAATGTTATAGGCCATTACACCTTGTAAACGCTGATTGCAAACACCTGGCTAAATTAATTATAAATTGCATGCTCAAAATGTGTGCCATATTCTTGGTAAGTTCACACTTGATTAACTTAGTCTCTGCTGAGGCGATCCCAAGACAGACATTGGTGATGATCACACTTAGGGGCTTATGTACAAGCCACCTCACCACAGGTATGTCGCTTTTTGTGATACAATTGTATTTTGTAAGTTTGTGCCGTTTTTGCGTAAAAAAAGCAGGGCAAATGCGACGCTAATAAAGTATAAACACGGGCCTCAGTGCTCCATACTTAAAAATGTGGTGCTTTAGAGCCAATGCATCACTTTTTGATGGCTTGCGTCAGAATTTTCCTGCGCTTGAACCTGCTGCGTCACAGAACCATAAATATATGCAAGGTAGACTCTCCTTTGTAAAAAAACAATGTAGAACTGACGCAAAGATATTTCTGAGTGTATGGAAAAGTGATGCATTCTTGGCAAGTGGCACATAGAGCCTGGAATGTGTCAAACTTCCTGAGCATCGGCAACCCAGTCATAAGAAATGACTTATTGGCACATACATATAGACAGAACATACCCAAAGCAATTTGGCAAGCTCAACTACACCATGGAGGAGCTTGTACTTCAGCAGCGAGAAAACCACCACCACCACTTAGGCAGAGCAGGATAAGAGACCAGATATACCGCTAAAGGACTACCCTCATTTACCTCAAGGAGGAGGAGGAGGTCATCACCTACTACAGGCTCAGGAGGGAATCCATCATCCAGCTCCTGAACCTGAATACACCAAGGCAGCAGGCAACATCACACAGGTGTGCCAACATCCCTCTGCAGGTCATGCTGATGGCAATTCTCTACAAGGTGGCATCTGGATCATTCCAAACCACCACAGCCAGAGTGGCATGAAATCTCATAGCCATCCTTTTCGGCATTCCTACCCTCCGTTCTGGATGACATCACCAGCTTGACTCCTCAGTACATTATATTCCCCAAGACACAGCAGCAACAACTGGACAACAAGCAAGGTTTCTATGCCAGAGCTGGCTTCCCACATGTCTTAGGGGAAATGAATTGCACACATGTGCAACTTGTGCCTCCTGCTGCTACATCCCATCTGTACTGCAGTTGGAAGCACACATACTCAAACAACGCACAAGGAACAATGGACCATCTGGGGATGTTCGTCAATGTGCTGGCAAAGTACCCTGGGAGTGTTAATGATGCCTACATCTTCAGATACTCCATCATCAATGAGCACTTCCAGAATGGGAGATATGTGAATGGCCTACTGGTTAGTAAGTATGTCTGATGCACATGACAGACCTAATACCAGTAATTAATGTATGATAAAATAACTATCTCTCTGCTTGGTGACTGAGACAGTGCATTTGTAGGAGGGGTGTGCCTCATACTTGCATCATACATCATGGCACATGTGCAATGCAAACCTGCAGGTCACACCTGCAAAGCCACTGTGTGTGCCTTACAATGGTGAAAAGATCCGAAGCATTACAATACTGTGTTGCAACACTGTGTGCAAGGAATGGCTTCCATGTATGTTGTCTGTGTCCACATGTAACTTCCCTGGTCATTAGGATGTCATGTATCCAACACCAGTTGAACCATTAAATGTGTAATATCATGTGCCCTCCCCGGGTCATGTGCGACACAGAAATTTTTCTTAAGTCATCCTAAACACTCTTGCCACCTATGTGTGGTGCATTCCATGGCACACAGACATACACTAGCAAGCCTCCAATGGTTCATGCTATGCATTAAGGTAGCCGTTAAGGTAGTCTTGGTGCCATGCAGCCCATTGTGTGACAGTGAAGCTTGAAAACTCAGGACCATGCTGTAGGGTCTAGAATTTGTCCTCCACTGCCCTTACTTAGTGTGGCAGTGCAGTGTTGATGATTTACGAGTTGCAATGTACAGTGCACAATTTCTAAATTTCTGTGGTCTTATGCCATGCCAACACAGCTGACTCAATGCACTGCAATGTGCTGACAATGATGTCCCACATTGACATGCACTCACTACTCAATCAATGGCAGTAGTTACTGAACATCAGTGACTACTACTGTCACATCCACATCTGTGTGAATAAATAGGACCACATTATCTTCACCTGGTAACTAATTAAACATAATAAATGTAGCAGGGCAGAAATGGCAATAATAGTCCTAAGCCAACACAATAGAGAAGTGTGAGATAGATGTCCCCACAATGGCATACTTACTCTCCATATCAGTAAAGGCTCACTATGTTCATGTTATTGCCAATAAAAAAAAATTCAAATAATAAGTGTATCATACATGCCAATATACTTGTATGTGTAGTAATGGGTCAATGATATCAAACATGAAAGGGCATGTATGCTATCCCATGTTAGTGTAAGCCACATACTTTCGGAAATGTGTGAGTCATTCAATACACATATCAGACATGTACGTGAATGTGGGTCAATCAATCAACATGATCACTGACTAATTTCTCTTTTCCTGTCTTTTCAGGTGACCAAGGTTATGGTCTGTAGCTGTGGGCCATGACCCCATTTGCACATCCCTAGAGAGATGCACAACACAACTATAACCAAGCACTGGGTAAGACCAAGGTTATTATGGAGCATACTTTTCAGCGACCTTAAGTCTTGCTTCCGCTGCCTCGACATGTCAGGCAGCAGATTGCTATACACGTCTCCTACGATATGCAAAATAATCCTGGTATGTTGCATACTACACAATATATGTGTAAGGACTAATGTACCATGTGATGTGCCCCCTGATAAGCCAGAACCAGTGGACAAGGCTTAGGATGAGGACAGAAGAGAAGTTGAACAATCAATTGACGACAAACAACTTTAAAAGGATTGAAGTAGTTTCTCATATGTATGAATGTATTCCTGAAACAGGTTTTTTTGATTGTTTTTCTAGAACTATGATTGCCCTTCTCCAGTCCTGATGAGGCCATAAATCAGTAGGCCGAAACGCGTTGACTTCTTTGTATTGCAGGTGAATTGGGCTTGCTAAATAATGAACTATACTGTAAAGTTTTGAGATGCACGATATCACGTTTGTGTGAAAGAAATACACAACACAGTGATAGTTGGGTGCACGAAAAGCCCAGTTTCTTAGCAAATAACAGTGGATCACATGTGGAGTTACATAATAGTGACCACTTTTCAAATGCGTAGGGCACCATTTTAAGATGGTTTCTTTTTTATATTGTTAAAATTTTATATGTCATTTATTTCGTGTGTATTGTGAGTAATTTTTTGGTTTGTAATTTTTTGGTTTACACTTATTTATGTGATGTGTATTAAGTCTTGTATGAGATTACCATAGATCCTTTTTGCTATATTAAAAAATCTTTTTGGAAATAAATACGAAAAATAAATAAATACAGTAGTAACAGAATTAAGGACTGTTATTACAACATAGTACTAAATTTGTCCCTAACTGCCATTTTTTTGCCTTTTTTATGTTGTATTTACCCTGGGCAGGTTAGGGTTATAGGGTTTCCCTAGTTTTGTGCAGAGTCTTTGTACACCTTGTTAGGTGTGAGGGAACTATTCAGTTATATGAGAAATACTCTACCCCCACGATTTGGAGGGTTAATAAAATACAATACTTAGTTAAAAAGGATGCAATTGGTTGTCTACTAGGTGTAGTGCCACAGTTAAATTAATAAAGCATATAACGTTGTTCCTTGTAGATAATATGTCAGATCACCAAACAGTCTGCTATACTGATGAACAAATTTCAAAGCTTTCGGAACTACCCTCACTCCTAAGCGGAGAATCTCCATTAAGTGAGACTCCGAAATTTGATAAAGTAGAGAGACTAAAACAACTTAAAATGAAAAATACAAGAACCCAATTACATGCACAGGTACTACTCGAACATCTAAAAAATAACACAATCCCACTAGGCTTACAAGTCAAAAATATTTCAGTGATTTTCACTGGTGACCCAAAATATTTGACACAATTCAGCGGGGTAGGGACAAAATGCTCTCGTGATTGGTTAGCTTTATCGGTTGAAACAGCTCTAAGGATTAGTGAGTGTGAACTAAAAGAAATAGCCGACCTTGAACAAGAGATATCGGCAGATAACACCATACAAAATGCACAGCAACTGTTGGATTCAGTGAATAAAACTATAGCAGACTTCAAAACCAATACGATTAGCCAAAAGACAACTAAATTAGCTTGAGATATAAAGAATTTTAATATTCTACATACTTACCCCTACTTAAGAGAAGACTTTTATAAAAACAATAATCTTAACCTGCAATTTCAAACAAGATCACGCAAAAAATGTATCACTTTCTCAGATACATCTTCAGAATCCGAGCCAGAAACACAGAGCGCTTACTCTACGGCACAACCTTTTTTAGGCAGAGGCAGCCGCAGAGGGCCGAGAGGGGGAGGCAACTCCAGAGGTCAATTTCAAGATCACAACTTTTTTTCGAACCAGACGGAGGGCTTACCGACGACAATAATGAGACCAGAAGATCCAATTCCCAAATATAACCTGTCGTCACATCCCCTAACGCCAATAGAAAAACATGTGTTGAGTAAAGGATTATCATTCGTTCCTATTAGGAACCAAGATCCCGTGGAAAGTAAAACAGAAATATTGAAATTTCTTTGTAAGGTCAGACTGAGAGCTTTTTTTAGCGCATCCCCAACACAAGAAGGTAACGAGGATAGTGGCCTTAGACCTAGATCCAGTTTCCTACCAGAGAGAAATGATTTACCTGAACAAATTAAAATATTTGAAAATTTAGTGCTGAAAGAATTAGATTCACTCAACTCTAAAAGAATCTATTTCAATGACAATTGCTCCAGAATAGAAAAAGAAGCCATCAATGATTTGGCGGAAAACCAAGAAATCATTATAAAACCGGCAGATAAAGGAGGTGGGATTGTGATCTGGGGTAAAGAACAATATAACCTGGAAGTCATGAGGCAATTGAGTAATTCACTCCATTACCAAGAAATACAGGATGATACACCTAAACAGGTCAAGAATCAAATTTAAACACTTACAGTCAGAGCAAAAGAACAGGGGTGGATAAGCAAAAAAGAATATAATTTCTTAAACCAGACAGATGAAAGAGTTCCTTGTTTTTATATTCTACCTAAGATCCACAAAAGTTTAGAGCATCCACCGGGTAGACCAATAGTATCAGCTTGTGGCTCTATTTTGGAACCTCTTGCTCAACTTGTTGATGTATTTATAAAACCAGCTGTAACTAAAACATCGGCGTATGTAAGAGATTCAATGGATATCATCAACAAGTTAGAAAATCTAACATACGAAGAGAGCAACCAGCTTTTGGTTACTTTTGATATTGAGTCACTGTACACTAATATCCCACAAGACGAGGCAATTGAGATCATTAAAAAGACTTTGAATAGTAATACTCAACCCCATACCCCTCCGACAGAATTCTTAGTGGAGTTAGCTACACTTTGTTTGAAAAACAACTTTTTCAAATATAACGACCAGCTATACCGCCAAGTTAAAGGCGTAGCGATGGGATGTAGTTTCGCCCCAGAGATCGCTAACTTGGTGATGGACTACTTTGAACAAAAATGGGTCTATCCACAAATCAATCCTTTTAGGAAACACATTAATCATTGGTTCCGGTATATTGATGATATTATGATGGTTTGGCAAGGGACGGAAGAAACTCTAGAAGCATTTCATGACTGGCTTAATCACCGCACAGTTGATTTTAAATTTACTATGAGCAGAGATAAAGCCAAAATCAATTTTCTTGATTTATGGATATGGAATAAAAACGGCAAATTAGCAGTCAGTCTGTATAAAAAACCTACAGATCGTAACACCCTGCTACATTTTTCAAGCGGACATCCCCGTACACTTAAACAAAATTTACCTTATGGTCAATTTTTAAGAATTAGGAGGAATTGTACAGAAAAAAATGACTATTTCGAAAATGCAGAGGAACTGACTAAGAAACTTATTGATAGAGGATATCCTAGGAAATTGGTCAAAAATGCAGCTAAAAGAGCGTGGTTTACTCCGAGAGAAACACTACTGATCCCGAAAGAAAAAACAAAAGATGTCCCCTTAACTTGTGTGATCACATTCAGCCCTAAGGCAAATAAAATACGGTCCATCATTGAACTTAATTGGAAGATTATCAGCGAGTTGAATATAGACAAACCACTTTTTTCGTTCAAGAAGGCACGTAGTTTAAAAGACCAATGGGTTAAGGCAGTACAGTCACAAACTGAAAGAAAGAAAGATCTGAGAACTCTGTTACAACTGCCAGCAATCCAAGGGCATTATAGATGTGGAAAATGTTTAGCTTGCCAATACACACAAGACACTAAAGAGGTTAAAATAAATGGTATAACACATGTACAAAATGACTTTACTAATTGTAACACAAAAAATTAGATTTATTGCATCATGTGCCCATGTGATAAAGCGTACATTGGACAGACTTCACAACTAATAAAAACCAGGATCCTTCAACATCGATCTAGAATTAAATGTGGAGTCAAAGGAGCCCCATTAGTCGAGCATTTTCAGGACTGCGGGCACACAGCTGAAGACATATGGTGGACAGTATTATTGTCAATACAGCCCAAACCGGATGGACTAACAACGACAAAGAAATTACAAAAAATGGAAGCAAGATTTATTGAGAGATTCCACACAGCTAGAACCGGACTAAATGATGATGATGAAATGTGGGCTCTAATTAAGTGAGACTCTATATTTACTTCAAGAAACCCTTAAGATGTGGCTGGACATATAGAACTACATTGTACTATGCTCAGTAGTCCAGAGAGCAGTAAAAAAAGTAGTTGATTTTTGAAATGATAGATATCGAGGTGGATCACGTAGGCCTGAAGAAAAAACATATATTGTTGATTGGTCTTCTTTTATTCATATCTTCTTTTATTCATATCCTCTATAATATTTCCTAGAGAAGTAAGTAGATTTGTTCTAAGATGTGCTGTGGTTAGCGGTTAGAATATGCAAGGACTTTAAAGATGGCTGAATTAATAATAGCAGGAGACCATTTTTCCAAATATAGAGACTTTAATTGCGACAGACGAGTCAGATAGAGGCAAGTTACCTTATGCCTCAATTTAGTAATATCATCTCTAGCTAGTCCGGTATGAAATATTGTAAATCGTCATTAGGGTGTTGTTGTAAATTGCAGCATCAAACACTCACTTTCAAAATGACATAAGTACAGGTTTTTCCTACTTTAAGATGGCCGCGGCGTTACTGCAGCAGGCCGTTATTCTGATCGGCAATCCACTATGCCACTTGTTTCTAGTTGCGGTGGGCCTTGCTATTTGAGACGCCAGCACGCTTGTAGCGCGTGACGTCTCGTAGCAACGATTCCCACACGGAAGACGCGCTCAGAATTAGACTCGCCGACTTGTCAGGAATATTCAGTACGTGCCGGACACGTTAAACGCTAACTAATTATATATATTCGTGTTGAGGCGCTTATGTCACCATTTTGAGTCATTAGCCTGGATTAAAGACTTGAAATATTCTGATCTGAGGTTTTGTTCCCCTGCTAGGGAGCCGATACAAGCCGCATTATGGCGACTTGAAATAAACACAAGCAACCGCTTTGATTTCTTAAGGACGGTGTACAGGATGGGTTTCTCCATTCTCCTCCTACAATTAAGGTAAAGATAGGAGTTGCTTGTAATAGTAACAATAATAGAGGATACATTTGGAAAGTTAATTTTGACAACTTTAAAAGGATTGAAGTAGTTTGTCATAGTTTGATATAAAGTTATCTTTTGTTGTTTTGTGAAGTCGGTAATATTTCAAAATTGAGCTAATATTCTCTTGAAAAAAGCTTTATATAATATCAAATATTCTGTTGGCATGTAACACACACATCTATTTGTTTATTTATCATATGTATGAATGTATACCTGAAACAGGTTTTTTTGATTGTTTTTCTAGAACTATGATTGCCCTTCTCCAGTCCTGATGAGGCCATAAATCAGTAGGCCGAAACGCGTTGACTTCTTTGTATTGCAGGTGAATTGGGCTTGCTAAATAATGAACTATACTGTAAAGTTTTGAGATGCACGATATCACGTTTGTGTGAAAGAAATACACAACACAGTGATAGTTGGGTGCACGAAAAGCCCAGTTTCTTAGCAAATAACAGTGGA
This sequence comes from Pleurodeles waltl, assembly GCF_031143425.1. Taxonomy (NCBI): domain Eukaryota; kingdom Metazoa; phylum Chordata; class Amphibia; order Caudata; family Salamandridae; genus Pleurodeles; species Pleurodeles waltl. Next base: position 490,212,859 of record NC_090436.1, read on the forward strand.
TCACATGTGGAGTTACATAATAGTGACCACTTTTCAAATGCGTAGGGCACCATTTTAAGATGGTTTCTTTTTTATATTGTTAAAATTTTATATGTAATTTATTTCGTGTGTATTGTGAGTAATTTTTTGGTTTGTAATTTTTTGGTTTACACTTATTTATGTGATGTGTATTAAGTCTTGTATGAGATTACCATAGATCGTTTTTGCTATATTAAAAAATCTTTTTGGAAATAAATATGAAAAAGAAATAAATCCAGTAGTAACAGAATTAAGGACTGTTATTACAACTTAGTACTAAATTTGTCCCTAACTGCCATTGTTTTGCCTTTTTTATGTTGTATTTACCCTGGGAAGGTTAGGGTTATAGGGTTTCCCCTAGTTTTGTGCAGAGACAAACAGAGAAGCAACAACATTGTTCAAAATGTCTTTAATAAATTTTCAGGGTTCGGATGGACTTGATTTTGATTTATGGACTGATGTTTGCTAAATGTACACAAATGTTTAAACGCTATCTTTGTGTTACCAATTCCATATCTCAATCACTGTAAACATCACAACACTCACATATCCTCAACTAGATTACGGCCTATTCCAAAGGTATCTTGCTGGCTGTTACACTCACCCCTTCACAACATCATCTTGAATCAAATCAGTGTGCATATCATTGCCATGTGGCAGACGCATGTGCAATGTGGAGCAGTGTGGACATGCTGTGAGTACGTGCTGCTACAGTGTACTGACCGTGAGACTTCCTACCATAATACAAAGGGAGTGTAAATGTACAGTGTGAAATGACTATGTGTGTGTTGTACATCTAGCCATTTGTACTTCCTTACACTCGTGGGGACCAGTATAGTGAACCCCTAGTCTGATAACTGTGAACAGAGGCACATATGATGTGTTGGACACACAGTGCAATCCTTTTGGTCACCATTTGGTACATCAATGTTTGCAAGCACACATCAAAATCAGTGGGGTATCTCATATATAAATGTGGAGTCCTCAACAGTGCCTGTGCTGGATTGACTACCTAAGACCAATGCTGACACACTTGCCCCACTAGGCAAGGATGCAACTGTTACCTGCAGGGATGTATGTGACTGTGTTGGTGTGTCACACTCTGATACAAACAATGATGTAACTCCTACAGCTCTATCAATGTTGGTTAGTGAAAACAGAACAAAAAGAGCTTCTAAAAAATAGATATGCAGGTATCACAACATGTAATCTTACTTCTGCCAAGGTAGCATGCACTGATGCATGACCAAAATATAGGCTAACAATTCAGACAAACAGTTTCCTGCAGGTGTACTGTGCATGCGCCACACATATTGCTTCAGACACCAAGCCTAGACATCAGATGTGTGTGTCCCACAACATGATATGGTGGTTGTTAGGTATTTCTGTATGGTAAAGGTGGTTTCGCATATATTAAGATGTGTCACATAGGCCTAGCCACATAACTTACATATTTAGACAGTCAATATGTGATCAGGATGCCACATACACTGTAGACTGGCTGAAGCAGCCAGTATATATCATTCCCTGAATATGTATTGCGTCCATAACACATCATTTGTCAGGAATGCAGACAAATAGAATGTAAGTTTTGCCATAATCATGTATTGCAATGTGTATTACATTTGCATAGGACTGAAGTATCTAATTAATTTAAAAAATGTCATAGCGATATATTGTGCATCCCAGTGTCTGCACCATTAATGCACTAAGTCACACATACATGTACTGTTAACATATACACACAACACATTCCAATCCGTTAAGCATGTCAAGTGAGAAATTTTAACCAAATAACTGTTCCCTGAGAGTTTTTATCTGCATTTCACAATACATTACATTGTACAGTGTACAATTGGCCAGTCACATCAATGTAAACACATGCATTAGCCTTATGAGTGATGCATTTTACCCGTTGCGTCATTCGGAAGCTACACATCCATGCCAATGCATAAAAAATAAAGCAATGTGCATTGGCATGTGTTATGCATAAATCACACATTGCCTAATTCACCAATGATGTGTCAGAAAAAATGACCCTTTGGAGAAAACGTGACACATCCACCCAGGAAATTATGCAATGGCTCTGCCATGCTGCAAACCAGGAAGTATGAAGTTATTTTCACTTTCACCTACAGTCCTTTTGTCTGTGCTGACTGGTGGAGATGTTTGGTGGTTGCTGGAGTCTGCGCTGTCCCTGTTGTGTCCCAAAAATTATTATTTTTGTCTTGCAATTGTCTTTTGTACTGTTTTGTGCACTGTATTGTTGGGTGTTTGTCTTTATAAGGGTTTGTAGTGTAAGGGGTAGGGGGGTTTATGTTAAGGGTGCATTGTTTGTTGAGGGATATGTCAGAGAGAGGCAGATCCAGAAATCTGTCAAAGGAGGAACTTGTTGGCCTCCTGTGGCTGCTAGTACACTATCTACCCAATATGATTGCCAGGGGTACTATACCCGAGAGAGTAAGGAATGCTGGAAAAAGGTGCAGGTGCATAAGAGCTGTGTCTTTGGAGTAGAGAGAACAGTCAATCAAGTTAAGCACAGATGGTCATATATCATCAGCTGGGAGAAAGATCTAAGTGATCGTCTATGGCTGTAAGTCGGTGAACCTGTTGGTAAGTACATACATACCATGAGATTGTAGCTGTGTCTCCTTTGTGAATATCTGTTATTGCTTTTGTGATTCGAAGGGTCACATATGGATTTGGGTTAGTATGCCATGCTACAGGCCAACTCTATTATGAAAACAACCATGCCATAGAGCCATGTTCACAGTGGCCTAGCACTCGCCCAAACAGACCATGCAGTTCAGAGGAGGTCCAGAGGTGCTTGCAGACCCTGTGAATGGAGTGTTGACACCTGGCCTGCCACATCATTACTGACTCCAAACTGTGTGGGCCACTGTCCATGTATGTTGCAGAGGAACACACTAACATGTCATGACATCACAAATTGGACAGGTTGTTTCGTGCATCCCTAGCAATGTAACCTACATTTTATTTTGAAAATGATCACCTCAACAATTTAATATACATGTTACTTTGAAAATGATCACTATTCCGTAATGAGCCTGTACAGGGCAATAATGGACAATGTTTCTTTACTGTGCAGTAGTAATATTTAATGATCTAAGTGAAGCCAACAGACAAGCATGGGTATTATCTGATGTGTGTAGCATTGTTCACAATACATATTGATGTGAGAAAGTGCCATCAAAATTGTTACCTTCCAAAGTGTGGTCTGTCAATTCATTCTGTTCACATAGCCATGAAAGGCGGCCCCCCCTTGCACCCTGTAGCAATGAGTGATGGTTTGGAACTTTGTTTGCACTCTGTATACCTGAGATGTGATTTCCCGGATATTAAACACTGCAACATGGCATGCCTATGCTCATCATTAAGCCATATTAACTTTGCCATATTGCAACATGTCTAATGTGCAGACTTCAATATACATTTTTGAATTAAATGCATAGTGTTTCACATGTCCTCAGTGCAGGTGTTTCAAATTCACAGAGCAATGTATCATATTTTGTCTTGTAGTTCGACCAGAACCATACACAGCTGTAGAGGTGGAAACATTCCAGGATCCCAATGCTATTAGTGAGTGTCAGCTGAATGTTTACTGTGCTCTGTAATGATTATGTGTAATTGCCCATAGCAATCATTCACTTGGATTCTCCTCTTAGACCACATTTATCATGATATATGGGAACTGTCATCCAGCTTCAAGGGTACCCATGCATCCCTCAGATCTCTGCATATCAGTGATATGTGGGAAGGGGTGGCAGAGGAGCAATGTCCAACATGCCATGGTTTTTTAAGGGTGTTTGATGGAATGTCTATGTGAACCTGCCTTTGGGCAGGTCAACTTCAATCTGCCTGTCGGATGCATGTTGCTATTGTAGTTGAACACATGGCATTGCATGAACATTTTCTATGCAGGTCCGCACAGGATGTGAAGATTCCTACCTCAGTGCAGACAGAATAGACATGATCAGATATGGCACATGTCACCAGTCCATACATGGCAATGCAGTTAAAGGCCTGACTCATGTCCTCATGTGCCCAATGTCCTATAATCAACATGTGACCATACTGTTCTAGTATTTTGTGAGGTAAAAGGACAATGTGTAAAGTAACTCATGCATGTCTGCACTGGGTGGTCAACATACAGGCCATTACACCATCCAAATACTGGTGGTGTTACCCATACAGGCTCCCCCTAAAAAACATCACCCTTGATTACATTTAAGCAAATGAATGCAAGGTACAGCACAAGATACTCATGCATATGAGAACTAAATCATTCATGCACACACTCATCACATGGATGTGGGTTGAGTTTTATGTGCATGAAGGTAACATTCCAAACTACCTTGTATGGGTAGACACTAGGATATGTATAGGGCCAAATGGTATAGTTTGAATTTCATTACATGGAGCACGTATTTCAATGAGTCTATATTGGAGATGTGTCCAACAGGTCAGTATGAAGGGAGCCAGCCACCCTCCATCTATGTTTTAACCCTCTTTTCAGTCGTTTGAACCCGCTTGAAACACACCAGGGAGTAGCTAGATTGGACATGTGTATCATTCCATGTGTACACACATTTAGCAATCTGTCTTAGTAACATTATGTGTACACTTATATTTGGGCATATAATTCCATTTCATATACCTACAATCTCGACACATTAATACTTTTGCATTGCTACATTCTGAGAAGTATATGTTTCAAAAAAGTCTTTGTCATTTGTACATTACCAAATGAAATGAATTATCAGAACATACAGCATGTGTGACATTTTTGTTGATTTAAGTCTATTATTGATTACAACATCTACAGCTTCAGCTTTGTCTAATACATATTTCCATCCACTCCAGCAGACAAAATTACGCTTGTAGAGGAAAGGCCAATGGGATCGGTCTTGAGAGGTACCACCACCTCTAGCATGTTTCACGGGCATACCGCAGGATGGGCCGAATGTATGTTGAGGGGAATGTAGTTGGGATCTGATGCTTAGGACCTCAGGGGCACCAAGAAGCAAACAAGGCAGGAACCAGCCAGGCAGCCAATGTGCTCCATCTCCAGGACCAACAAAACAGGCACCAGGCCCAGACACCAACCCCAGGACAGCCATCTGTGTTTGATGGACATGAGAATGAGTACAACAACCACTTTGCAGCAGTCAGTGGACCAGGTTTCTGCCCAGATCTAGGCCTCACTTTTACTTTCTGCCTTTCGCCTGTTTTTATTATATAGTTTTATAAATTTGTATATTAGCATTGCATAGGTTCGTTATTAGCATAGGGATTGGTTAGGTTAGTTTAGTAGTAGCAATTTATACAATGTTATTGCTGTTTTGTTGTTAGGTGGGTATATGCGTTGGGTAGGTTGTTAAGGGGGGGCTGATGTTTAGTATGTGTTGAAATGTTTTTTTTTTAAATAAAAGAAAACAAATTAAATAAAATACAAATCATATATAATTGTTTGGTTTTCAATGTTTAGTTAGTTTGTGCATAGGTCTACTTAGTCCAATCATCAACAGACATAAAACCCACATGTGTGTAAATATGTAAGACCACAGTCACAGTCAAATTGTTTTTAAAGCTAAAGGATGTCTAGACAGAGTCTATGGAGGATACATGTCATGAGGCATGTGTAGGAGAGGAGTATTCCAGTGAGGAGGAGACCCTAATTGCCATTGGAGAAGGCAGGCCACATTGACAGTCCACAATTGGATAAGAGCAACAGGTGGACAATCACAAAGTAGAGAGTGCCAAATGACAAGGGCGATGGCATGTTACTCAACACAGGTGCAATAGGAAACTGGCCAAGGTTCACAGACAGATTTTACTGGGAAGTTCTCCGTCTGAAAGTGGGGAAATCCACTTCTTACTCCTCTGATGTGTGGTGTGCCTCTCCTGAGGTTGGTGGTGTTTGTGCATGAAGCATCTGAGACACACACACATTAAGCGCTGAAAATGTAGCTCAGCTGTCCTATGCAGCATTTGCTTGTGCCAACAAGGAAGGAAGCACAACGCTGAGAAGGGCCTGCAGGCTTGTCAGCACAGCAACAACGTCATGGTGGAAGGCACCCATTATTGTCCGATAGGAGTCCTCCTTCTGTTCTATGGATTGTAGGATGTTATATATGGCTCCCAGGTGGGTGGCAACTTCTCTGGTGTCACATTGCCCTGGGTGTTGTTGTTGCCCCTGCCTCATGATACCAGCAATGTCAGCCAGGTACTGTTCCAATCTCTGAAGCACAGTGTAGATGCATTGAATTGCATCAAATATGCCCTTATTGGGACCGAGGAACCTACGTACTCCCTCTATTGTGCAAGCAATGGTGTCCATCCCCGCCTGCTCCTCATCCAACATCTGCCACTGGACTACTACCGTTTGACATTGAAAAACAACCTGTGGGTCCTCGGAGTCCAGAGCTGGCCTGGGTTTTGCTGATGGGGTGGGCTGGGGTGTAGGCAGTTCCTCTGGAGACACGATAATGCTGTCTGCCCCTTCCAGTCATGGAGAAGGTGAGACAATGTAATCCTGGATTTGCTGGAAGGTGTCATCATCCATGGGGGGCAGGATGTCATTGGCAGCAGGTTGGTCTTCCAGGGCAGGCAGCTGGTCAGGAAGAGTTGTTTCTTCCTCTGAAATAAAATGGATATTTGTCAATGTTGTTCAATGCTAGGTGTTGACGGTTATCTGTCTGACATACAGTATTTAAACTCACTGGGCCCAATTCATAAAGATAAACTTAGACTTTGGGAGTTCTTAAAGGGCATTTATGTGTAGTATCTTTGCATATGCACTCTGGCGGAATCTCTGCACCTGTATCACATCACACCCACAACCAGACACCAGTACCACAACATGTACATGTGCCCCCCAACCTTAAGAGGCACCACTCCACTTGCACATGCCCCCAATGCACAGTCATATCCCCTCCTGCCCAGTCACATCCCTCACCTGCACAGCCATTGTTACCCCCTTTCCAGTCACATCCCCAACTGTACAGCCCCTATCACCTTCTGTCCAAGTATGTCCCACTTGTGCAGCCACCATCAACCTCTGCCCAGGCATATCCCCCACCTGTACACCCACTCTCACACCCTGTATAAGCACAGGCACCGCACCCACACATCAGCACTAACACGTCAAACATGTACCCACAGAGATTCTTACCTGTCGAACTTTAAATCAGATCCTTAGTTCCTCTAAATATGTTAGCCATCACTTACCATTATCAAGCAAACAAAGTATACTAATGGGTTTAGCTTTAACACTGATGCAGCTGAAAACAGTACTAGCACTCTCAATGAACAGTATTTTGAAACAAGCACTATTTTTGCTAGAAATTGTTACCTCACTAACCCCATCCAAATCTACTACCCTATTAATTCAAAATGGATGCAGAAAAATCTAACGGCACCAAAACACTAAAGCTCTGATTAGGATCTTGGGCATCTGACCTTCGGGCCGCCAATACACTGGTCAGGGTGGATGCGGCTAAGCCAGCGGCCTCCCGACTACCATATTAGGATGTTGTCACAGGGCTGGATGTTGGAGATAGTGTAGCAGCATTGGCTTCGGCTCTAAGGGAGATCCGAGGCCAATGCCTCCGCACTGTCTGCACCACAAGCGCAGTCGGAATGATCAAACAGTGCGCATTCCGACTGTGCTGACAGGAGGGCCTCTGCACTGCCCACGACATGGCCCTGTCTGTGTCTTTCCACTGGCCTTTTCATGGCGGTGTCTCTACCTTGAAAAGGCAGACGGAAAGGTAAGTCATGATCAGCACAGTGGTGCTGCACCAACATGTTTGACCATGGCTTTCCGCACCATCGCAACCGCAAGATCTCTAATGCTGGAGGTTGAGGAAGTCTTGTGGGGGTCCAACCGCCAGCATCCAAGTCTGGTCGCCAGACCACGAAGTATGCAGTGGTTGGACTACCACCGTGAGTACAGTGGTCCTAGAACTGTCATACTCGTAATCGGGCCCTAGGTTAATGGAAACAGCCACAATCACATGAAACCTCTGAAGAAACGCGGATTTCTAAATGAAAACGATCAACCTTCGGCTCGGGCATTTAACTCGGGAGCGGGCCTTTAATAGCCGGTAGAGCCCGCTACGGCGGGTTCTAAGGCTATATTAATTCAGATAGGCCAAGTAGCTGAACTCCCACCAAGCTGAGCACACCAGACTAATCAAACGATTCCCTTAATTCCGCTAAGTAAACATGATCCTTAACAAACTACGTTAGCTACCCATCGAATAAAGTATCAAGTTGAAAACATTTATTAGGATACCCTCCCCTCCTTAGACATGTTCACGGTCACATCAACAGCACAAGGTAAAGCCCGACATTGCAATGTGTGATAGACTAATTCTGAAACTTTAAATTCCCACAATTCAAATAGGAACAAAGAAGAGGATCAAGATGCTAAGTAACAGGACACTGACTACCCATTTCGAAACGTAAACTAATCTGTTAACTGTTGTCAAATACATTTCGGGAAGAAAGCTAGGATCTGTGAACTGTTTGCTATGGAGGACGACTCCGGCGACTGTTGGTTTGTTGTTCTGCAGCATAACCTACCAGAGGGTGCGGACAGGTTATCTCTAAGTGAGTATAGGAAACTTCTGCCTTGATGTCAACTGAGAAATAGGGAGTTGTGGAAACAATGTATTTATTTTCATCATTAAACCACAGATCAGAAACTATTTTAATGCAACATAATTGACATGTTGGTTTTGCAATGTGCAGTCTTTGAGTGCATCGACAGAGAATTGAAAAGAAGATGTTTCATCTTCCAATCCATTGATTATGAATACAGAGAATATTAAGCTAAACATCCATAACATATCTCTTTCCTGCAAAAGCGCGATTAATATTATTTGAAAATGCCAATATCATTATGGCATGAGATATGAGCCTATCTTAATAAAGACGTCCTTTACCAATTAAAGAAGCAGTTCCAATGATAAAACACGTACCTCTATTGCTGTGGCTACTATGCATACATCAGGGTTGACTCTTATGTGATTATAAAACACATTTGAGCTTCCTTTAATTTGGTGCAAGTCAAAAGTTCTGCATTGGTTTCACCATTAAGAACATGCACCCATTGCCCAGTCCACACTACCAATCATTATACTTTTGTGCAATTGCATAGGTCTGTTCTTCGTGTGGGTGTGAATCAACAAACACACTTATAAACAAATAATTCTTATGTATCACTAACAAGCATAAGGCCCAATATTTATGATTCATAGTACTGGAAATTGATATTTTTCTAATTGGGTATCAAAATTAGGGCAGTGTCTTTATGGACTCCAAATTCACATGTTCGTGATGTTAAAGCCCTCTTAAGAGCTCTTAAGTGAAATTTCTTTAAAGGTATCAGTTCGGGAACCAAGAGACATAAATGTTTTAAGAAGCATTCCCAAGTTTGTCAGCCTCTGCCTGAAGACAAAGTGAACCTCGCCACCAAGGGAGTAGCCAGTAAATTAAAATACCTTACTTTGAAATAAAAGCTCTGATGGCACCCAGCAGGTGAGGCAAGTGAGCCCACCCATCAATAGAAGAATTTCCCTGCCTCTCTTCCATCTATCTATTCATCCTTTCACCCTGCCACCCACCCACTGATATCCACTATTTAACCTTTCATTATGTAGTCGATTGATTTTCTTATCTATCATGGAAAAATATTCTCTCCTCATCTTATCCATCCTTCTACTCTCCAGTCCATCTATTCACTCTGCCCTCTTTCCACCATATATCATCCACTCTGCCATCCATCCATCCTGCTGTTCATCCATCCATTAATCCTCACTGCCATATATGTAATCTGCCATCCATCCATCCACCCACTCTGCCAGCCTTTCACCTGTTCATTCCCTCATCCATCCATCTCTTCACTCGACCATTCTTTCACCTGTCCACCCACCTACCCATTCACTCATCCTTTCACCCACTAACCTACTCACCCATCTACCCACTCTTTCATCCAGCCTCTCATGTATCCACTCACGCATACATTCATCCTCTCTTCCTTCCTTTCATCCTCCCTTCTATTCATTATTCATTTCTTCTTTCCACTTCCTATTTACACTTCTTGTAATATTCCCTGCTCCCACTTGCTGTTCTATTGTCTTTGTATTTCTTTACAGCGTAATTTATGAGCTTTTGTCTGCGGAGCTGCAGAAAGAAGAGACCCATAAAGAACCCCACCCCCACTATAGCTGCTAAAGCAGGAAATGGGGTTCACTACATCCCTGATGGCCACATGTATAATGTCCAAACTTCAAGGAGTAATACAAGCACAATGAGTTTCATCATGCAAAGGTCCAACATTAGTGATTGGTGCCTACCGCCAAATAGACTAAATTTTTTCATGGTAGGAATTATGTTGTAGAAGTCTTCTGACATTTACCTCAGAAGACAGGGTGAACGATTAAATAATCAATACTACTCTGTTCTGAATATACATTTCAAAGGAATGGTAATCCACCAAAGTATCTTGTTCCGGTGGGTGATAAGGCAGAAGAGCTATGGCTTAACTTCTATCAAGCAGGAGTGTCAATATCCATTGCAAGTGACGTCACCTGCTGACATCTATGAAATCTCTTTCTTGAGGCGAGTTTGTTCAATGGCTTCACTACTACAAACCTTAAAAGATCAATGCTTCCAACACTAACACTGCCACCATCCAACTCCTTCCGCACAATGTGAACAATTAACAGGACCATTAATTCAGTGCATCTCTTAGGACTAAGCGGGTCATTTAACCCAGACCAGTGCGGCCTATAACATCTGTTCACTTGTAGTACAGAATCCCTAAAACATTCATGACAATTACAGGAGTGGCGGCTTAGGTGAAGTCTGTGAACTTTGCTGAGCAGGTACTAAGCGTGTTGGGCTAGGCTGGCAACGTATTTAGGTTAAGAAAAAATCGAAACACTGATGTGGGTCTCAAATAGGCAGGGACAGCTTTCTGTGTGACGAAGACTGAAGGGAATTACAAAGAGAAAATAAATCCTGAAAATCTGGCAAGCATTAGGTACAAAACACTGTTCCAGTCATCTAACAACGGTGACTGAGGTTGGGTACTCAGGGATAGAAACGTTTGGATGTGTAGGTGTTAAAAGGATAAATTTTGTATAGGTTTCCATGCAGACCAGGGGTGAAACATATGAATAAGGATGACATTTTGTTTTCTTCTGCTTTTCGAATTTCCCAAATGCACTGCACCAGATTTGTTATCTGTGGGGACCCAGAAATCATGAAAAAACGTATTTCTGATACCAACACACTCAGGAGATCTAATAGATCATATATTGGATTTAAACCTTGTCAGTGATATGGCCCCGTACAATGGAGAAAAGAAAATGCTAAAATCTAACAAGTGATGGCCCATATTTATACTTTTTCGGTGACGCATTTGTGCCGCTTTTTGACGCAAAAGCGGCACAAACTTACAAAATACTTTGCAAGTTTTGTAAGTTTGCGCCGCTTTTGTGTCAAAAAATGATGAAAATGCGGCGCTAAAAATAGTATAAATATGGGCCTATATATTCGGTGCAATCACCACAACAACAAATCAGGGCAAGAGAAGTCTAGCACCCAACGTTGAAAACCTTCAAAATGCATAGATGTTAAAATATATGATTGTGCGATGTTTCTATACAGCACAGGTGTAATGCATGTGACAAAACGGCACGTGCGCTAAACCAACATTTAACTTTTTGTTGCTTTCCAAATTTCCAAAATGCACTGCACCCAGTTTATCACCTATGGACACTCAGAACCCATAGAAAAAGCATATGATTCTCCCACACTCAGGAGACCAGAAGAACACAGATGGGGGTGGGCTTGACTGGGATATGTTCTTGTTGAAGGCAGATTGTTTAAAAGACAAAACGTTATAAATTTAATAACGATCATGTTTAGTGCAATTTCTCAACCAGTCAGTCAGGGTGATGGAGATCTGACAGCCAGTGCTGGAAACCTTACGATGTTTATATAGTAAAAATATATGCATCTCATATGTTTCCATAACACCCAGTATTTTTTTTATAAACAACTTTATTGACTTTTGGTAACAAAGATACCCATGCCACATTCAGCCATTTCTGGTGATCATTGCAAGAAAGCTCATTAAAGTACAGTCAGCAGCTTAACGTCCACATTCACAGACTCATAAGGTTACAGTCCCCAATAATTTACAGTAAAGAGCCAAGCCAAAATGGACCCACCATTTGCTCTGGATTTTTGCATGCTTTTTTGGGCAGCCCTTGGCTTCAAATACTGGCTGTTCTTGCTGGGCACACCAGTCCACTCTGCGGCACCATGGAGACAGCAAGGGTGGGGTGGGAGATCTCCATTTGCAGGTTATGTTCCATTTTGAAATTATGGTGGCCACTCCAATCAGTGCCCGGTCAGCACTCATGCTCCCCATCACTTCAAATATTCCCAAGACGATGGATTTCGGTGAAAGCTCCACCACCCACCCTACTACCTCCAATAAGGTTTTAGTTACCACACACCAGTAGTTCGCAATAAGAGGAGCTGTCAAGACCATATCGAAGAGGTCCGCAGGAGCATATGGATATCCAAAACATGTAGGACCAGGGAGGAGGTGTTCCCTGTGGAGATGTCTGGGGGTCATGTAGACACAGTGGAGATAGCACATCTGTACCTGTCGGAGTCTAGAGGAGATCGTGATGATGATGGTGGCATCTTGGCATCTCGGCAGTCATTCTCTTCCAATTGTACCACCCATTCCTCCCACTGAGCCTACAGTTGTGCAAATATATCATGGGCGTTAATTGTTAAGGAGCAGTAACTTTGGGAGATTCCTCCTTTCAACAGTGCACTCATCAGGAATTTAGCATCCAGGCGACTGAATTCAGTACCCAACTGGATGTGTGCCCTGAGTGCATGCCTCAGATGAAGGTATTTATTGAATTGTGTAGATGATAGGGCAATAAAGCCCAGTATTAATGCTTGGGCCCAAACAGCAAGTGCCCTTAACTGGAATTTTGCTTTCAGTTGGTTTCCAAATTTCCCTAAAGCACTGCATACAGTTTATTTCTTGAGGGCATACCTAACCGTAGAAAACTCATGCATGCCAAGTACCCACATGCTTGGAAAATCCAGAGGAACAAAGTTCATGGTCATGCCTTGGTAGGCATAATCTTCTCAGAGAGGGAGACTTAAAGGTTTGAACATGTTTTGTTAAAAAAAGTGTGAATATTCCAGTAATTAAATTGTTAATTGTCTTATCTAATTTGGGTACAGTGGGTGAGAGTGAAAAATGTTAAATGGGTGTGGAATATGTGAATGGGTTCTGTGACACTTCTAAAAATGAGCCAACACTTACGTTAAGTTAAGCTGTGAGCATTACTAGTGCAGCACATGTGGCCACGGCACACTTCCATTTTCACAGTTCATATTAGAGATTTCTGCTTGCTCCAGGTCTCCCCCAATAAAATTTTGAAAATTGCATAATTGTAAGAAAAACCCCTTCCACTACCTTTCCGCTCTTCCGATTCCCATTTTCAGAACATCTGCTTAACTTCTTCTAAAAGCAGAGCCCATAGCTCCACTTGCATCTCTCCTCTCCTTCGCTTAGCCCTCACGTTCTGCACCTTTCTACACTCACTGCATTCCTTTCTTCATTCCTCCCCAGCCTTGAACTCCATTGTTTGGTGTCTTATTTTATTTTTAAATTGTAAATTGATCAGACACAGGTTTCCATACCTCCTACTCCTCACATGAGGTCTCCAACCACTTTCCCCCTTTGCCCATTCCTCAAGACCTGTGTTCACGCCAGAGCTTTATAGTGATATTTAGTTCTTTGGTGTTCCTTGATGCATCTTATTCTTATTTTTTGCTATGGATAATTTCTGTTTGTTTTATAGAATGTAACTTTCAATTTCTTACATTTAAGGAATTTTAAACCTTTTTTATTTTTTAGTTTCGCTTTACATAATCTTCTCACAAGAGATCCATCTGATGGATAAAAATAATATACTTCTAACAGAAAGATTTCTAAGTAGTGCGTAGTTTTAACATCTCAACAACCGGAGATGTCTGTATTTGCCTAAACAATGTGAAATGCACTTTTGTAGTGAGACTGGAATGTAAGTCCTCAATTTTGTGGTTTGGGGACTTTCCTTCAAATAGGAGTAACCAGTTAGATGCTATAATCAGCCAGCTTCTTACTGGCAGCTATTCTGATCAATATTTATATCCAGCCATCTTTTTGGAAGTGTCGGTTGATATTATATTACACAAATGATATACCATTATTTGACAGCACTATATGTAGCCAAATTGGAGTTTTTTAATAATGGCTCAAACCATCACCTGATAGTGCAGAGATCAGACCGTTGCTCATTAACGGTAAAGATGGCTGAGATCACATTTGGGTAGTGAGTTTGATGCACAGTTCACATCAAATATCTTGTAAGTCTGGTGCCCACAAACTATACCTATTAAATCCATCTTTTCGAAGGACAAAATAATTTTGGCATATTCAAGAAAGGTTTACAATGCTAGAGCAAATATTGTCTGAGATTTGAATATAGTTGTTTGCTTTTTAGGTTGTGCAGTCAAAATTCTAAATTGACTATGAAAGAAACAAAATCATGAAGCCCATGTGTTGGCCTTATTTCTAAATATAATCACATAATCTTACTTGTAAACTCTCTCCATTGGGCACCCATTCTGCCCATTCGGAGTCTAACTGCTGCATATCAATTTGTGCACTGTAAAGGGGCAATCCAATGGATTGACTCTATCAATTAGTATTTCCAAGGTATGATAAGGAAGAGCAAGGCAGGTTGTTAGTTGAATGATTTTCAACATAGGCTATATGGCAATACTTTGTGTAAAGTAGGCACTAAATTCCAGAATTAGCTTCCTTTGGATTTGGAAATAATCCCTAGATTGGTACAGTTCACAAAATGATATGATCTTGTTTTGTGAAATTGCCAAGCACTTGAATATCCAGGGTTTTAAAACTCTAGAAATGTGCTTTGATTCTGATGGAAATACTTCATATCAGACGTGTTCCAAAATCAGTAAAGAATGTGCCTAATTATACAAATTATAGACCTTTTGCACAATTCCTTGGTTAAGATTTTTGCTAAGAACCTTTCTCTGCATTTACAAAAGATAATGGTCACTTCCAAGACTGGCTTTATGTAACGGTCGTATAGCAACAATAATATTAATGAGATAGCTTATAGGGATTGCTTGGAAATTAAGACAGAGGAACCAATAACTTTTAGAAGCATTAATGCTGAAAAAGCTTTTCATCATCATCATCTGGATGTTTCTAATCAGAATCTGGATAGATTTGGATTAGAATGCAAATTTTTAAGTGTTATGTGGAGCTTTATACCAATATACTATGGAGTAAAATTGGAAATCATTATGATACCTAAGAGTACTAGAAAGGGGCGTTGCATGTCTTTATGTCTGTTCAATTTGGCTTGGGGAGCATTTGATTTGGCAATTTATCTTAAAATGTTACAATTTAATAGGTATCTTGCGGATATAGACCAGTGAGCTGATCTGTGAACCTTTATATCACATCTAGAAAATGTTTTATTTATTTACCTGCTAAACATATATGTTATTATGTTAATCGTAAAATAAAGTAGGAGAAAGCAGAGGTTCTTCCAATTGCACATTACTGATTTAGAGAGTGTTTTGTCTTCATTCAAAAGGATAAGAGAATAAATAAGGAGACTATCAAGATCATTCTAAAACTATAGGGCATATTTATAGGCCCCTAGCGCCACCTTGCGCCACATTAATGTCATTGTTTTTTACGTTAATGCGGCCTAACGAGGCTGAAATCCCCACAGCTTTTATACAGGGTGGCGCAATGCATGCATTGCACCACCCTGTAACCCTTTGCTACATTATTCCTGCAGCAGGCATAATGTATGCCAAGGGGGCATTCCCTCGTTAGGGGAGCCAGGAATCTATGAGATTTCCTTACACCATTTTTTTTACTGCACTTTTAACGCCTGCTCAAGAATTTCTAAATTTATTTGGTTTTGTGGATGTAAAATTTGAACCGAATGATAACGCCCCTGTAATCTTTGGTTTTCAGTGAATATTTTTGAGCTGTTTCCCCACTCACACTGAAGCAGGCAGGGAATCAGATCAAAATATTGCTTCTGCTCTGAGGGAGCAACATTAAGAGCTGATACCTGCAGACAGGAGCGATGCTGGCTCCCACTATATGCAGGAAGCTGGCTGGGACAATGTGGTCCTGGGGCTCCCCCTGCAGCCCCCACAGAGAATATGGTGGGTGCCATGGGTGTTCATAAGGGTATTCACCTTTAACTGTTCAAGGCCCCGAGTAATGGGGTCTTGCACAGACACAAAATCAGCCTGGGATGGGGCCTAAGTGTCCCTCTACCCCTAAAAGTACCTCCAGGCCCTCAGAAAGAAAAGAAGGCAAGAGAAAATGTGAAAATGAAACAAAAAAGAAAATAAGGAAAAAAGATAGAAAGAATAATAGAATGAATGAAAAGCAAAAGAAGAAGGGAAAAAAGAATTGAAAAGAAACAAAGAAGGAAAGAAGAAAGAAGAAAGAAGGAAAGAGAGGAGAAAGAAGGGAAGAAAAAGAAAGGAAGAATGAAAGAAATAACAAAAGGAAGAAAGAAAGAAGGCAAAAAGAAAGAAGGAAACAAAAGAGGAAAGGCAAAGAAGAAAGAAAGAAGATGGAAGGAGGGCAGGGAAGAGGGGGCACAGTATAAAATATTGTTGACTGAAACCCAATTACACCCCACCTATGTTTAAATAAAACTGTTATAAGTGTGCTTCAAATTGAATACAATGAAGTCTGTTTTTCTTCCTGTGCAAAGTTTATTAAAGAACCATTGGTGAAGCCGATATGGAATACTGTGAAATAGCAGTGGTCCACTTCAAAAGAAATTTACAACCACATTGTCAGGAGAAGGGAGCTGATAAGCTGTTATGTGCCCTGAGCTCACTTCAAATGTGTTCTACCACCACATCAGACAACACTAGCGCTAAAGGAAAGTACATTGTGTATGGATGTCTGCCTTGTGAAAGAGCAAAATGCAGTCACTCAAAGTGATATTAACCAGAAGCTTCAATAGGTTGACCCACTGTCCCATGCTGTGTGCTGTAGGGGGCAGAAACAAAATGGGAATGACACAACAACAAACCAATATATGAAGAAATGTGTCTGAAAGCCCCTTTAAGTAAGTACACTACACATAGGGGCATATTTCAGAGCCCCTAGCACTATTCTAATGCCACATTAGCATCATTTTTGTACGCTAATGTGGTGTTAGAAGGCCAAAACCACTGTGCCATATTTACAAAGTAGCGCAATGCATGCATTGCACCACTTTGAAACCCTTTGCACTACATTATGCCTGCGCCAGGCATAATGTATGCAAAGGGGGCATTCCACCATTTGGGGGGGGTGCAAAAAATGATGCAAGGAAATCTAAGAGATTTCCTTGCACCATTTGTTTGGCACTTTAAACGCCTACTCAGAGCAAGCATTAAAAGAAGGCTTCAATTGGTTACAATGGGCCTCTGGGTGTTTTGCAGGATTAGCATCAGAATTTGTTATGCTAATCCTGCAAAACGCCAGACTAGCATAAAAAATTCTGGCACTAGTCCCCTAACTACTGCCATAGTGCACCGTATTTTAAATATGGCCAACACGTGGTGGCATTAGGGGGCGCTAATGGACACAAGAAAAGTGGCATTGCACTGTGTGCAGCACCACTTTTCCTAAATATGCCCCATATTATTTTAATAAAATCAAAAGGTCTTGGCTAATGCCAGACCTAAAAGTTACCCTGTAATTCCTGTCCCTGCTCTTTACTCCCCATTTCAGGCCAAGGAGCTCTGAATAGTGTTGTGCAGAGGAAGAATTACTGGACAGAATGGCCGGATAATTCCAGACCACTGTAATGCACTACTTGTAATAAGCCCCTAAAACAGGCTTCTCTAATGAGTAGCTCATGGGCTACTGATAGCTCTTCAGGTTCTTGTAAGTAGCTCTCCTATGTGCACACAAGCCAAATCAATTAGAGGCTTTTCCTTGGTTGACTTACCATACGTTTCCCAAAAGTTGCAAAACATGTATTAGAGATGTAAATGTGTATATTTGCAGAACTCTTAAGCTTATGTTTGGACAAAAATGTTTGAATTTCCAAAATATATTAAAAGCTATTTCAGTGATAATCATGTAGTGCTGGAGAAGCTTATTACTCTTATTATAACCTTGGTGCCAGGGACTTTTCATCTAGGGCTGTAATGCATAACCCGTTTATTGACATTCCAAAGAGATAAAGCCTTTTTTGCATTCCTAATGGCAACCATGTCTGATGCACAGAGGCGATCACCTCTGACAGTCTAGTGTGGGCTGGATGCCTATGTAATCTTGCATGATGTGGTCACTATACAAGAGTAAGAAAATTAGTATCTCAGCATGATTGTCACTAAACATAAGTAGATCTTATTATAGAAAAGGTTGGAGACCCCTGCCCTAAAAGAATTAAGACACAGCAGAGGCAGCTACAAAGGAGACCACTGACTTTGTCAGGATAGCAAATGTCTAACAGGTATCCCTTTAATTATCCCAAAAGTTTAAGTGTCTGCAAACTTTTTTATCTATATTTTTCTGCAAAGAATAAAAGTTGTCTGCTGCTAAAAACACACATTTCTGACTGATGGTAAAAGAAAAAATGATTTCAGGAAGTCAAAGATTTTTTTGTCATTTTATTAAAGTCACAACCCTTCAAATTAAGAATGCTGATAAGTTCTCTTTAAGGATTCTGTTGGGTGAAACTTCATGTCCCTCTAAACTACACAAGTATGTGCTTTATATTTTCTTTCGAAAGTAAACATGTATTTTGCATTTACTTACACCTAAAAATGATCCTACTTTCTTTATGACACCTTCAAGACACGTCATGCTATGTTTAATTCATGGAGACGAATTAACTGTTTCACTATTTAGAGAAAACATTAAATAACTCAAGCCACTGGGCGTTGTCATCCAAAACTATCATTTGAAACACAAATTCAAGAAAGAAGACAGTCAATAGGTCACCTGTGAACTGTTTAAGATTAATTGAGCCGCAGGGACAACGATCAGCGTTGACACTAGAAATATCCGCAGGTTTAATAGGCAGTCGAAAGCCTACCTGCCCTGCTGGGGTTATGCCCTCCGACCTACAAGGACTGTGTAGGTATAGACTAAAAGGAAGGGTCTGGTAGCATTCTCACAAGTGTGCAAAGTGTTTTTCAAGCGTGGTAGTACTTGATATAACTTAATGTATTCAATAACCATTTGTTAATCAATCCTCTTAGCAGAACTTCAGTTATTACGTAAGATACAACCATTCAATAATCATTTGTAATTCATGGAATGAATGATAGTAAGCATTTTTTGCTCTGGAGAACTGTGTCAAAAGGCTTTTCAATTTGACACTCCTGAGTAGCTGATATAGGTTAATAGTTCCCTTCAGAGGGTGTGGTCATGGCAAGGTCACCTGATGACCACTCAGTCACTGTGTGCGGTCAGCATGTAGTCTGAAGTGCTAGTGTAGATTGTTGTCAAATACAGCAAGCATTGGTAAGTGCATTAGGTTTTGCCTATTTGATTAATAGTAAGCTGTTTATTGTTGTTGTTTTGTGAACAGTTGTGCAATATAAGTTACTGAAAGTATGTTCAAGAGTTATGACTTGTTGTTTAAGAAATGCAATATATTGTGCTCTTACTGGTGTTATTTTAAAGTGAGGATATTAGGTAAATGAGTTAGTACTATGATAAAAAAAAGTACCTGATAAGTAGGCTTGAAATTGATGTAGCTATGGGAAGAACATGAAAAGGGTGGATGAAAAACCAAACAAGCATAGAAACAAAAACGCCCGAGAGCACACTTTAAATGTGTGCAGTCTTCGGAAGTGTACTGTAGTGACTGTCTGCATTGGGATGAGTCTTCTTCTGGAAAGACATTCCACTTGACCACATTTGGGGCAGAAGATTCCCATTCATAAAGAGCATGCACTGTGAAACCTTGAATACTGAAATCCGCAGGTTAGTACAACTAGGTTAGTCCTGTGACAGTTTAAAACAAGGTGCACAGAGTATCAGAATATAGGTGTTTCATTGCTGAGGACTTGCAGATGGCCCACTCTTTATTATTTATTTATCTAGGCATAGCAAAACGACATGCAGAAGAAATAGGAGTCAAATTACATAACTGAAAACAGTGTTTAGGTAGAATACATCTTGTCATCATTTCATCCCAGCGCCACATATGCAGCCTTAAAAAATAAACTTTAATGTGACTTAAATATTTTATCCCAAGACTTTGGCCTTCTTTTTAAAGCATTCTCAAATGCACACAGTACAACCAATAGATTAACCTGTAAGAGCCCCCTTAAGGAATATTTGCCTCTTAACATTAATTAGGTGCAGAATAGGTTATGCAAGTTCAAAATGTTTCATATTTTTCAACAACTTAAGTAAGTGTTCTCAAACACTTCGCTATCAAATTGTAGTAAAAAAATGTGGGTTAAAACCCACTGTCATGCTAAAAGTAGTTTACAGAAAAAAAGCCTGCAAGAAGCTACAACATTGTTCCCTTGCAAAAACAAGCATTAATCAATTTACTAAAATAAACTGAAAGACTATGGCATCCCACGCACTCTCTTATAGAACATTGATATGTCCAATAAGTCCACAAAGTACTAAACATGAAACCCAGCATTCCAATGCCACACTGTCAGGAATTCCATAGAAGGAATTAGAACTTATCTGTATCAAAGTCCGAGACACCAAAGACTGACAAGAACCCAGCGATATCCCCATTGGTGGCATGGAAGGCCATCCCCAAAACATTTGTTGAACTCCATTCTTCGCATGTTTGCAACATGCTTCGACTTTGAGGATTCAAAGATGGCAGACATCCCAAGGAGATCAGCAGTCTAGTGTTCGAGCGCAAGCTGGATATCCTGCTTCTGATGCAGACGCCGCCTTGGAAGAAGGCGCACTTCAACTGTACCTTTTGAGGCTCCGGTAGCGTCTCTTCAATGCGTGTGTTTTTCCTCACAGAAAACACTTCCGTCGTCAGGAACACTTATGGGCATGTTCTTGTCAAGAGGCTCATGTATCCCGAAGTAGTGTCTCAGTTCGTCGTATCGCAAGTGTTGTCTGTACCTTGCAGCACACAGAGTTCATAGAGATTTCAAGTCTCAGTTTATAATATGATAAATTTAGAAGGTCAGGAAGATAAATTCTATTTCCAAGAGACATTCAGTTTGAAGATAACAAGTTTTTCAGCATTATAACAAATTATTCACAGAAAACTTTACAGTCTATTTGTCCTGGCAAAACATTTGTTTATTTGAAGACTAAAATATTTTGACATTGTTTTCATGTCTGAAGGAAAAATACCTTTACAGCAATTTAAATCCTCACTTTCAGACTGTACCACTCATTCAAATACTACAACAACTAATTTGTAATACTGTTGCAATGTTAAATCCTCTATTACATCAGTAGAGATGTAAAACTGAATTCATTAGTGACAGAATTGATCAAGAGAAAGAGAGGGGCACACGCCTTGCTCTATTGGGGTATGAAACATTGATGTATATTGAATAGAAATAGCGTTTCATTATATTAGCATCCAGTTAAATGCAAATGATATGTTTATGTTCGTCTTCCTTTACAGGTAGCTGTTACATTTAGCACCAGAGAAGCATAGCAGTGAAGAATTTCCCCGCAAGGCAGTCTCTCTTACTTTTGTCCACTTCCCCTTTCCCCATCATTGATATCTCGCACCCACCGTAATATATTGTTGGGTGGATATTGGTGGAGGGGCGTTGGGTCTAGTTTGTGCTCCTGAGGAACCCAGCTATTCAGAATTGATGCTCCTGACACATAAAAAGTGTGGAAGCTAAAATAAAACATTAAGAGCTGGAGATTCAGGGTTACCAAAAAGGACAGATGAATGTCATTTATTATAGAAAACTACGCTGAAATTGCTATAATGATTGTTTAGTTCAATCAAAGTCTCTGGGAAGACTCTTCATCTTCATGGTAAAGTAGGACAGAAGTGTAATGGGTGATGGGAATGACAGTGAGTTTCTGGAGGTGGGACACTTTGAGCAGTGCACACAGGGAGCTGTAGTTTTACCAAAAATCCAAGCTATTGGTCCTGTAGGTTCAGCTTGGTTTCAAAGAAGATATCTAATAATGCAAAAAGAATTTAATATATATTTTAAAAATGGAAAAACTAATTTGGCAGTTGTAAAATAATAAACAAAGTTTTGTTTGCTACAATACAGAAACTCATGTCTTCACATTTAAGTGGGCGTAAAAGGAAGTACGGCAAGGCAGAAAAGAAACTAGGGTAATGTTTAGAGTGGCCGACCTGGAAGCTAAGGAGCAGGGTTCAAGTCTCCGCGGGAGGCACAACACCCATTGTTATTGTGCAAATCACTTAATCTCTCCCTGCCAGTGAAGAGCTCTGATACCTTAATTGGGATTCACACTATGTATAAAATAGCAAATCAATTAAGAAGACAGGTTCCAGCAAAGCGCATGAAAACAGTAGTCTCAAAAATGGATGTAAACAGTACTTGGGCCTCAGGACACTGATAAGAGCAAACACAATGAGGAAGAAAAGGAAATAGTATGCCATAGCCAAGAGAAACAGAAGAAAAGTAAGTGGCAAGCACAGGAACCATTGAAAAGCAAGGAAAATAAGGGGCTGGATGTAAGCCCATTTTAAGATGTATATTAACAATAGATTTCACGACGAAACCTAATGAATGTTTGAAGCAAAGCAGTTAACTTCCCCAAAAAATTTTTCCAGTAAATGTTTCTAAAACAGTTGATAACTAGTAGAAAGAGAAGTATATGATCTCTAGCCTGAAAATTGGAGCCAAAAAAGCAGTACAAAATTATACAAATCTTTGCCAAAATTGGTAATTCCCGCCAGGATTAACTGCAACACTATTTATTTTTACTTTTTATTACAGTCATATGTAACATAAAATGACAAAAAAAGGAAATAGGCCACATGCTTGCAGTGATAATTTTAAACAGAAAAAAACCTTTGCATATAATTGTAGTAGAACATTTGGAGGGCTTACTAGTGGATAGCTTTTCTTAAATCAACTATAGAAATCCATCAGAGAAAATATGATTCTTATTGCTGGAAGAAAACTGTAATATTTGCTTTGAATAACCGTAAATCAAAGAGGGTTTAAACACAGAACATTGAGAAAACTATTCAAAATAGTTAAGGAATTGTCCCACCCTGTCTCTTTAAAACCAGACAACCATAGCCTCAGCTCAGCGCTGTGAGGGACTGGCTACATTCTTTTGATGAGAAGATTGACACGATTTATTCCACTTTTGAAACTTAACTTACTTTGGAAGAGATCTTTCGTAGAAATGCCAGTCCACACCCTAGGGCTTCAGTACATTAGGGCAGGTTTTTGGACCTTCCATCAGAGATGGTGGAAAACCCATGATGGAGGTGGAATATGGCTCACCACTATCCCACTGTCCTCATTTTATCTTCACACAGCTGGCCCAGATATAAATCCATACCTTACATGGCTTTTCAATTATTCATTGAAAGATGCAGACTATCCATCTATCTGAAAACATGCCCTTGTGTTACCATTGGCAAAGAAATCTGAGTGGACACATGTATCTTGTCAATTGTTGCCCTATCGCAGACTTGCCATTTTTGGCTTAAGTGCTGGATAAATTAGTTAATGCTCAACTACCTCACTTCCTGTAGAGTAACCTTCGGGGTGCCACCCAAACAGGATTTAGAGCGAATAAAAGCACAGAATCCACCTTGCTGGTGGTATTGGACAGCATCAGATCAGGGGCCGATCAATGTAAGCAGTAGCCTTAATCTTATTAGAGCTGTCTGTGGCATTTTGACAGTGTCTCTCACTCCTAATAATACATAGGTTGCATGAAGTTGGTCTGCATTTTACTACATTACAGTGGTTTGGATCTTTCTTGAGTCACAGATCCCACTCCGTACAACTGGCCCGTTTTAATTCCACTCCCCACCTGTTCAACTGTGGGTCCCCTCAAGGGTCTTCTCTTAGCCCTTTCCTGTTTAACATTTATGTTTCTTCCTCGGAAGACATTGTTAAGAACTGGGGCTTTGGGATCCTCTGATATGCTGCCTATCATTTCTATTGATGGGAGACACACAGAGACACAAAGGAGCCTGATAGGTTGCCTATTAGATGTAGTTAATTTGATGCACACACTGTTTCTGAAACTCAACACAGACAAAACTGAAATCCTGCTCTTCGGAGGGGCAAATGAAGAATGGAACAACATGTGGTGGCCTTCTCTCTTTCGTCCTGATCCCATACTAAAAAGAGGAGTCAAAACTTGGGATTTCTAATAGATGACTCTCTCTCTATGCGGGATCAGGTGAATGCAGTGTGTGGGAGATGTTTTGGACCCCCAAGCATGCTGTGGAAACTTTTTCAATGAAGGAATATTCTTCAGGCTCTGAATATGAGAAGGTAATGCTCTGTATCCAGGAATGTCTGAATATTTGTTTAATCATCTTCAATGCATCCAAAATGAGGCAGCCAGACTGACTTGTAACAGCACTAGACAAAGTTCAGGCTTTGCTTGTCTTAACCCGCTTCACTGGCTTCCGGTGCATAAAAAGCCAAGTTTACGCTACTAGTGAATGTACATAAGGCACTCCACAACACCAAACCAGCAATTTTGCGTGACCAAGTCGCTTTTTAGAAATCAGTAGGAGTCCTTTCATCCTTGAATCAAGCTCTTGTGTGTAGCAGATGAATAAAGAAAGCCAGAATGGATGGCAACTCTTTTAACCATCTACCAGCACTCCTTGGAACTCTCTGTTTCTGGAAATTTGCCTAATTGGAGATCTCATTTTTCAGAAGAGATTGAAGACCTGGTTATTTCCTCAGCCCTGCTGTAGTGTCATATTTAGAAGCTTGCAGTCCCATAGACGAAAGCCTGCATTTGAACCACTGTCTCTGCCAAGAAACAACACCTGTGTCGATGTTGGGATAGGTAAAATTGGATACCAGCAGGAACCCAGATTCTGTTTCCACCGTGCAGATTTGGATGTGCCTTACTGCCAAGAAAAAAGTGGCACCCCAAACTCAATGTCTGAGTTGGCAGATTGATGGGAGAAAGGGGTGAAAACTCAAATTCTTTTCACATTCCACCCCCGTCTTCAACTGTGCATGACTGGACTACACCTGCCATAACTGCTGCCACCGACCCTGGGAGAAAACACAACCCCCCCCTCTGTCAATTGACATGAAGGTAGGGATGCTGCCCACCCTGCACAGGAGGTCAGGACCACAGCCGGAATATACATGTAACAGTACGTTTTTTTAAAATTTCTGTGACATGCATATGTGGGGTACATGATGGTGTCATATATGGCTGGTGACACACTTTCACAAGACGCATATCGCACACATACACAACTGTCATTGTGGTATCATCATTCATTGCAAAATGAATGCTGACACCACAATGATGGTACACTCACACTGTCCAACGGTGTCCATCCATTGCAAGGGGACCTGTATGGGTAGGTCTGCGCTATTTGTTCTGTGTGAGTCTGTATGTGTGTGTGTGTGTGTGTGTGTGTGTGTGTGTATGTGTGTGTGGATTGGCTGGTTGAGGTGGAGGGAGCTGGAGTGGATGATGTGTTTGCATCTGTATGTGTGTCACTTGCAAGTGGGATCAGTGTTTTTGTGTATGTTGTGTTGCCATGTGTGTGTGTGTGTGTGTGTGTATGGAATGGCTGGTTGAGGTGGAGGGAGCTGGAGTGGATGATGTGTTTGCATCTGTATGTGTGTCACTTGCAAGTGGGATCGGTGTTTTTGTGTATGTTGTGTTGCCATGTGACACATTCAGGTGAGTGTCAATGTTGTGTGGCAGATGTTGTGATGTGTGTAGTTGTGCATGTGTGAGTGTGTTTGTGTAGCTGAGTGTATAGTTGTGTTGGTTGTTGTGATTGTGTTGTGTGTGGGTACAATGTCAATGGTGTGTGTATGTTGTGGCATTGATATATGTCAATGTGTGTTTTCGGCATGTATGGGTTGTGTTGTATCAGAATAGCAATGGGTTATTGTGTGAACGTGGTGTGTTGTGTAGTGTGTAGTGCAGGGGCACACATATGGCTAAGGGACATTGTGTGTGTGTGTCACTTACCTCTCTTCCATAGACCCTGCCATTGTACGAAGACCATTGGGTCCCGCTGCCGTCACCCTCCTTCAGAAATCTGTTGCCAGTCAATCCGTTTGCAGAGCTGTAATATCTAAATACAGCAGGTGGAAGACCATCAACTTGATGGTGTTCTTGGATCCGGGGCTGACGCGGCTTGGTGGTGCGACTGCCAAGTTCAAAATCAGGCCCATAGTTTTGCATCATTGGTTCAGCACTGGGAAATCCCTTTGGTAATGATGGAGTACTTTATAAATAGATTATTATTATTATTATTATTATTATTATTATTATTATTATTATTATTATTATGTACTAATACCAATTTTAAACTAATAATAATAATATGACTAATACTATTAATAATAATAGTAATGATAATACATGAAATGACTAAAGTGTGAATGCCCTAGTGACAGAAGCAAATGTGGATGACAGTTGAGCAAACAAATGAATGAAAATGACTGTTCCAATTATTCTTACATTTACTACATGAGGCTAATATTGTGGGCTTGCCAGACCTAAAAATATGCATAAAATGTATCTTCTTGTAACTGTGTGAATAAAAGATTTGCACAGTGAAATCTTTATAGCCCCTTTTAATGGAGATCTTCTATTGTTTTGCAAACTGTAGTTTTGAACATATTTGCAATTTTATTTCAATATACGTAATAGTTGACTTATGGGAAAGCTTATACTCAGTACAATAGGCCTCCCTTGCTTTTGGTGACTAGCCAATAAAAAAATATATATGCCTGATTGTTTCACTGGGAATTTATGCCTGATGCTATATGTCTGATCTGGACTAGTTAGTCTGAACTGCTTGTGTTAAGTTTTATCACACTGAGCTATGTTCTGTAGGTGTATGGGTTTTTGGTGTTGATTACCCACCTGAAAAAAACAGGGGGTAGAATTTCTTTAATAAGATTATCCTTGTCAGATTGGGGGTAGGGGTTGTATGTTGTTTGCCAATGGTATTTTTTACATACCTGTAATTTGATTTCTGTATACATGCCTGATGGCAGCTTCTGCACCATTAAAGAGGCCTCTGCTGGTTATGGTGTGAAGCTAATGGTAAACAATATAGGTATTGTTGGTTCATTGAGAAAAGTTACAGGTTCCATCTATTTACTATAAAAAGTCAGTAGAGTGAACTGAGGTTGAATTTGCTTTTTGAATTGCCTCTTCTGACACACAGTACTGAACTTTTTCCTAGATCACCGTACATTGACTCGCACAATTATTTCCCACCAGGTTCGATTTGTCTGTATGATCTGGAGGATGCATTGCCTGGTGACCTGTCTCCCATGTGATTTGTGGGGCATCCCGGTGATATGTGGGCTGTGCTAAAGCCTGTAGAGAGGTTTGGTATAGCATAATACCATACCAGGAAAGGGTTTAGGCAAAAGATGTAATGACCCACTCCAACAAACTGTGAGGATTAAATATTTGCACTATGATAATCCTAACTAGTTCTCATTAGAGGGATTCTATATTGTTATGACCACTGTAATTTTGAGCATTTAAGTAATTTCATAGCAGCATACATAATGATTGCCTTGTGGGAAGGTTTATGCTCAATACAGTAGGTCTGAGCTGGTTAGGTTGACAAGGTATTCATTAAGGCAATAGGTCTGATTGGTTCTTGGAGAAACGTGATTTGAGATGCCAAAGGTTTGATCTGTTTTATTATAAAAGTTATGACAAAGGCAGTAGGACTGATTATTTATTACGAAATGCATAGATTAGAGCCTATAGGACTTTAATGGTAGATTGTTATTGCACCATGTTAAAGCCTGCAGACATGTACTTTGATACATAACATCTCACAGATTACCTCTTTAGACAAGGATTTGGTTCTTTCTCTTCTCTTTGATGAGCCGTAGGGTTTAGAAGATTTGCACAGTAAAAATTCTTGCTACAATCTCTTCTGTAGTCCTGAGATTCTTGTTTGTCTGTCAGGAACTTATAAACAAAAAAGAATCAATAAAAAGTACATGCATACACACATAAATATATGCACAACTTCATACATAACGTGGTTTATGATTAGCCCTCTTCTGTCATTGGTCTATATAAGTGTCATTTACATTCTGCTTCCTTCTATGACAGCATGCAGTAAAGGGTCAGCCCACCTTAGCCACTAGTTCTCTTGCCCTTTGAGTGGCAGCATTTTTCGGGTCATATGTCCACATTTGCCTGAAAGTGAGTTTTAATACCAGGACTGATGGGCAAGTCCTTCAGCTATCCATTTTCTCCTTTCATAGGTCCCCTTTAGCTCCTTTCCATCGCTTCCTTTTATATTCATATTTTAAAGCAGACAACAGTACTCCAGACAGTACTAATGGGCCACAAGTTTGCCACTCTTTTCATCCTCAGTGAGCCTCATACTACTTGGCCACTGCATCTAAACCAGGAGGCCATCATGGAATCGTATAGGTCATAGTGTATTATTTGTTTTATTATTCTGAGCCGGCCAACACATTTGTTTTAAACATTTCGGCCATGCTGGATCTGTAAAGCAATGATAGACCACATAAAATACCACTGCAAGGAGGCCACCACTGCCATGTTTCATTTTTTTATTATTGTATGCATATGTCCACCTTTTTTAGGCAGCAGCATGTCGTTATTTTCTACTTTTATTCTTCTAATTAACTTGCATATGTTGGTGAGTTTATGTGTCGTTTGTTGTGCTTGTTTTTGTGAGTGAATTTAAGAATAAATCAGTCAGTGGATGAATGGATGCATGAGTGCAAGGATGAGTGAGAAATTGCATAAATGATGGCTTTCTGAATGTCTAAACCCATCAGTGATTGAAGAGGCACTTTCGTCTGTAAGCCACAACTATATGAGTTGCCAATGTGTGTTTTCTATCCTGCTTGGTAGAAGGCACGACACAAGAGAATATTGTTATGCTTCAAAATACCTAATAATTCTAAATAATGTAGACTTGATTATATTTTAGGATTTAACATAGTAACAATCCTGTACTATTGGAGCTGGGGGCACAGATTGTGAGAATGGAAACAATGCATGCAAATGCAATGTTCATGCTGGAGTTAAAGGTGGGTGGGTATTGGCAAGTATTCCAAAATGTGCTTAGTGTGCATTCCCGGAGCAGCTCTCGTTACCAGGCGAGAAGAGCTTTGTTATCTACATTGAATATCCATACGGAATCACAGAGACACTCCGTGTTTCAACTGAACTTAATAAACGCCTTCACCATTGCAATTGTTCAAGCAGACAAATATCTAAGCATTTTGAAAATGGCGTGCCTTTGCCTTCACATGGATCCAACATAAGACAGAAAATACATGTAATGACAATTATATTTGGTAACATACGAGGTGCATTATTTGGATCGACACTGCATTTTTGGTTTTGACAAAAGGAAGTGATCCCCTGTTGTAGTCACAGTTATGCTCATTATGACAAAGACAAGCCAATGCCGCATCAGCATCATATGCGCCGTTGCTATATATTGCAATTATAAAACTGAGCATCTGCACGGGAATAAAAAAAAAAGTAAAATACAACACTATCCAGTGAATGCCTGCAGTCAAGTGTCGTCATGGTAACCTCTGAGGAATTTCAATTCTGATTGGTCACTGGCGTTTAATTTAGGCTGTTCGCTGCATAATGTGATTTTTTTTTTTTTTTATCATGCTCTGCTATCGCAAACATGCTGCAGCATTTGAACTTAGGAAGCAGCAAATTCCGTGTGAGAAAAACGTAGCTCAGAGAAATGGCTTTACAGAAATCGATACACATTTGAATTCTGTTTTTTTTTTTTTTTTTTAAATGTATGATCAAGCGGCCAAAACCGGTATTTTAAGTTGTTGTTGCATACTCGTCCAGACGCACGAGAGACGTCTGGGAAAAGAATGCAAAAAGATTAGAAGAAATGATGTTTTTATTGTTTTCATTTTCTTTGTACTACAGTAGTTTGGTAATGCGATTCTCTTTTATTTGTTGGATTGTGAAAACACACCAGTAGGTATGCGAATATTCCAGCTCAAATGTTAGACTCATTTCCAGGCTCACGTGCTGGAAGAGTGAGTGGTGGTGGTCACGTGTGATGACCTCACACGCTCCAGCGTGCAACCCTCCCTTCCAACTGTACAGGTCAACACAATAAAAGCAGGTTCTTTCCCATTCTATCCAGAAGACTGACAGCATTATTGACCTCACACAGACACAGTTAAATTGAAGTATCTGTGACAAAAGGGAAGTTTCAAAATGAACTTAGTCTCTTAGAAAAGCCGAATCTCTGAATAAAAACTAGATACTTACAGCTGGGCATTCATTAGAAAACTGAATCATGATTTTTTTCACACTATTTATTTTCAGTAAACTGCGTGTGTAGTTTAAAACTACTCATTTCATCCATTGAGGGATGAAATGCCAAATTGGTGTCCCTGGGGGTTTGCCGAAGGATGAGGTTTTCCCCCGGGGTTTTTAGGAAGGGTGGTATGGCCCACGACGTAGTTGGGCTATTTTGGGCTGTCTTTGGGTGGCAGGTGGGGGTATATAGGTGGACATTTTGTTTGGACGGCCACCATTTTGTCAACAGGTGACACGGTGGCCGGTCCTTTTTGCTTGGGGCTTTGTTTCTCCCTCCCTCCCTCCCTCCCCCTCAGTCATTCAGGTCTCGATTCCTTGTTATATTTGTTTAGGTGGAATGGGGCGTTTTGACCTGGAACAGTGCACAGGGGGGTTCTGTATATAGTTGGGTGTTGCTTGGAGCAGGTGCTGGCGGAGGCGGAGAGAGTTTGCAGGTACCGAAACATGAGCGGATGGTGAAGCTGGCAGGACAACTTTAGGCAGTGGGGAGGGGAACAGCTGCAGGTCGCGACGGACAGGAATGAAGCTTGACAATAGCGTTTAGGAGGAGAAGAAGCGGGTCTGACAGGAAAATAGGTAAAGAGGAGTGGAGAGAGGGAAGGCAGGATAAGGTTACAGGGAGGGGGGAGGACGGGGTAGGGGAGGGGGAAGGATAATTTGGTTAGGTGTTTTTTGATGTCTAGTGAGGTTTTAGTTTTGTAAGGCAAAGGCCAAGGAATTATGTTTGTAAGTGCACCTGTTCCAATAAAGCAGCCTTTTCCATACAGCAACAGTGTTGTGGTGTCGTTCCCTCCTCCCCAATGTACTTGCATGGAATAGAATTCCTGAGCTACCGAGAGACAAGATGTCAATAGGGAGCACTTTGCTATCTTGCCAGCTCGATAATCATATGCTCAATTTGTCTAGCTGGACACATGTATATATTGTACTCAATACTAGTTGTATATATGAATTGCGTAAGGTTGACGTAGAAGAGAATGTTTCTGTTAGTAAACTTGTCATAGAAGTGACTAAGAAACATTCATTCTTGCTGTTGATTTCAAGCAACATTCCAAAAAATAAATGGTGGCGAGAACCTCTAGTTTGATTATTATTACTAAGCCTGTCTTAAGTTCACTGAAAAGATATAGGACATCATTTAAACTTTGAGGAATGGACAATAGAACTGCTAAAGCAGCAAAGTTCCTGCATCCACTCCCGAAGGCGGCACTTCTGTCAAAGTAGTACGCCCTGTTGATGTGGTATTTTCTTCTAAACCTCTCCTGCCCACGCGGTGGGATCACTTTAGGCAAAAACGTGAAAGCTATCCGAAATAACCTGTCATGGTAGCAAAGTGGCAGTCCTCTTTTGTTTTTGTTTGGCAAATATAAGTCCTAAAATTGAGTGTTGGTTTTGTTCAAAGAGAAATCTATGCTCCTGATGCTTTGGGATTTCTCTCCAGGAGTGAGTATGTTTTTCTTGCCTAGGAACTGCCAAGCATTCCATAGTAGGGGGAGAGGTGGCACACAGCCAGGCATACCAGCACACAGTTGGCTTACATGCTTTTTGGTAAATGCAGTGCATGATAACACTTTAGTTGAAAGTCTCTAGTATTCACCATTGTTGGTTCAGCCAATGTTGGGCATCTCTAGACCAATGTTGCCTCTTATTTTTATCTACTGTGTGCAGCAGCAAAAGGTCTCTGTGCGCTGTAGCCAAGGATACATGCGCTAAAAAACTGACCATTCATGCAAGTGCAGTACGCAACTACAAAAGTCATTGGCATTTGCTGTGGCATTGTATGAATAATAAAAGTACACAAAGACCGAAAAGGCATGTTGGACATGATTACTGGCTTATTTAAATATAAAGTCCTGTTTATGTACTATGTACTATGTACTATGTACTATGTACTATGTCATATGAAGTATTGTGTATATAAGACATCTTTAAAACTATAAAGTTATA
This sequence comes from Pleurodeles waltl, assembly GCF_031143425.1. Classification (NCBI taxonomy): domain Eukaryota; kingdom Metazoa; phylum Chordata; class Amphibia; order Caudata; family Salamandridae; genus Pleurodeles; species Pleurodeles waltl. The sequence goes on from NC_090436.1 coordinate 490,245,479, forward strand.
TTCAACATTAAAGTCCCTTGAATAGGTATTAAATGTGGTCCTTTGCGTACTCCTAAAATATGATCAAATGTCTGGTAGTTTTTCTCTTGGAAAGGTGGCAACCCAGGCCTTTTAACAGAAAACAGGGGGAAAAACAACCATTACAAGGGAAGGAGACAGGTAACACATATGTTTGTCCTCTTTCCAGGGAAAATATATGGACCTTTTGCTTGCAAAGGTCCGGACAGTACTGAAATAGGACTGTATTCAAAATTGTCTCATGTCATTTGGAAAATTAGCTTTCTGTCTGTTTACTTTAATTATAAATCATGGGTTTTTAAGGTAGCCCTAGAACACTAAGAAGAAATATTAGGGAAAAACATATCTAAGTGTGTTCTAGAGCTGCATTATTGACTCCTCAATAATACTTAAAGTAAACAAAGACATAAAATTCATGTTAAAAAATGTGTCAAGTTTGCCACCTATCCAAGGGAAAACTACCAACCATTGGTATGCAAAGGTGCTTAACATCTCTGTACGACTTTGTAACATGAACACTCTGCCTGTGTTTACCTTACCTATTGGTCAGGGACCACTAACGCAGCCCCAGAGCAATACATGATAAGAAATATTATTAGAAGGCACATTTGAACTTTGACTAATAATTAAAGTAAATAAAGACAGAAAACTAATGGTAAAAAATACACATTAGATTTGTTGCAAAATAAATGACCCCTGGATTAGTAAGGCAGCCATGCCAGCTAGAATCTGCTGGCAAGACAAGAGATGATCAGCAGTGATTGTCTGTGAAACAGACTCTCCCTGGAATGTCGCCCACCATCCCTGCCAAGTGTCACTCATCAAGGGTTAGACTAACGCATTCTGGGAATTTCCTTGCATTACTCAGAGGTCCCAGAGTGCTCATGCAAATCAGCTAACTAAGCTGACAGCGTGTTTCTAACTGCTCAATTGCAGTCTCTTCCACATTGCATTTTTTCTCAGGTGAAGTGTCTGATGTCCCAGACTCCGAGTATGCCTGAGGCGCTGATTGGATCTCTGCTGTATCTTACCTTCCTTGAAAGCGCTGTGATTGGTGCTGTATCAGCCCATGCTACATGCTAGTGTGCCACTTCCTCTCCTCCTCCAGGAATGTCAGCAGCTTGTGCTGAAATACAAGCGATTCCTGAGACCCTGCTTCACTAGTATTAGAAAAAACATTGGAACCTCCACATTGGTACTCATTCTGCCATTGCCCTCTTGCCCTCTGAAAAACGTGTCTCTGACAGGCTCAGGAAGGACACACTCCATTACATTTTTGAGAACATTAATCCATGCAACAGCATTGCCTGTCAATATGCACTCTTTCTCATCTCCTGAGATGCCTATTTTGTGCAACTGGCCAGTATTATCTCTGGAGTCCTGCCCGGGGGCTTCTGTAGTTGGGTACTCATTTATGAAAAGTCTGCATTTAAAGAAGAAAACCTGATGTAGGTAAATAATTGTGTGCCACAATTCTTAATGGTCCCAGAAAAAAGCCTAATCTCCTGCATCCAAAGGTAACACAAAATTATAGTCGTATTCATTTACCCTCTTTTAAGAAATATTTCGATATACTCTTTTTAGTCGGAGGTTTGACTTCTGATCTTTGAGAAGTGGTCTGTATAATGTACTATGTGATATAAACTATTGTGTATATAAAACATGTTTAAAACTATAAAGTTTTGATTAACATTAAAGTTCCTTGAATAGGTTTGGAAAGTTTGCACCACTACTATGCAAGATTGTAAATAGACGCCAACATTTTGAAACTAAATGTGTTCAAAATAATTTACAAAATTGTTGTATTTCGAGCACAAACTGTAAACAATCCAAGACTATTCAAATAACTTAAATATTCCACATACTTTCACTTTCAGGTTATGCCATACTTTTTTCAGAGACTAGTCTAAACGTGGACCATTCTGCATTTCATTATTAATTGTCAAAAGCAAAGAATAGTTATCTTTAATGGGATTTTCCATCATGGATTTAATCACAAATACGTTTTAAACATAGTATCAACATAATGCATGGTATGTCACACATTAACTGGGGTAATGCCACACATAGGTAGAAACTTGGTAGCTATGGCCCACCAACCTTAATAATAACAAAGCAAAAGGCATATGTATGAGCCGCCTGCTCTAAATTCAGTGACCCTGCTGAAACTCGGAAGCTTGATAGAACACTTTCCTGTTGCAATGTCCTGGTGCCCTCTTGGATGACCTGCTCCTGTGCATGAGCTGCCACTGCGTGTCCTGCTCTGCTGCAAAGAGTCATTGTTTATTTGTGCTGCTTGTGTTTTTTAATTGCAGCGCTGATGAACAGTTTTACCCTCTCGCATGATACAGGCAGGCGTGTGCATGCTTAGAAGTAGAGTCTGAGCACTGAGGAAAGGTTGGGTGCGAGGACAGGCACACCCTACAGGGAACACAGCTCGAGACTCATGTTTCAGTATGTATGTACTTCATCACTAGAGAGTTAAACCTTAAATTTGGGGTTGCTGGTTATGCTGCTTACATTCTTCTCAGGTCCCTGTACCACTCCTAGAGGGGAGGTGCATCCCAATCAGCTCATCAGTCTAATAACTCAACAAGGTGCCACTCACAAAGATGGCCATGTAGGGAGGGAGCACATTGCCGGGCATACCAGCACACAATTCTCCCAGACACATTGTGGTAAATGCACTGCATGATAACATTCAGTTTAGTTGAACGTCTTTAGTATTCACCATTGTTGATGCATCAAGTTCTGTGTATCTCTAGGCAGGTGTTTCAGGATAGTTGTTCTTTTGCAGTAGACAGTAACGCCTTGAGGCCCATATTTATACTTTTTGATGCAAACCTGCACTAGCGCAGGTTTGCGTCAAAAAGTTTAACGCCAACACGCCAGCCGGGAGTCATATTTAATGAATGACAGTAGCTTAAGCTGCGGCCTGGTTAGCATCAAAATAATTGTCGTGAACCAGGCAACTGAGGCGTAGGGAAGATTGGGGGTTGTGCGTCAAAGAATGGTGCAAGTCAGGTTAGAGTAAAAAATATTGACATTAACCTGACTAGCGTCATTTTTTGACGCACAACCCCCATGGAAATTACTACTGTCTTAGCAAAGACCGGAGTCATGCCCCCCTTCCCAATGGCCCCCTTCCCAATGGCCATGCCCAGGGGACTTCTGTCCCCATGGGCATGGCCACTGGGCACAGTAGCATGTAGGGGGGCCCACTCATTTTAGTTGAAAGTCTTTAGTATTCACCATTGTTGGTGCAGTTAGTGTTGGCTATTTCTAGATAGCACACAACTGGACCCAAATGCATTGTGATAAATACAGTGCACGATAACACTCACTTTACTTGAAAATATTTAGTGTTCACTTTTGTTGATACAGCAGAGCTGTGTATCTTTAGATAGCTGTTTCATGATATTTGTCCTTTATCAGTGGAGAGCAGCACTTTTAATTTGGGGGTGCTGGCAATGCTGCTCACGGTCTTCTCAGGTTTCTGTACACCTCCCAGAGTGCAGGTGCATCACAATGAGCTCCTTAGCCCAATAACTCAACAAAAAGCCAATCACAAAAGGGCGAGGGAGCACACTGCTGACATACCAGAACACAGTGAACCCCAATAGATTGTGGTAAATGTAGTGCAGGATAAAACTCACTTTAGCTTACCTAGTTCTGGCAGTACCAACAATGGTGAATACTAAGGACTTCAAGTAAATATTTTATTTTGCCTCTAGAGACTTAAGGCCAGGTAAACAAGTCATTTTAATAGTGGGAAATCCAATTCAGCATTTACACTGGTTATAATATTTAATGCTAAGTGCTAATATAATTTTGTGAGTTGTGAAAGTCTATCCAGCTCCTTAACTGGGATTGCAAATGGATACCAAGTCAGTATCTGGAAGGGGCGTGTTGAAGGCAGCACTTCCAAATATTGAATTGGTATCATATGTATCAAGGTATTGTCACCAAAGTACACCTTCAAAACATTGCAATTTTACCACCGCTCAAGCTGTGATGGTAACCCATTCGCAAAAAGGAAGGTGTCCCATTAGGACCTCCTCGCCTTTGAGAATTAAAAATAAATGTGGGGAGTAGGCAGTGGTCCATGGGAACTCTCAAACAAAACGAAGGTTTACTTTAAATTCAGCCCTGTTTCTATTAAGGAAAATGGGCTACATTTACAAAAATTGTTTACTTCATTGAAAGGCAGTCACAAAGGTGGTGGTCTTTTGATACCAAGAGACAACCATTACTGTGATATCCAATCAGAGTGAGTCAGAATTTATGACCCACCTCATGAATAGAATATTACCCATTACAGTTCTCAATGGAACTCATCAAACCAAAAACAGATCAGAGAAGAAATAGAAGAAAAATGTGAAATCATTAATTAGAATTATAGCTAGGCATTCCACTAGTTGAAATTATTTTTGAGAAATCCGTGGCATCTGAAGTATGTTATTTGAAACACTAAATAGTACAATTGTGGTCACCTGGACTGAGAAATGTGTAATATAAGTATAAGATAAAGACTAAGGACCCCCACTGCAAGGCTGGCTGCCCTAGGACTGCCAGCCTCTCAGTGGTGGTCGGAGTCCCACAACTGTGGCAGGCCAACCATCACATTACAACCCTGGCGGGCAGACGTACCAGCAGACCACACTTCCCGCCAGGAACATTGTTCCCGATAGGGTGATGGAGGTTAGTGTTGTACGCAGCCAGGGCAGCCCTGAACTCAGCACCACCTGGCTGATTACAACCCCACATTCTGTTAACCTTTTCATGATGGGCACCCCGTCATGAAAAGGCTGGGGGAAAGCCAGTGCCACGGGGCCACACGGGCGCCCCTGGCCAGCACCATCAGAATGCGCACTGTCTGCTTCAGCATTCCAATGGTGCTGGAGGGCCCCCTTGTGCAATGGGATTGGCTGCGGGTCCATGTGGGCTCAGTTTCTACTAGGCTGAGTGGTGAAAAACTTGGTTTCTGCAGGTCAGCCCAGTGGAAACCTTGTAATGGGTATGGTGGGGAGACCGCCAGCTCTGCAGCAGTATCCTCACCGTGAGTCTGGAGGTCGGCTTTTCCAACCGCCAGATTCATAATGAGACCCTTAGGCAGATGCAAGTAGGTTGTCTTCAGGCTGCATTGAACACATTTTACAAAAAAAACTCCCATTTTGATTTGTGTGGAAAAAGTGGAATCAGTACTTTATGCTATGGTATGTACATTTGTATGTCTCTTATTACTAACTCCTGAAGAAAAATGTGTTGATCAGTTTTTAATTGAAAATAATGTGATAAATGTGATTTTCATTAGAAGAGGATTAAATCCAGATGTGCATTAGCATTACACATTTTTTAGAGACAAAGGGTCAGATGTTTCATTCACATCCTCAAACCAATGATGCACAATTTGCACACCGACTGGTTTCCCAATAGAATTTGCAATGCAGTGTATGTAGTAATAGGTCCTACCACAAACTGTACATTTTCAGGGCATCACACAAAATGACCAGCCTAACGAATAATAATTGGTCAGGTCACAATTTGAGACTCCATGCAAGCAGCTATCAATGCAGGGATAGAGGCCTGACTCTTCATTTGCTTACCTAAACTCTAGTTTAGTGAAGTGCAAATTGGTTCTTCATGATTTTGTGATATTACCACTGTGGTAAGCTGTGAATAGTGTTAGGTTTGCTTTCCACCATGGAGATTTGTCTTTAGAGATAATCTGCCTGTCTTTCACTGTTCTCATTTACAACCACCTCTGTCCGAGTGCTGCTTATGGTGTTTTGTTCACATCTACATGAGGGGTTAGTCAGTATGTGTAGGAAGTTGGCTCTGTATATACTATCTCAAAGTGAGAGATGGTGTGTACAGTGTCCAAGGGTTCCCCTTAGAGGTTGATAGTGGCAAAATTAGATAATACTAATGCTCTCTTTTGTGGTAGTGTGGTCGAGCAGTAGGCTTATCAGAGGGTAGTGTTAAGCATTTGTTGTACACACACAGGCAAAATGAGGAACACACACTCAAAGACTTAACTCCAGGCCAATAGTTTTTATATTTTCTTAATTTATTTTAGAACCACAAGATTCAAAATTTGAGGTAAGTACATAAAATGCAAGGTATTTCACACAGGTAAGTATAGAACTTTGATTTAAAACAGTAGTACACACGGTTTAGGTTAAAATGGCAATAAGCTATTTTAAAAGTGGACACTGTGCAAAAATCAACAGTTCCTGGGGGAGGTAAGTTTGGTTAAGGTTTTCAGGTAAGTAAAGCACTTACCCAGTCAGTCTCCTGGGCATAGGCAGCCCACTGGTGGGCGTTCAAGGCAACCCCAAAGCCACCGCACCAGCAACACAGGGCCGGTCAGGTGCAGAGGTCAAAGGAGGGCCCAAAACACATAGGCGCCTAGGAAGAACAGCGGTGTTCCGGTCCTAGTCTGCTTACAGGTAGGTACCTCAGTCCTCGGGTAGCAGCACTGGGGGGACACACACAAGACCACAAAACACACCCTCAGCAGCACAGGGCCGGCCGGGTGCAGTAGGCAAAGTAGCTGTTGGGTTTGCTATTGAAAGCAATGGAGAGACCCGGGAGGTCACTTAGGCGAGGCAGGCAGGTCACAGGAGGGTTTCTTGGGCCAGCCACCGACTGGGCTAGGAAGAGGGCAGCCTGCTGGTCACTCCTGCACTGGAAGGTGGTTCGTCTTGGTCCTGGGGGCTGCGGGTGCAGTGCTTGGTCCAGGCGTCAGGTTCCTTGTTACCAGGCAGTCGCGGTCAGTGGGAGCCTCTGGATCCTCTCTGAAGGCGTCGCTGTGGGGGCACAGGGGGGTCGACTTAGGGTACCCACATCATCGTAGTCACCTGGGAGTCCTCTCTGCAGTGTTTTTTCTCTTGAACTTGCGCCAGGGGCGTCGGGTGCAGAGTGGGAAGTCAAGTCTCACGCTTCCAGCGGGAAGAGAGAGTTCTTTGAAAGTTGCTTTAAAGATGCAAAGTTGTTGCAGTTTGTAAACAGTGCTGCTGTTCTCAGGAGTTTCTTGGTCCTGCGGGTTCAGGGCAGTCCTCTGAGTCCTGAGAGGTCTTTGGTTCCTGTTGGATGCGTCGCTGTGCAGGTTCTTTGAGTCTGGAGACAGGCCAGTAGGGCTGGGGCCAAGTCAGTTGCCGTCTCCGTCGTCTCTGCGGGGCTTTCAAATCAGCATTCCTTCTTGTTGTTGTAGGTTGCAGGAATCTGATTTCCTGGGTTCAGGGTCGCCCCTAAATACTAAATTTAGGGGTGTGTTTAGGTCTGGGGGGCAGTAGCCAATAGCTACTGTCCTGGAGGGTGGCTGTTAACACCCTATTTGTGCCTCCTCCCTATTTTTATTTACATTTCCAGCTGTAACTGTCCCTATTTATTTTTGGCCATCTTATTGGTATTCGTGTTTTGAGAATAAATGGAGTCGCAAAATGGTATATTTTCACACTTATTTAACTCTTAGACATGAACTCATAGGTAGATGCCTGTCACGTTTTAGTAAATTAAGCAGCTCCAAATAACAAAACACTACAACCATAGGTGCATATTAGCGTTATACTACCAATACATGTTAACACATGCCTGTAATTGAGGAAAACTGATTCTGTTTTGTACCTTCCCATGCTATATGCTTCACTTGTTTTGTAACTCCCCATGCTGTGATCTGCTCAGCTTTTGTCTGGAATTCACGAAAGAAAGCCTGGAGAGTCTTTCACAAACAGTACAATTTTCAGTATTTTTCTGCCTTTAAAAATACATACAGACACATTTTTTTATCTCTGTATTTATCTGTAAAAATAAGACAGCTTGGAGAGTATGTCACAATCAGCACAATTTTCTGTATTTTTCTGCTTTTAAAAATAAATACATACAGGAAACACAGTGTTTTCTGTCTGTATTTATCTGTAAAAATGGAAAACTGGGAGCCTTAATCAAGAAGTAAACACATTAATGTACGTAGTGATTAAGGAATTAGGAAGTAAACTAATCAATGGGTTTTCAAAAAAACTTGAACTCTAGATAAACGGAATGGGGCATAAGGAACCATGTTGCTCCTTCAGAACAATACATCAACAGAGTTCCAGGGTAGTTGGTGGTCATGCTGTTCTGTATTTTAACTCTGGGTAATAGCTGTCTTCCATGTATAGCACCAGCAAGATATCAAAACAATGTTCAGCTAGCAGAAAAATTATGGTTCCCTGGAACTTACTGAACAGAATGTCATATCACAGAGTGTTCTACGTAACAGGTGGCTGAGCAATCTGAGAGACCAATCCCGGCCGCAATACAATTCTTAGGGCCAACTCACTTGCACCCCCTCAATACAGATCTCCCATGGTGGTTGATGAACGCTCAAGGTACTATGAAGTGGAGGTAGTCCTGTCCATTGCAGAAGACATAGTGATACCTGCCCTAATGAAAATATTCTTCATGCTTGGTCAACATTCATCCTGCAGCACAGATTTCCTCCTATCCAGTATCATAGCGTAACACCATGTGGGTCTGGTGCTAACAGTGAGGTGCAGCATTAAATAAGGACTATGAATGAAGTGCTGTTGATTATTCTGAAGCGGGTCCAGTGCTGTGTTTATCATACCAATTTCTCATAGGTCTGCTAACGCAGATGTCTTAATTAGAAATTTTAATGAAGGTTTATATATTCTGAATAATGACTTATGTAGAAAAATGAATAATGTAGAGAAATAATGTGCATGTTTGAAATTGTGACCTCGGAGATTGGCCACCAGTGTTCACGAAATGTACTAAAATATCATTAACTCACCTGGAATATTGACAATGTATTAGATTAATGTAGTACTATGTCACACTAATGGATATGAATTATGTTTTTGCTTATTAATTGTAGGCCTTAACTTAGCAAGTGTCTTGGCCTAGTTTTGCAAGGCCTCATGCTGAAGCTGTATTTCTTAGCGTTTGATGAAAAATGATGACAGATTGAACTAACTGTGAAATGCTTATTGTTTTAATAAAATGCTTAGCAGAAGCTTTCTATGAGAACCAACGGACAGGAGATGAGGTCTCTCGTAAAGTAACTAAATGTGTGTAAAGTGTGCAAAGGGTTCTTTCCCATGACTCGAACAATGAAGACACTGACTGAAGACGAAGAAGCAAATATTTTGATACCTGACGAGCCGGATGATGAAAACATCGTAAAGCGTACCAATCAACGACATGAGAACTGTGAAATATTAGAATTCATAGATTTGGTAAAGAGAAATTATTGGGTAGAGTGATAAAGTTCATTTAATTGGGCAATTGGAAATTGAGGGATGGTTTGGGGAACTTTGATATAACAACATGATAGAGGAGACCAGATTCAGATTTGAGGAGATTAGACCGTATTGAGACTTCTCCTGAATTTGTGAGGCTATATTTGGGAAAGAGAAGAGATTCTGTCATTGGGCTCATACTCTATGACTGAGAGCCTGATGTTTTGCTGATCGACTGATGACCTGAGGATGAAGACTGATTCTGCTTGCTGCCCATATGTGGATAGGTAGATATGACAATGACAGAATTGCATTTTATGCCTTTTCTTTCTAGGTACCAACTGCACTGACATACTACTTTTCTTTAGCTAGAAGTTTTACAAAATTGTGTTCTAAATAGTTTTGCATTAAACCCCACATGCTGATGCTAATTGGAGTTAGTTGAGGTTACTTACATGACAACTGACAAAATACAAGGACAAATGGTTGACGGACTATCTTGCTGAACTTTATGGATGTCATAGTTTTCTTGAATTGGGCTTTATTAATGTCTTGTGTTGATGCCTTAGAATGTCTTTTGATTCAAGCTTTGATTAGAGCATGCCTTCTGCGACTTGCTGATTTACAAGCTTTAGAAAATGTTTGAATAAAGTTGATGATTAAAATTCATGACTTAGGCCCTCATTATGAACACAGTGGTGTTAATCGCTGTGTTCATGCTGGCAGTCATTTAACTGACTGCCAGCCCCCCTGGGATCCCGACGGCCACATAAAGAACATTCTGCTGGGCCGGCGGGTGGAAACAGTGTTTCTGCCCACCGGCCCAGCAGATTGCAGGGCCGGGACATTGCCGGCGGCTCCACATGGAGCCGCCGTCAATGCCTCTGTGCGGTGGGTGCAGCTGCACCCGTCGCGCAGATCACTCTCTGTAAATCGGGCAGTTGACCTGCGCGATGGGGCACTGAACAGGGGCCCCTGCAATGCCCATGCTAAGTGCATGGGCAGTGCAGGGGCCCCCAGAACACCCCTTCCGCCAGGGGGAACCCGCCAGGGAAAGGCTGGTGGCAGTAGGGATCATTATCCAAGGGGCAGCAGTGCTGCCCTGTTGGATAATGATTCCCTCCACCGTCAGGCTGCCTGGCGGAGGCAGCCTGGCAGTGGAGGAGGGCCGCCTCCAACAGGCAGCCTGACGGTCTTTTCACCTGCAGCCAGCATGGCGGGCTGAACCGCCGGGGACCATAATGACCCCCTTAGTATTGTTAATGAATAGGGAATACATTTACTAAAGTTACAATCAAGGTGTGGTTATTCATGACTGAAAAGTCGTGTTGTGTGAAATTTACTGACTCCATTGATTATATATTTGACTAATGGTTATTGATTATTGTGTGTTGATCACGGATTCTGTGTCAAAGCTACGGTAAGAACACCCTATATGAATCAAAAGGTTCATCGACCTCTATGCGTCCCCTTGTAAGTTTACTTATTAAGGACCTACGCGCCAACAGGTCACAGACCAAAGTCTCAGTCCTCTGAGGATCGATTCTGTTCTGCATGGAGTCAATGGCACCATATTCACTGGCATGTATGGCAGCCAGAGCCTTGGGACTTATAACAGATTTCTTGAAAGCTATAACAAAGAAATAGTAATTCCTGTGCACAAAGAGGAGGTGGCCAATGTCAGTAAAAGTGAAGCACACTGGTATAGACAAAACCAAGTGCCCTACGAATAGGTTTAGCATCTTGAGCAAGACCCATTTGAGGTGACCAGAGTTGGAGGGTTAAAAGTGACCACCACAAGGGGTGAATAGTCAGTGATTTAGAATGGTTATTGTTTTTTTAATTACCTCCAAGGCTGTAGCAAATTCTGAAGACTTCACCACAGAATCTAAAAACACCAAAGTATCCAGGAAGAGTTTCGAGACCTACTAACACTTCTACTGTACGGTTACCTGGCCTAGAGATCCAATGTTTAATAATGGAGGCATCTCAGAGGACAATATTAGTGATAGTCCTACGAGTTCCAGTGCTGTAGTTGCCAGGCAGCTCAATATTACCAGATGTAATAGTCCTGTCAAACTGTGTTGTATCTCCTCAAACTGTAGGACTAAGGGTCAGATGTACTAAGCTATTTTGTGGTTTCAAACGGAGAACTTCGCCTTTTACAATAGCAAAATCTTGTTGTTGCATATACCCTCCCTATGTTGCGAGTCAGCATCCTGTTACCAACTTGCAAAATAGGGATTGCGAGTCGTTATTAGGAACAGGAGTGTCAAGGAGGTCCCTTCCTATATGCAACTCACAGGTACATGTATGATTGCTTTGTGACCAGGAATGCAGTCTCAAAATGTTCACAATTACCACCAACTTCACGTTGGTGGTAACCCATTCGCAAATGGGAAGGGATCCCCAAGGGCGGATGGAAATACAAACATTTTTTAAGAGCAGGCAGTGGTCCAAGGAGCGCCTGCCTATTCTTAAAAAATCAAAAGAAAAGTGTTCAGTTTTCTTTTTGTAATGCAGCCCAATCTCCTTTAATGAAAACAAGCAGCACTGCAAAAAAATGCTGTTTTAAAAAAAATTGCAATTATAGACATGGAGGCCTGCTGGCCCCCGTAGACCCCATCCCTGTGAGTGCAGCCATACACAGTGGGTCCCAAATTGTGACCTGCCTTATGAGTATTGATGACGCATGTCCATTTGCAACCCACTGTGAATCTCTAACAGTGTTAAACACACTGTTGTACACCACATTTTGTGATTTCCTAATAGCAAATCGCTAAAATTTGCTATTAGGAAATCGTAAACCTGCAGTTTCGTACTTCTGGCCCTATATTACTTGGCTAACCCTTCAATTTCAAGGCATATTTAGTTTTGCTTCACTGTCTTTACTCTAGTTGGTGTTGATACATTTCACACATGTGAGTCCTGGGGATTACATTTCTAAAATAATTAGAGGAATTTAATTTTGTACAATAGGTTCCTTTAAGTGAGTAGGGGAATGTCATCAGGGGAATGAAAGGTCTGATGAGGTATGTATCTCATGAAGTTTGGTTCGTGACTGTCACCAGTGACATGGTGCAGACTGTGGCTTGATGGAGAGTACAACATTGTTTAACATCCATTACACTGAAACGTCAATATAGTTTTCCTGATGCTTTAGAACTAAAGCATGCTGAAAATCAATCAGCCTAAATTGTTGACAGTTTGACCTGCAGTATTATCTGTTTATTGAAAAAGGGTTTAAGATAGCTAATAGCACGCTTATCCCTATTAAAAAATGTTTGTAGCAACTTTGTTGCTATACCACCTATGTTTGGCTAGTACCACAAAATTCAAACTGCTGTGGAAAAGGTAAATTAGACATTTGCTGTTAAAGCAATGTCAAGCTACTGAGGGCATAAGTTAGTAATAGCCACTGCACCATTGTCCACACCCCCATATTCCAGGAAAAAGAATCATTTTTAGGAGTGAGAAAATGTGTCGTTGGTGAGGGGGATGGAACCCTACCCAAACAACAGCCACAAACCTTGTCAGTGGGAGCCACAAAGAGTCACTCAGCTAACCTGTACTTAACCTTCTGGTAGCGTGGCACAAAAGCAGTCAGGGTTAACTTAGAGGCAAAGCTTAAAGTATTTATGAAGCACCCAAACAGTAGTAAAGTGAAAACACACCACAAGAAAAAATCCACACCAATTTAGAAAAGTAAAAAATAATTTACTATAGTTTTTGACATCAAAACGACTCAGTAGAACCAGCAATATGCAATTTCAAAGATGCATGGTAAGTATAGCACCTAAATGCATAAATCGCCACTCACCGGTCAAGCAACACTGGGAGGAAGTCACAGCTTTAGACTAACAGTGCAAAGAATTCCGTTCACGGTGGAGGAGGCCACGAGGAGCAGGGACCACATTGCGATGGTCACTGCTGTAGCACAAGGGGAGGGGGAGGTATCACGAGCAGCCATCGTTGTGGCATGAAGATCCTGTTGTTCATGGTCACATCAGTGGTCACCGTGGACTGTCGATGCTGTAACGTGAAGCGTAGATCTCACATTGACAGGCGTCACTAGAGATTGCTGTAGCGCGAAGAGTCAGGTTCACAGAGCATGACAAAAGTTATGCAGGCATTTGGGAAAGTCATACGTTCTTAGAATCTGATGGCAAGTAAGGACCTAAAGCCCAACACAGTTGCTTTTCAGGCTAAAACATTTTAAAAGATGACTCTAGTCTGCCTTGCCTTTGTCAAACCACTGCAAACCTTACCTCAAGCTTGCAGGTCTCCCTCGCAGAGACGATGTGAACCAATTCCACAGACCCTTACTTCTTGTATGTAAACAACACAAGGAAGAAACGCTGAGGCACGGGTGGTGGGGAGGTCATGGATGTTCAGCAATTGGGACTGTCTATATGGACAGCTGACACACTTTAAAAAGGGAGGGACAACATCAGTAATGACAGGTGCAAGCATTTCTCCCAGCATAAACCCATCCAGTAATAGCCCCAGATGTCTACCTAAAAATGAATGGGTGCGCATACAGCTTATCTGCTGGTTTGGTGTGTGTGAATAGCAATGATGGAGAAACCGCTGGCCCCAAAATGACCCAGGACAGATCGTTCTACAACACAAGACAGATTCAAAGGTTAAGTACCAAGCACTCCTCAACACTCAGCTTCTATGGGTCAGGAATATACACATAAACAATGACCTTGGGATAAAGAGGTTCCTAAGTGGGCTATCGATGTGCCCAACAATGACAATATTTTCGTTTTCTCAATGAAGCGCACTATGTGTGGATATTGTAACCAAACGTTATATATGCACCGTGAGAACATAATAGGAAATATGTCTGGCATGAGCAATGAAAATGATAATATAATTTATGCCCTCACTGATGGTCACTTTCTCAATGCTGGGCACTTTGTGTCTATTTGCAGTCGACTGTCAAAACATACACTGAGAGGCAACTAAGGAGTTATGTCTGGCATGCGCTTCATATTGATAATATTAGTTCACATCTCACTGATGCAATGCACTCCGTGTGCGTTACGTGGTCAAATGTCATGCATGTGCTCATGAGCAAGGCAGCAGGTTGCAAGAGGTGAAAAAAATCAAAAGTCATGATCCTAGCACATGAATGCCAGGCTGATCCGGAGGTACCTGTACTTGCACTAGTAGTCTTCAATCCACTACTGAGGCTGTGGTGTCGATTAAGGCAGTGGTGAGCCCACTCCAACAAAGCCTACAGGAAAGAATCCTCTTTCCTGTCAAGGGTAGAGTAGCTTCTCCCGTGGGGAAGAACAAGGCAAAGCAGCGTTGGGGCTATGGGAGCAGCATAAGCATGTGTCTCCACGTGCCACAACCCAGAGGGTCACCGAGGCCCACCAAGACCTTGCAGGATATCAACCATTCAATGAATGTACCACCAACCTCATAGTGGTTTCTGCCTGGCTTAGCATTGTAGCGGAACTATGGACAATCAAACACTGACCATGCATCAGAAGGCAGCTTGGGAGGGGGGAAGGTAAACATTGCGTGAAACGAATCCCTGCAGAACAAGCACTGCCACATGCATACCGTTCTGTTATTTCTCATACCTAAGGTACCGAGCTGGATAGTACTAAGGACATATGCCTGGAACCATGGCAGTCTTTCACATTTTATTTTTTCCCTGTGGACCCAAGAAAGTGGGAGAAGTTAGAGGAAAAAAGGGGTGGTGGAGAAGTGGAATGTTTCAGAGAGAAGTACATGGTATGTGCACTACCCACTGCAACAGCGAAGTCCCTCCTGGTCTGTAAATCTTTACAGTACCCAATTGGAAAGCAGACACCTATATTGGGGTAGTTCGCTGTCATGAGGTGTGGATGTGGAATTGGTGTACAATCGAAAAAAGCATTTGTAATGCAATGGGTCTCGCATTTGTTCGACAGAGCTATTAGCGTTGCAAAGTCCTAACCAGACTTTTATTGTCACATAAAATGAAAATGGAAAGTAATAAAGTTTTACATAAGCACGCCGATTTAAAGTGCTATGCCATGAGCATAAAGGAGCACACAAAATGAAACATAAGTTCACTCGCAGTCAAACTTATTGGCAAATGTGCAGCGAGATCGTGCTGTATATGAAATAAAAAGAAAAAGTAGTCTAGATACCATGCTGAAAACATGGAGTCTTGTATGTTTTCAGTAGTTGGCCGGTGAGCTCTAGAAGGGCTAAACACCGGAAAAGGCATGACGTATGCATGCCTTTCACAAATAAAATTACGTGATTTTTAAAAGGCAAGCCTACAATCCAATGAAACTGATGGGAGTGTGGTGACGTAGTGAAAAGCTTGCAGAGAGATTCCAGCAGGCTAAAGCACTTGCACGCTCGACCCTAATAGAAGAGGAGAGGGGTAGAGATGATCATAAGACATTGAATTAGGAGTTGTGAAAGATAGAGTTATTTTAACCAAGTATAATTATGGATTTTTTAGGTAGTATTAGTATTGTGTGTAAAGTGGAAGAAGGTAGGGGTTGTTACTTGCACATTTCTATGCTCCTTCCAATTGAGCAAACTTTTAGGCCACTGCATCTTTAAACATTCATTGGATTAGAGGCAGAGGGGCAAAGAGGTGTCATATTTGGTGACAGTCGAGCTAGAGTAAACATTTTAAAGACTGGATGTGAGGCATGGGCAATTTTCATCATTTAAATGAATATTTGTGTTGCAAAGTGTTTTTCAGATCCTAGAATCTATAACTTTTTATAAAATATTAATTTTGACTAAATTCCAGTCCTGTGGTGGATATGACTTTCTCTAACACACCAGTAAGGGAACAAAGGGCCATATGTATGAAAACTGGAGCTTGCAAATCGCAAATAGCGCAATTGGCCATGTAACAAAATTGAGATTCAGAAATAGCGATTTCTTAAAAATCGCTATTTGTGGTTTGCGAGGCCCATTTACCGAATCGCAATTTGCATTATCGCAAATTGCGATTTTTTTGCGATTCGGTTAAAAATCGCAAAATGCAAGAAAGTTCGTGAATGCACACCTGGAGGAGCCTGATGACATCACCAGCAGGAAATGAGTCATCCCAGGCAGTTTCAGGTGCCACACCCAAACCAGCATCCTGAGAGAGAGCAGCCTAGCCACACAGAGCAGCACTCAGAAGGAGCAAGAACACCTGAGCCAGGATGGACACCCCAGGCCAAGCACAGGAGAAGGCTGAAAGGAAGCGCAAGCTGAATTTCAGAGAACAGGAGCTTGAGGTTCTAACTGAGGAGGTGGTGAGGAGCCATGACCGCCTGTTTGGAAAAAGCTCACTCCAGGTGCCTGAGAGTGAAAAGAGGAGATTATGGCTGGACATACAGTCCAAAATCTGCGCCACTGGAGTGGCACATCGCTCCATCGAAGAGATCAAAAAAAGGTGGTAAGACCTGCGCTCCAGTGCAAAGGAGAGGGTGGCAAGGAGACTTGCGGAGGCCAGGGGTACAGGAGGCGTACCACCAACAGAGGCACCATCAACACCATTGGAGGACCTAGTGGAGTCCACACTCCTCCCTGAAGCTGTGTCTGGGGTCACAGACATCGACACCTCCGGCACACCGAGTACCAGCCAAGGTAGGCGCAATATTGTATATGTATATGCACAAAAGCCCCTTAGGAATTAGCATGTAATGTGAAACAGTGTGTGAAGTAGTCCAGTCCACATCTTAGAATCAGCACAACAATTCATTATGGGAGAGTCAGTCCACAAACTAGTACTGAAAGTAGCACAACAATGTAATTAAGTATAGTGACACCCAAAGTAACACAACACCGTGTAGAGCAGTACCTGTACCTTTATTGCCATTGTCTGACAGATAATGTAACATACAGAACTGACATGCTGCATATTGTTGTTGCAGGTGGGCCAGGCCCTGCAGCCACACCATCTACATGTGTAGGAGAGACAGACACCCATCAGACCTCAGATTCCAACACCAGTGGGTCCCTCTACATGTCGACTGTCCGACGCAGGCCCAGGGCACTGCCACTGCCAGAGCTCAGCAACGACTCTGATGAGCAGCAGGAAGGGCCAAGCACACGTTCATGTTTTCTCTGGACTGTACTGTAGTGCCCCTCCACTTTTGTGGAGCCACCATTTCAGCAGTCCAAATGTGCGCTCCACCACGTTGCATGTTGCCCTGTGTGCTGCATTGTATCTCCGTTCAGCTGGTGTTGTAGGATTGAGGTAGGAAGTCATCATGTAGGTGCACACTGCGTAGGCACTGTCTCCTGGAAGGAACAGAGGGTATAATGAGTAAGTGAGCCATCTGACGTCACAACGGCATCAATGCGCCAGTGTAAAGAGTGTCAATGCCTAGTGGATATCCTTCACCAAACTCCCCAGCTAGCAGTCTTGTGTGAATGCCGCTGTGGCGAAAGATGTACGAATCATGTGTGCTCCCTGGGTACCTGGCCATGAGATCAGTTATGATATAGGAGGCATTGCATATCACCTGAATATTCATGGAATGTTGGTATTTACGGTTTCTGTACACATACTCTGTGGCTGATGGTGGACATATTGCCACATGTGTGCCATCTATGGCACCTAGGACGTGGGGGAACTGTGCTATCTGGTAAAACTCTATTTTTGTTACTGTATTTCCTGTGGGGTGTGGGGGAATCTGATGTACTGTTGTAGTTTGCTCAGCATGGCGTTGATGAAAGAAGTAAAAAATCTGGAGAGGGTACTCTGTGAGACCCCTCCAGCTGCTGCTATGACCCCTTGATAGCTCCCTGAGGCGAGTAGGTGTGGGGAGCATAATACCTGTACATGGGTGGGTATGCTTTGACTCCTATGTGTTGCGCGCTGCAGTATGGGTTGTAGCTCAGCTATCAGGTCAAGTATCATGGCTGAGTTCAACCTATACCTCTCATATATTTCCTCCTCTGTCAGGTCAAAAAGTGTAATGCGCACTCTGAAAATGTGCTCCTGTCTCCTCCTCCCTCTCCTCAAACCTGCCATGATCCTCATCCTCCTTGCCATGACGTAGAGTGCAGCCATTGTGGAAAAGAGTCTGAGGCATTCTGGGCCTCTTAATATAGGTTGCACCTGGTTACCACCTGGTTTCAGTTCATGGTATTTTGCATGTGCAAAATGCCATTCTGGGAAAAATCACATTTTGCGCCTCGCAATTTCCTACTGGAAATACCGAATCGCAAAATGTGACTCGCAAAACCAGCTCGCAACGCAAAAAATCGCAAAAATTGTGATTTCTTATTTTTGGTCTGCGAATGCATTTCATGCATCGCAGACCACGTTTTTGCACTCGCAAACGGCTGATTTTTGCGATTCGCACCGTTTGCGAGTGTAAAAACTTTTCATACATCTGGCCCTACATCCCCTGATCCTTCATCTGGTTTTTAGGTCTCACCTACTACACAGCTCAAGCTGTTTGTTAACAAAAGGACCTATTGTGAGCTTAAAGTGGGTTAACAGCCCATCCAGTGCTTAACATTGGTTGGCTTTATTGTGAGTCTAATTTTCTTGCTTTTGATTTGTTAGCTTAAGTGGGCTTTCCTTCCCTTCCCAGTGTTTGTCCCCTTCCCTGAACCATGGACACACCACTTGTGTCCTTCCACTGCTTAATTTTCCATTTCTACTTTTTTCTTTTGGGTTAAGCACTCCATAAGAGTGCATGTGTTTTCTACTTGTCTCTCTCATGTACTCCTCCGCAGTCCGTGTTTCTTTCCATCATCAGTGTGCTTCTACCCTGACTCCCCATGCTGTGCTCACCCTCATGTAATTCTCCCCCAATTGCTGCTTTCTCACTCAGTTACTTCTGTCCACCTGCTCCATGTTAGGTCTCTCATTTATTGCTTCTCCCCCAACCCAAACCCTCTATGTTGCTTCCCACCACCCACACTCTTTGTTGTTTTGCCCGCCAACATCCTTTGGCATACTTCCCCTCACACTTGACCTCTGTGTTGCTCTCCTCACCCACACTTAAAGAAATGCTTTTTGTGCTACATACTTTTCATATATCTACTGAAACCACGCTGTAAATAAAAAAAAGCCTGATTAATTTTGTAGGCATGTGCATGTGTGGTGCGTGCACCTACAAAATGATACGCTGCCATCTCATTGCACCTTTTTTCTGTTTGTAATTTTTAGTCATTTTGCACAGCATTGGGGATACTGTACATTGTGGCTAAACCTATTGTCAAAACCAATATGTCCCAAATATGAGAACTATTGGCTTTGCAAATACTTGATGACTATATTCAAGGTGAACTTCCATTCATGTGCCAGCATGAAACACCATTGATGCACACGATGCCCTTGATGTATTAGCATGAAGTGCGATGATGTGATGGCAAAAACAACCATTGATGTGTAGCATCAAGTGTCATTAAACTATTAACATGATATGCCAGCTTGTAATGCTATTGATATGCCAGCATGAAGTACCACTGATATATCAATATGAAGTGTCATTGATATGTGTTGTGACGCTACATATATTTCAATACTCCTCGTTTGGAGGCCGAAATGTTTATTGGTAGTGAGACGGCTCCACGCTGTCCTCCCCCATCAGCCAGCCACTTCAACTGACTCAATGTGGAACTTCCCAGAGGAACCTTACTCCAGATTCTTACACACTACATTCCTAAATACATTGTTTAAAGGAAAACAACCTTTAACCTTCTTACGATATAACACATCTTCCTCCTTTGCAAAAAAAACAGACAAAAAAACAATAAAAACCTTAAAAAATAAATAAATTAATTAACACAACACATTATAATTAAAACATCAATTACAATGAGTAGAACCAGTGCTAGAAGATGAAAGTACTTACTGATACTATACATTTCAATTACATCACAAAATCTCTCAAATACTCCGGAATCTTGTGGTTGGAATTTGAGAAATGCTTGATGGAGCTGTGCATGGGGGCCCCTGCACTGCCCATGCATGATGCATGGGCAGTGCAGGGGTCCCCTAGAGGTCCCTAATGCCCCCATTCCCCCAGCCTTTCCACTGCAATGTTTACCACCATGGAAAAGCTGGCAGATGGGGACTCGTAATCCCCAGGGCAGCTCTGCTTGCATCGTTGCCCTGGCGGATTACAACCGCCGGGACCGCCAGGCTGCAGGCTGGCTGCAGCCTGGCGGTGTCGGCGGTTTGACCATGGCGGCTCCGCCATGATCATTATGGGGCGGTCGTACAGCCCTGTCTGCGGCGGTCCGACCGCCATTGCGAATGTAGCGGTCTTGAGACCTCCACACTAGTAATGAGGGCTATAGTCTTTTCTCAATTTCCATTTGATCAAGCAGTAGTCCTTTTACTCTGTTAATTGCTCTCTCTAGTTTTTTAAAGGTTCACTGAGCACAGACACATGACAAGCAGACTCCCAAATAATGGAAAGAAAACGCAGTAAAGTAGTGTTCACAATTAGAGTTTTATATTGCATTTTGAACAATAGCATGTGTTGCCATACCGCTCAATACCATGTTTCCATTGTGTAATCCTGAATTGCAGCGCGTGTCGTCAGGGTTGCAAACAAGACGCATTTGCCCTAGCGCAAGTGCAGGCAACAATGGGACTGCGGTCACGTTGTGCTTAATGAGCTGCTTTTATTGGGTAGAAATATCCTTACTTGAAATGTCGAAGGAAGTGCCAATAGCACATTCAGTTATAAGAATGAAGAAACTTCTCCCCGCACGTACATTACTCATTACACACTCTTAAAATGATACATTATTCAGTACGCACGCTTGAATTCCTGGACCGCAAGCTGTCTCTCGAGCTGATCTGGTGAATTGTCTCCAATTCAATGTTGTGACACTATATATACTCCAATACTCCTCGCTTTGTGGCAGAAAGGCTTATAGATAATGAGACAGCTCCACGCAGTCCTCGCGCACCACCCAGCCACTTAAACTGACTCAATGTGGAACTTCCCCGTGGAACCTTACTCCAGATTCTTACACACAACATTCCTTAATACATTCTTTAAAGGAAAACAACCTTTAACCTTCTTACGATATAACAATATGCTAGCATGAACTGACACTGATGTGACAGCATGACTGGTGCTTATGTTTAGAGTGCAATCTCTAAACAGAAAAAAGGGGGTTACACTGTCTACCTGGGTCAATAATAAACATTACCTTCATTGCTAACAGA